>NC_134575.1:60468990-60791990 GCF_050947875.1 Dermacentor variabilis
TGAACCGTGACTCTTTCTATTCGGTGCTTTAGGTGTCCTCGCGCCATTCTAATTTGGCGAACTTCCCATGTATTTACTTTCTTCAACTCAGCACCGAAGGATCCACTTATGACGGAATAGTCAGCTCTTGTGTGTGTTAAAGTGATGGCTGCATGGCCGTCAAGAAGCACGTCGAAGTCTGTGATGCATCCTTTGTCTTGCATTGGAGATATGCTGCAGCGTTGGATCATGGCTGCATCGCGTTGTCCCAGTGGTGTTACATCCTGTCATCAACTTTTCCTTAGGCGGCATTTCCTTGTACTTGAGGCTTCATTCGGGTAGCGGCGTGTCGTCGCTACCCGAATGGTTCTACCCGCTACCCGTCGCTACATGGGAATGGTTCTTGCGGCATCTTCGTTGGCGGCGGAGAATTTTCAGAATTTCGACGAATACAACCATAGCCTCTATCGGTTGCTACTTTCAGTTTTCTAGATATGGCCTGAAAGACTGACCACGGGTCGGGTAAGTGTACTGCCGGCGCTATCAGGAGAGAGCATCCTGGTGATGGCGAACGTGAGGGTCGTGAAGGTCTCCACTGAGTGACGGCGAGATAGACCGCGATATCACGATGCCATTCGTCTGCATTGGACGCTGCGCGTTGACGGTGAACCTTCGTAACCTCCATGGCGCGGTATGGGCAATGGCGGTAGACATGGCCCGTTTCTCCGCTGTGATAGCATAGCGGGCAGTTGTCGGTAGTTCATCTTTTTTGGGGTGCTGCATGAGCTGACATGTGGGGGGGCGGCGACGGGGGCTGGCGACAGAATTACGGCGTGGCGATGATACATTCTCGACCGGGTGCGATGGGTATTCACCACAAGCATCAGGAAACGACGACGAAGACTGGAATCGTGATGATGAAAAACATGAAAATAATCTCTTAATTTCATTGGTACATAGTTATGACTCTGAATTTCGAGCAATTCTACCTAACAGGGGGGCCAGGCCGGCCTTAAATAACCCCTCGGGGTAGTTCATGTCTCCTCGAGAAGCTTGGGGCACTTGTGGAAGTGTCAGTGCCTTTGTCAGATTGTGAAGTCAACGACCTCTTCCCCTTTGTGTCTTCTTTGGGTCCTCCCCTTTGTGTCTGTGCAGGGCATATACGTGTGACGCTTTTTTTAGTGGAAGAGGGCAATGATCTCGACAGGAAAGTCCGCTTGAATGTTTCCCATACTTGAGAGGTTGAAGTCGAAGCTGATCATAACAGCTGTTCGTTCCAAGTCATGCCAGATGACACCTTCTGGAAATAAGCCACGCCAAGCCCAAGGCACAATAAACAGAAGACACCCAACCAATCATGAGAACTGCCAGGTTCACACGTTCTTCACATAAAACCTTACCAGAATCGTACCTGCAGCCCTCGTTCGAGATTCCCTAGAAATAACAAAAGGAGAAAACTAAATTTCAATGTGTATTTTGACCGACCTAGTGCCTAACGATTTTTTTAGAAAGCCACGGTTACTGAGAAACTGAGAGTGCCTTGAAACACAGCAATAAAGGGGTTAATCATAAGTTCAACACAAGAACACAAGATGCATTCGAAGAAAAAGAAAAGAAGGAAAAGGAACTCTTTTTCACATTGTGCTTCACACAGCGAAGCTATGGCTGAGGCCATCCACGTTCGGATTGTCGCGTCCTTTCCAGTACCTGACATCAAAGCTTATGCACACATCACGTACAGCTATGCAGCCCTTGCAGGCTCCAGTGGAGCAGTCTGCCATTGCCGAGGGACATATTTCTAAACCACGTCAAAGGACAATGGTCAGTTTTCGCTATGAACCGTGATCCGGCCAGATAACATTGGAGCTTGTGTATTGCCCATACCAAGCAAGCGCGCTCCTTTTCTGAAGTACTATAGACCAGTTCGCCGACGGTCAGCTTCCGGCTTACGAACACCACCCCGGTTGTTCGTCCCCGAGTTCATTTTTTTTGCTGAGTACCGCGCCCATACCTCGATCACTTTCATCGCATTGCAGAGTCAAAGGAAGATCATACACAGGAGCTCTAAAGACCGGTTTATCGGCTTATGTGGCAAGAGATGATTTTTTGCTCATTCCACACAAGGTCCACTGGTTCATTCTTTTGTAAACTGTGCACGATGGACTCGCGATCTTAGAAAATTTACAGATATAATGATGATAATAACCAGTTAGTCCCAAAAAGGAACGGACATGTTTTCGTCACGGGTTTTGGGTAATCTGATATGGCGGCTACTTTTATCTTAAAAGGGCGCCTGTAGCCACGTCCGACTTTGTGGCCTAAGTAGCTAACTTCGGCTGTTCCTAGTTGACATTTTACGCCCTTCAGGGCCAAACCGGCCACACATAAGCTCTTCAGCGTCTTCTTACGGTGCTGCAAATATTCGTACCAAGTATGAGAAGACTGTGGTGTCATCTAAGTAGAGAAGCGTGTAGTGCTACGTTCCTTTCAGAACCCGGCATATAAGTCGTGAGAAACAGAACGGAGCGTTTCTTAATCCGGAGGTGAGGCCAAGAGGCCGTAAGGTATCTAGAATCGGCATAATGGCTAGCTTTCTCTGTCAATGGTATCTGCCAGTAACCCCTGGTTAAGTCTAGCATAGACACACATTATGCCATGCTGATGGTCTTTACCCACTCTTGCAGATTAGGAATGGGCTAATTCTGATCCTTGGTTATGGCGTTTAGCTTGCGGCAATCGATACAAGGAATGGGACTTTCCCCTGAGCCTCAACCAGAATTAGTGGGGATGCGTACTCACTCTCGGAGGGAACAATTAACCGCAGCTCTAACATCCTCTGGGTGTCAGTTTCCAAAATTTCCCTCTACCTAGGTGAAACCCGGTAGGGCCTGCACTGAATGGGCACGTTCGATAGCAGCTTAATATCACGCTCTATCAAGCCAGTTCTACCTGGCCGATAAAAAAACAGGATAAAAAAACTTCGAAGCTACCCGTGAGCTCTCGCAGTTCGCTTCGCTGGGGTGGATATAATCTTGGGTCTCTGCCTATGTCTGCGTAAACATTAGCAAGTGGAAGTTCTGTTGATGGCAATGGATAAGCAAATTCTTTTCCACTTTGGGCATATCTAGTGTGCGATGAACTGTGGCTTCGCGCTCTCGATATAGCTTTATTAGGCTCGTGTGGTAGATCCTCAGCTTTTTACGCCTGCCTAGTAATTTGATGGCATAGTTAATGTCTGAGAGCTTCCCTATGACTTCCGCAGGTCCTTCCCAAACGACGTTCTAGTTTGCTTCTTCTGGACGCCGTTAGTAAGGGTACCGTATCTCCTACAGTGAAAGTACACTTCCGAGCGTTCCTATCGTAGTGTACTTTACCTTTTCTCTGGGCGGATTTCATGTTTGCTTCCACCAGCTCTTGACAATATTACAACTGCTCTAGCAGTTCTAATACGTACTAAACAACTGTAGGATCATCTCCATGCCCTTCCCATGCGTCGCGCACCATTTGAAGTGGAGATCGAAGCGACCTACCATAACGGGCTCGGCTGAGCTGAACCCTGTGTCTTCATGCGGCACCGACCGCAAGGCAAACATAGCGGCCTAAGCGCGCCGCCCAGTCCTTTTTTTTTGCTCGTAACACAAAGCCTGCAGTACCCTTTTCAACACAGAGTGCCATGCTTCTACACTGTTGCTCTGTGGATGTTGCACTAAACTGCGAATGATGCGAATGCCGCAACTTTCTAGGAACATGTTAGTAAGGGTTCTGGTGAACACGCTGACCTCATCGCTTTGCAGCTCAGATGGGAAACCTAAACAGGAGAATATCGAGAGTCAGGCTTCAGCTACCTCGATGAGTTGATTTCTTTTAAGGGAAGAGACCTCCGGAACCTTGGTTGTGGGGCAAATCATCGTCAAAATGTATTTGTGCCCTGAACAAGTGAAAGAAAGGTGTCCCATCACACCGACCACTAAGCGCTTGAAGGGTTCAGTGATTACAAGAACCAACTTCATAGGTACTTTCCTAGTTTCGTGTGGCTTCCCCACTTTCTGACAAGCCTCAAACGTCTGGACATAATTCTGTACATCTTTGAAGCATGCCGGCCAATAAAATTATCGCAGTAACCTGTCTTTAGTCTTCTCTATGTCTAAATGACCCGCCCATTCATTGCCATGGCACAGCTTGAGGATTGGAGCTCTGTATTTTAAAGGAACAACGAACTGATCGTACTGTACTCCCATCGTTTCTTTGTACTGTTGGTACAAAAGACCACCACGGCACTGAAAAGTGATGTCTTTTCTGGCTATCCCCTTTTCCTCCAGTTCTTTCAGCTTGTTGAGACATATATTGCCCCTTGTTCTGCAGCGAGCCCCTCTTTATCAACCCTCAGTAGGGCTAAAAAATGTTACGAATGTGGCAGTACCAAATTAGTGTCTAATTCCTCTTTTAGCGCTTGCTGCGGTATTCCCACTGACCAGGATTTGTCCTCGTCAGCGTTTTTCTCACTGCTTTCAGTACCTATGGTAGTGCTTCCTGAGTGTCTATGTCATGAGGCATATTTTGGCTTCGTTGCCGTGTTTTATCTTCACCGCTATCTCCCGATTTTTGGAACGCATGAGAGCTTGGGCCGTATGGTCGCCAAAGCTCAGGCCCTTCTTCAACAGCATCTCCGAGCGATTTCAAAGTAAGTTGGGATCATGTTTGGACAGATATTGCGATACTGCGGCTTCAATCAGCAATAGTTTGAACGACACCTCAATCTTCATGCTGGCTATGGGCTAGATCCACACAGATCCCCAGTGAAATCCTCAGGTGTCACATACACAGGATGGACAATGGTCGTTTTCGCAGCTGAGTTCCTAAGTTTGTTGAGTGTAGCGTTCTTTGAGTGTGGCCTGTTTTTGAGGGCACAAGTTAACCTAATAAAACGCTAGCTTCGTAATTTCCAGTTGTGCTGCCTTATTCACCGTCAATACTAGTGACATCTGGTGGAGGTGCTTGAGCGTTTATGTACCGAACGCCCCCGAACAGCCGCGATCTAAGTCTGAGGACAACACCAATGCCGCCAAAGACCAGCGAGCTAGCCACTGGCAGCAAGGACTGCTACTGTAATATGAACCTCTTTCCGAGAAGACCAGAGGGATCAAGCCCAAGTCAGCAACCACAATGGTTGCCCCGGTATCCCCCATTCTGCTGCAACAACTTCGGAAGCCACCAACCTTCCATGGATCATCGTCTGAAGACCCAGGTACCTGGCTGGAGACCTATGAACGAACCGCGGCCTTCAATAACTAGGACTCCGACGACAAGCGGCGACAGGTCTTTTTCGCATTGGAAGATACTGTCAGGACGTGTTTCGAGAATAGAGAAGCCGCCTTAAAGATGTGAGACCTCTTCTGAAGCGGCTTCCTGCAGATATTCACAAGCGTCATACGCAGAGAACGAGCCCAAGCTCTACTAGACAGCCGAGTGCAGCTGCCCAATGAGACCATCGCGATCTTCACGGAGGAGATGAGCCTTCTATTCCGCCACGTTGACAAGGAAATGTCCGAGGAGAAGAAAGTCCACCTACTCAAGCGTCGTGTGAAAGTGGAACTTTTAGCCGGAATTATACAAAGCCCACCGAAAGCCGTCGACGAGCTTCTTCGCAAGGCCACCAGCATCGGGAACACTAGAAATGCGGAACCGGCAATTCAAACACCGCATGAACTGGACAAACTACGCTGGAGTTCAGTCACTAGCCACCGACGTCCTGCGCGAGACTATCAGAGCGGTCGTGCGGGAGGAGCTTGAAGCTGTTCCCTTCATCACAGCCTCAAGTGCCTTCGATTGCCGACGTCGTACGCGAGTAGCTCCAACAATCACTCGGAGTACCTCAATCGCCGCAGCCTCAGCCGGAAGCAGTGACGTACGCCGTCGTAGCCTGCCATCACGTTCCCCTTCCGCGCATGCACCAGGGCCCGGTAACGCCACTGTTCGGTCGTCCACCACTGCCGCCTCCAGTACGCCAACCCATCACCCTGCGCAGCATTCAAGGGAAGACTGACGTTTGGCGTGCCCCCGACCACCATCTACTTTGATATCATTGCGGAGAAGCCGGCCACATCTACCGCTGATGTCCTTACCGCGAGATGGGACTGCGAGAGTACGCCGTAAACGCACCGCGCCCACAGCAAGGTGAGCGCCCACGTGACATCGCCGACTATACCTTGCCGCCGCTCAGAGGAGCTCTCGACGACCGTCCTGTTCGCCGTCACCGGGCCGCTACTTGTCCAACGCCGATCATACACTGGCCCAGCCCGGGTGTCCGGTCTGGGAACCCATATCCGGAAAACTAAAAGCAGCAACCGATGGAGGTGCGGTTGCTGTTCGTCTGACAACTCTCCGCCGACGACGAAGACGCTGAAAAGACGATCTCGACAATATATCAACGACACACCATCATCCCGACGAAGCCAGACGCAAGGAATATGCCTGCAAAAGAAGACCTGACAACGCGGCATTCCAGCCACACGTCAACACGACGCTGCCGTGATCTTACGCTGAGACCTAACAGCAATGCAAGACAAAGAATCACCGACCTCGATTTATTTCTCGATGGCCCTGCAGTCACTGCGTTAATGGACACAGAAGCCGACTACTCCGTGAGGACTGGACCGCTCGCCACTCAGTTGAAGAAAGTTAAGACTGAATGGGAAGGCCCTCAAATCCGGACAGCTGGAGGACACCTTATAAAGCTGACTGGAATCTGCACGGCAAGAATTACGGTTCACGACCGGACCTACCCTGCCACCTTCGCTATCCGCCAGCAGTGTTCACGAGACGTCATTCTCGGCATGGACTTCCTGAACCAACGCGACACTGTCATCGGCCTTAAGTCAAAGTCCATACCGCTGTCGGAAGATCAAGCGGTACCGCCAGAGAGCTGTCATAGTCACCACGCTTTGACTGTTCTCGAAGATCCATTAAGCATCCCGCCTCGCGCCAGCATTATTTCCGTCGGCACGGAAACATCCGCAGACGTAGAAGGCGTCATCGATGGCGACCAGCATCTACTGCCAAACGTGAAAATACGTCGCAAGAGCGATCGCTCGACTGCACTGAGGGAAGGCGAAAGTGTTGCTCACAAACTTCAGCCAGGAGTTCAAGCACATCAACAAGGGTACGACGATCGCGTACATCGAGGAAATTGTGAAAACCAGCAATGCATTTGTTCTGTCGAATTATGCCGCATCTACCTCGATGACCATATTTCCCAAACCAGACTTAGACACAAATCCAAGTCTCCCCATGATTAAGCAACGACAGCTCAGAAGTCTGCTTCGACGATACAAAGACTGGTTTTTGACGTCATCAAGGATTCGACAAACACCAGTTGCAAGCATCGCATAATAACCGGAGTGCGCTCCACCACTCCTCCAGAGCCCTTACCGAGTTTCGACGCGAGCACGTGAAGCCATAAGACAACAAGTCGACGAAATTCTGCGCGACGACATCATTCGGCCGTCCAAAAGCCCGTGGGCACCCCCTGCTGTCTTGGTGAAGAAAAATGACGGAACCTTACGTTTCTGCGTCGATTATCGTCGACTGAACAAGATCACTAAGGAGGACGTATACCCCCTAGCACGGATAGACGCCGCATTGGATTGGCTCTGCAACGCTAAATACTTCTCCTCGATGTATCTCAAGCCTGGCTACGGGCACATAGAAGTCGACGAGAGAGATCGCTAAAAGACCGTCTTCATCACGCCAGACGGCCTCTCAGTACTCAGAGTACTCAGCACTGCATCCAGAAGTACTGCACGCCCTACATGACGATCCGATGGCTGGGCACCTCGGATTCTTCTGGACGCTATCGAGGATACAGGAAAAGTGTTACTGGCCGCACCTGACTGCCGACGTCGCCCGTTACGTCAAGACATGCCGAGACTCAGCGACGCAAGACACCACCGACAAGGCTAGCGGGATTACTACAGCCGATCGAGCCTCCTTGCCGACTATTTGAGCAGATCGGGATGGACTTGTTGGGACCCTTTTCGACGTCAACAGCGGGAAATAATTGGATCGTCGTGGCGACAGACTACCTCACCCGCTTTGCTGAAACGAAAGCTCTGCCGAAAGGTAGCGCAGCCGAAGTGGCGAAATTATTCGTCGAGAACATCCTGCTTCATCAAGGC
Source organism: Dermacentor variabilis (assembly GCF_050947875.1). Lineage (NCBI taxonomy): Eukaryota > Metazoa > Arthropoda > Arachnida > Ixodida > Ixodidae > Dermacentor > Dermacentor variabilis. The sequence continues at coordinate 60,477,144 of NC_134575.1, forward strand.
TCCCCAGGAGTCCTCATCACCGACAGAGGAACAGCCTTTACAGCAGAGCTCCACCCAAGGCATTTTGCAGTGTAGTCAGACAAGCCACAGGAGGACAACTGCCCACCACCCGCAGACGAATAGTCTTATGGAGCGCCTCGCCGAAATCTAGTAATGTGGGTCGACGTCGAACACAAGACCTGGGATGCCGTCCTGCCGTACGTAACCTTCGCTTAAGATAGGGCGGTGCAAGAAACAACACAGATAGGCCGTTCAACGTTTACGGGAGGAACCCTACGACTATTATTGACGCCATGCTGCCGGACGTCACCGACGAAGAGAATCTTGACATCGCCACCCATCTCCAGGGCGCCGAAGAAGCCCGACAGCTTACCCGCCTATGGATCAAGAAGCAGCAGAGTACCGACAGCCGATACTACAACCTCCGACGACGCTACATGAAGTACCAGTCCGGTGACCGTGTTTGGATTTGGACCGCGTTACCCCGACGAGGACTCAGTGCGAAACTGTTGCGATGCTATTTTGAACTCTACAAGATCATCTGACGTATTGGCACACTGGACTATGAGGTAGTGCCAGAAGGCATTTCGCATTCACATCGGCGTTGCGCAAGATCTGGAGTGGTGCACATGGTGCGTCTTAAGCCCTCTTACGCTCGCTGATGAACTTCCTTATTTTGTTGTTTCTTTGCTACGGGTGTTTTGTTCATTACTTTCGTTTGTTTGAAGCATCGGGTCGATGATTTTTAAGAGCGGAGGGGTATTGACGCGTGTACTTGTTTATATTTATCGAGTGACCACGTTTCACCGCCTAACAAATGTTACCGCACAGCGTAGGACGCGGCTGCGTGTATCGGAAGTTTCTCGAATGTTATCGATGGTTCTATCTGCTGTCTGTTGCCACCGAACCTTGTGTAACCTGATTTCATGCATGAGCGACGCGAATCGTGTAGAACTTCCTGGAAGATACGCGGGCACCAGCGATAACTCTGGAACCTTCGATGACTGATGTATAAAAGCGGACGCCCTTGACCCGCTGTTCAGATTTTCGACGATCGCCGACCGTGTTCGTCGCTGCCGCCGTTCTTTGAGTGTAGCCTATTTTTGAGGGCACAAGTTCTCCCAATGAAACGCCAGTTTCGTCAATCCCAGTTTTGCGGCTTTCTTCATTGTCACTACTACGTAACAATGTCTGGAGTGCATTACGTCTTCTCAGTGATCGTGGCTTCTGACAGAAGTTCTGCTACGGTATTGGGCTAATTTCCCAAAATCCCTGTGAAGAGTTCTTTTTTTACATTCCACGTCAAGAAGCGAACTTTCTACATGCATATTGGGGCGGAACAGGTGAGTCATCCCCTCCGTGAAGGTGCTGACGTTCTCGCTTGGTAGCTGCATGTGGGCTTCTAGCAGAGCTTTCGTTCGCTCTTTCCTTACGATACTAGTGAAGGTCTGCAGGAAGCCGCCGAGAAACAGGTCCCCCGGTGTTAGGGTAAATTTTTTATTCTCGAACGACGTCCTGGCGACGTCCTCCAATGCGAAAAAAGACATGCCGCTGCTTGACTTCGCCATTCCAGTTAACATAGTGCATCCTTTCGTAGCTCTCCAGCCAGCTTTCCGGGTCTTCAATTTATGAACCGCGAAATGTCGGTGGCTCCCTGGGCTGATGCAGCGCGATCGGTGTAGGCGGCACTGAGGCATTCAGTGTGGCTGCAGTAGTGACCGTGGAATTTCTGGTCTTCTCGGCAAGAAGTCCGACTGCTTGTCTCGCGCCCCTATTGGCCCGCCGCTGCAAGACGACCAAGACAAGGACACCTTTCTAGGTACAATAAGAGCAGACGACTTTGCCGAGCAGCAGCGAGGAGACCCGAAGGTATTTAAGAAACCTCGCTGGAGTACTTGGGAGACCTGCCCTGGTGGCGCAATGGCGATTGCGTTGGCCTTCTAAGCCTGAAAGTGCGGGATGAAATCCTGGCCGCGGCGGCCGCATTTCGACGGGGTAGAAATGCAATAACCCCAGGTTACCTTGCATTGGGTGCACGTTAAAGAAATCCAGCTGGTCAAAACGAATCCAGAATCCCCGACTACGGCGTGCCTCATAATAATACAGTGGTTTTGGCACGTAAAACCTAAGAAGTCAAATTTTTTTATTACTTGGAAGGCAAGACCGACTTTGTTCCAAGTGTATTTAGGCCCGGATTTTGTTCGTTTTCTTTGAGAAACTACGTCCTGGTTGATTGTCACCTTTATTGAAGAATCACCCTTATTTACTAATATGCATGTTGGCCGCCCTTATGTATGACGCCCCGTCTTTGGGTTTTACGGCGATAAAGCGAACTGAAGGCTAATTGACCATTTTTAACTAAATATATTTCTGATTACTTTGGCATATTTTGAATTTTATGACTCGTAGGCAGTGACGTAGGCAGCGATGCTCACGAGATATATTAGTCACACTTTATCGCGTTGTCGGCACATAAAGGCACATAAAGAAACAAGTGTTTTTGAAAAGTTCAATTGGAATCGAAGGAGAATTGTATGAGATGTTTCCTGCTAACTAATGTGTTGGTTATGCAAAGAAAAGGCTGACCGAATTTTGAGTGTGGCCTATATTTTAGGGAAGAAAGAGAAAAATAAAAGCTGGCTGACGTCATGCCTGTCCCAAAGCTCACAAGGCATATTCAACTACAACTGATTACAATGATGACACCAGTTTCGAGACGCGTTCCAAGGCGCTTGACGTAATACATTGGTGTGCCACTTGTTGCTTTTTACACTCAACCGTCGACGTCGTAAGCTAAAAAACTGGTGATACATTAAAAAGTTGTTCCAAGTGAATGTGCCTTGAGAGCTCAATGGCTTCAGTGTGTGAATTCACTGCTTCAGTGCGTTAAAAAAGAACGGAAAAATTTTGTTAATTTGGAAATTCAGCATTTTGAGCTAGTGTGCAAGAAATGCCCTCCTCTTCAGGCTATCCACGAAAATTAAAGCTGCGCTGTCTGCCACGAGTGATTTTTATAAATTCTGGTACTTAAAAAAACACGTAAAGCTGCCACACGACTCTTACCCATGCACACGGCATAGCTGGCTACGAAGTCGCATGTCATTCCCATCGATTTGCATGTTTCTTTTTCTTCCTCGTTGCAGCTGTTTCGTACTGGATCTGCGAAAAGAAGTCTACTATGAATTCGCGAAAATTGTGCCTGAGTCGCGCTCTAGCCAAAAGAGACAGCGACAAAAATTGCCAGCTCTGCCTTTGTGCTAAATACTTTGTTCTCCACAGGCAAAACTGTACTACGGGCAACCACGCGATATGATACGAGCACATTTTTTGCCTTCTTATTGACCGCTAGGTTACAAACTAACATTCTTCGTTTCACTATGCTTTGTAGTCTCTTTCAAGTTTCAAGTTTATTGCTTCATTCACTAGTTGTACGTAAATGCAGTAGAAGTTATATAGAAAGAGGTCCCACAGTTAGAAACTGCAGCGGCACCTCTTGTTCTTAGTTACATAATAATATATAAATAAGAAGGCGTCAATTGCGGTTATAAAAAAGAACGGATTACACAATTTCTACAGTGTTAAAGTAATAAAACCTGTGGCAACACATCACAACATAAAAAAATGGGCATAGTAAGCAACATAAAAAATACTTCAAAGAATAGATGCAGTGTACAAGGTATTAATATAAGCTCTCAGTGAACGTTGGTATGACGATAATATAGGTGAGGATTTAACGTGAGCAGGTAAATTATTCCACATTTTCACACTAGCAAAACTAACAGTTTGCCAGAGTCGCTGCGTGATTTTGGAAGTGAAAGGTTATTTTGTAAAGGGAACCTGGTAGTATTAGGATTAGCAAGACTATTCCTGCCAATGATATAATGCAATTGTGGTTTTTCAAGAAGGCGGCAAATAACGATGCTGTGGTTGTAGCAGATAATTTAATTTATTCTGAGGATACTTTACTCAGTGAAGATAGGGGATAGATATAACATGAGAGTTATAAGGAGCTGGAGCGATGATATGGACAGTGTTATTTTGGATGTGCTTTATTGGATAACACCTGATGAGCTTCACACTAGGCAATCTTAGTTTAACATCGAGGTTGTCCTTACAATATCTAGGCGAACGGCTAATATTTATCAGTGTTTGGTATGGGATAACACAATGCGAATTGCGTGATCGACCATGGGACCAGACGCTGAGGCGCTTTTAAATACATGCAATGTTAAAAAAGTTTGCCTTCTTCTCTTTTCTCGTACAAGAACTCAATAGAAATAGAGCGAACGACCTCTTTTTTTGTTTTAAATGTACGATAGGGCCACAGCTATCTGTGACAAGTTCGACTCCGTGTTTGTATCGTTCACTCTATGTGTTCGAAGTTCTTCGGCTTTTTTTCGGGGCAGAAAAAATAATAAAGAAAAAAAATAAAGAAATAATGTGCAAACTACACTGCTTTACCATTTTTGTTGAATAGCGTGGCTCTAAAGCGGTGAATAATATGTGAGCGCTGATGTTGTTTATCCTCAGGTCGATCTCAAATTGGGAGTGTTAGGCAACGGGATTTACAACAACCTATATATTGAAGCAACCATAATGAAATCTTATAAACCGTGCAGATAGCTTGGTACAAACGGCGTTATAGTTAATGTGCGTCACGTGAGAGGCGGATAAACTCCTAAATATAACTGTCCGAAATCTATTGTCGCTGCGAATGCACAATTTGCAAGTTGATATAGGTTGCGCCCAACGTTCTTTGCGAATGCGGTACGTGTTGAAGGTCACGGTATTGTGTTATATAATTGCGGAATACTTGACCGACACTCAACAAATATACTAGTCAGACTTCGTCACGTGTATCGTCGGCACATCAAGGCTGACGCCATGAGTGACCCAAAACGACATATTTTCTCACAAATTCAGTTGGAATCACGTGAGAGTTGTAGGAGAGGTTTCCTGCTTACCAGTGCACAGAACAGCACCAGTGCTGAAGTCGCATGCACTTCCCAGTGACTTGCACTTTTTCTTTTCCTCTTCGTTGCAGCTGTTTCGTTGTGTATCTGTGTGAAAAAGAAGAGATTGAATCGATTTAGTCTAGCCGTTCACATCTACAGCTCAAGCATCGGTAATTTATTACGAACTGTTTCACAAAAACCTGTGGCTGAACGTGCCAGTTAATGGCAGTTCTATTACTAGGCGTTTCAGACTCTGGTGGAAGAAATTCGATGCGCTGGAATGATCACTCATGAATTTATTCTAGTGAGTTTGAGTAATCAATTAGAACCAAATCCCTAAGCATACGCAGTCAGCCACGTGACCTTTATTTAAGAAGAAAAATCACGTCACTTGCTTAAAGGGACACTAAAGTGAAAAATGATTTCTTCTGCATAAGTAAATTACCGTTCTACAACACCAAAAACACCACTCTTACAACGATAAGATGTTTGGTAAGTCAGAAAAAGCGCAAGAACGAAATACGGGTGGCGACGCCTACTTGAATTCCCGCACCTGGGGGCTGTGACCTCTTGGATTTTGATGGCATCTTCTAGGGCCTACTAATTATATATAGCGGTACAGACTGACTACAGTGTGTTCTTAAGGAACCAAATATTAAACATGGCAAGTTTCGGGAACCTTTATTCAGCCAACGCGGCCCAAATGCGAAAACATACTTTGGAATCCCTGACGTCACGCTGACGTTCCGGCGCTGGGGTTTCGGCGCGAAATTCAAATACTGATATTTGGACCTTCATTTTCTCAACTAATAATCAAACTATTTTTTTAAATGACTGCCTGCAGGGCTTCTCAAGCGATGCTTCATTAGTCTAAACTGATTTATTGTTTCGCTTTAGTGTCCCTTTATCGTGCACACAGGTATTTATTGCCTATATAAATCACGAGGAGAAGCAATATGCGTTCACCGTTCCCCATAAAGCGTGGCGTATGTCGAACACCCCATCAGACGTGGCAGGGCCTGCAGTAAAATCGTCACGTATAACGCGGTCTGCACGCTGAATTGAAGTGATGCCACATTGAGCATGCAGGGGGGCTCATATTACCAGCAGCTCAATACCTCCGGTTATCTCGCCGGTGCTGAAAAAATACCGAGATAATCTTTTTTTTTTTGCTAACACGAGAGTGTGCACTCCGACTGAAGGTGATAAAAAGATAAAATCATGGCTTTTAGCGTCTCAAAGCTACAAGAAAAGAAGAGATGAGCGACACTATGTTGCTCTGGATTTATTTCGAGCACGTGAAGGTTTTCTTTAAGGCGTTCCCAAATCTAAGTACACCGACGTTTTTTTTTATTCTGTGCCCATCGGAATGCGACCGCCGTTGTAGAGAATTGAAACCACGCCCTTGTGGCAAAAAAAAGAACACGTCACAGCTACTGAGTCACCGTTGTTTCCAAATTAGTGGTATGCGTTGCAATGAGCCGACGGAGGGAGTAAAACATACGTTCACTCGGTCCTGGGGTCAGTACGGAATGCATTGCACTATCGAGCATACGCATTGCACTATCGGTGGTTCCTTGCCAAACGTTTTTCCCGAAGCAAAGCTTGCCAAAGCTTTTGTCTCTCCGGTAATACTGTTACACACTCCCTGCACGTTGATGCTGATTGAAGCGTTTATCGAAGCGCAGTCACGTGACGAATCCGATGTTGCGGCAAGGGCAAAACAAAGGAAACGTGACAATGCGCATACGACAATGTTTCCTCTAGACGAGGGTATCGGTTACACGTTAGGAAAACAGATTCATTGGCATTCCATTGGCATCACAGTTAATTTGTTAACAAAACGTTTTCTGTATTGAAGCACACAAGTAACTGGAACGCCAATGCATTTATCCGCAAAGTTTGGGAATATATCGAAACTGGTGTCGTCCTGAGAAATCGTTAATGTGGATCCACCTTGCGAACTCCACGGCTAAGATTGGTAAATTGCAATATGGGCCATAAGGTAATTAATTAAAAGGGTAATAATTGATTTCTTGCTAAATAGTGGATTATGCATTTCATTTCTTTGTGCAAGTTGTGTCCGCCTCTTCGAGTAGACCACCTCACGAACTAGAATTGCACAACCTGCGGCAGGCAGCCTTTCAAAAATTTTGAACGTGTTCGCTGAAACACCCTGTATAAGTTTACTGTGAGCAGAAACCTTTTTGTGATGTACATACGCACTTTATGTCGTGTGAAGCTAGAAACAATACAGACTGAGAAGCAATTTTCTATTTTTTTCAGGGATATTGCCGTCAACAATTTTTGCTTTGTTTGAGGAACGTGTCTGAAGAAACTTGCTCAAAGCGTAACCGCCCGATATTTGAGGTCCCATTATTCGACACCTGTCAATACGTTTCGTTAACGGAATCATTTTATTTTCATAAGACTTGACGGAACATTTGCAAAATCATCGAACAAATCCAAAATTCTATAAGCTTTAAAAAAAAATTCGGCAGAGTTGGCATGTATGCTTTAGTGACACTATTTCGCTTGACGTTCAGTCTGGAAACATGAGATAGAGCGAAGAAACGGGAAGGCACTGACGATAGTATGTTTTCAACAACCTGCCCTGTCACTTCTCACGTGTCGCGCTTTTTTGCATGACTCACAAAAGGGATGAATTTCAGCCGAATTGCGCGCCTCATGAAAAAAAAAATAACGATTCGGTTTGCACATATGTTTGGAGAACCTGAAGTGTTCGTGGGTGCGAAGAATTGTTTATCTCTCAGTGTCTCTCTGTGGGCCAAGAAGTCGGTGGAACAAGTTGTTTTTGGCAATTCCTACGCAGTGCTTTACACTATTCTCCGTCATTAATAACACTAGACGTTATGGAAGCAAAAATGTGACGGTCCAGTCGGTGACCACATTAGGCATGTTTCAGAAGTCTGGCAGACTCGCGAACACACCTAGTTGGCGGAGGCAAGGTGCCATTCTTATAATCGATGACGTCCCTCGCTCACTTTCGTCGGTATACCATTCACGCACGTATATGCGCATGTAGCCACTAAGATCAGATTTAGCAAAAATTCAGAAAAAAAACACTGCCCAAGTAGTGCGTGAAGGGAGTGTCTGTGGAGAACAAACAGGATTTTATGAAAAACTTAAAGATATGTAAGCGAAAACTGTGGTCGCGCTGTGGGTAGATAAATCTCCCCGTGGGCTTTACTGTTGTCCGTTGTAAACACGATTGTTGGCGCTGCAGAACGTCTTGCGAGGAACTCAAAAATTTCCTAGCTATAAACCGTCGTAGCACCATACTATTCTACATTCGTGCACGTGCCGGAGACCGTCTCGTTCGCTGCTTCGGATCACTTCCGAATGTCGCGTAAATCAATTTCTTTCCGCGTTTTCCTTCCCGTAACAATTAAGTTTTTCTACGCACACTGATAGCTCTGACTCATCACAATGCTGACCAGCGTCCGCCGCACAATTGCTTACCGATGCATGTCGGGGCGCCGCCTGTGAAATCGCATGTTCTTCCGGTGGCCTTGCAGAGCTCCTTCTCTTTTTTATTACAGCTGTGCCGATTATTATCTGTTGGAAAGAAGAAGTAAAACTAGTTACGTCTTCGTCACTAACAAGGTTATTGAAGAAAATACGGCAGAACTCGTCTCGCAATGACTGTCTAGGGTAACGCGAAGAGCGATCGAGAAATAGAGCGACATTCCATATGCCCGAAGTCACCTTTATTTAACACTTGCAGTGGTGAGTTTTTTTACTGTTTTGTTGCTTGGGCTATATACCACATAATCCTATATCGTCCCATTTTGCTATGGCACTCGCTTGCAAAAGTCGCCCACGAAGGCATGATGACGATTGTATGACGCCGATGCAGTGACGATGAAGTGACGAAGGAATGACATTAATCGAACGGCAAAGGCGTAAAACCTCTACGGTATGACGACAATGAAATGTAACTTCTAAATTGTGGCGATGGAATAACAATGACAACGTGACGATGACTGTATGGTGACGATAACGAGACGACGGTAATATGACGACAATCGGACGAATGAGCGGTAATGACGCGATGACACAACCAAGACAGCATGACGACGATGGTATGTCAAAGGATACATGAGAGCGTTTAAGTGACGACGAAGAAATAACGATGATTGCATGACAACTGCGACATAATAATAAGTGAATGGCGACAACATGATTACAATGGAATGAAGAAATAAGAATGAGATTGGTAATTTGGCGAAAGTTGTACTACGACGACGGCATGATGACAATGGGGATGACGATATTTAACTGACGATCATGGTGAAACGATAGCCTGGTGACGATGACATCACGGCAAAGGTACAACGACAACGATGTGACGGGAGCCAGATGTCGAAGCTATAGTATGACGATGGGACGACTGCGACGGGGCCCGGACGATGGTATGACAAAGAATGCATGACGACTGTATGATGACATGACAAAGACATGAAGACAATGGACTGAGTAGTGTATGACCACAATGGCGTAAGGATACCGTTTCACGAAACCTTTATGACGACGATGGCATGGGGATAATGGTGCGGGCACAATGGTATGGCGACGACGGCATGATTAGTGTCGCATGGCGAAGTTAAAATGAGGACGATGGAATAACCGGGGTGAGTTATCGACGACAGCATGACAACGAATGCATGACGGTGATGCATTGATAACAATGGCATGACGATGGTGTGAGGACAAAGGGATGACAACGAGTGTATAGTGAAAATGGCGTGACAATGACTATCATGAAACGTGTATAACGACGATGGCGTGACGACGACAGCATGACGAGAGTCGGATGACGAAGTTGCAGTGATCATGATGGCATGACCGCGAGAGCATTACAACGAAGGTCTGAGAATGGAGGCTCGATGGTGACTGTTCGGCGATGACGACATGACAAGGATGGCATAATCACGATACGACGAAAAAAGATTGACATCGATGGAATGACCAGCGACCCGTGACAAGTTAACACAGTATAACCGGCCATGGTTGCTTAGTGGCTATGGTGTTGGACTGCTAAGCACGAGGTGCGGGATCGAATCCCGGCCACGGCGTCCGCATTTAGATGGGGGCGAAATGCGAAAACACCCGTGTAATTAGATTTAGGTGCACGTTAAAGAACCCCAGGAGGTCCCAATTTTTAGAGTCCCCTACTACGGCGTGTCTCATAATCAGATCGTGGTTTTGGCACGTAAAACCGCATAATTTAAATTAATTTTTAATGCAGTATAGATAGACGGCAGGGCGAAAATGCAAGCGTTCATTCAGCCCTCTTTGCCGTCATCAATTCAAAAGCTGCAACGCCGAGATTGCACTTTACCTTTGCATACGGGTGCAAGCTGTACGGGTGCGAGCTGTAAGCATCTAGTTAGTGGGGATTTTTCGTGGACTCGTGCTCACCCAAATACAGTACCGCCACCTAGCGGCCGGAGCAACTCAGACGGACTTCATACGGAAGCTGCAAAAGCGCTCTGTCTTTGAGTTACCATGTAACAGAATTATGTTTTCACGTGTATTCGAATTACAATCAGAAGCTATCATGTGTGCAGCTTGTGTGTAAGCTATAATTTACGAACTTTATGATGCAGTTTGCCTTGAAAAATTTAATCAGTTCATTAAGGCACTGACGCTTGGTGGAGGGCCTAGAATAATGAGGATGTGTGCTTTACTTCTGTACACGTGCCTGGGCGCGTGACCGTGTTCGTCGCTGCCGCCGTTCTTTGAGTGTAGCCTATTTTTGAGGGCACAAGTTCTCCCAATGAAACGCCAGTTTCGTCGTTCCCAGTTTTGCGGCTTTCTTCACTGTCACTACTACGTAACAATATTGTCTGGAGTGCATTACGTCTTCTCAGTGATCGTGGCTTCTGACAGAAGTTCTGCTACGGTATTGGGCTAATTTCCCAAAATGCCTGTGAAGAGTTCTTTTTTTACATCCCACTTCAAGAAGCGAACTTTCTACATGCATATTGGGGCGGAACAGGTGAGTCATCTCCTCCGTGAAGGTGCTGACGTTCTCGCTTGGTAGTTGATTGTGGGCTTCTAGCAGAGCTTTCGTTCGCTCTTTCCTTACGATACTCGTGAAGGTCTGCAGGAAGCCGCCGTGAAACAGGTCCCTCGGTGTTAGGGTAATTTTTTTATTCTCGAACGACTTCCTGGCGACGTCCTCCAATGCGAAAAAAGACATGCCGCTGCTTGACTTCGCCATTCCAGTTAACATAGTGCATCCTTTCGTAGCTCTCCAGCCAGCTTTCCGGGTCTTCAATTTATGAACCGCGAAATGTCGGTGGCTCCCTGGGCTGATGCAGCGCGATCGGTGTAGGCGGCACTGAGGCATTTAGTGTGGCTGCAGTAGTGACCGTGCAATTTCTGGTCTTCTCGGCAAGAAGTCCGACTGCTTGTCTCGCGCCCCTATTGACCCGCCGCTGCAAGACGACCAAGACAAGGACACCTTTCTAGGTACAATAAGAGCAGACGACTTTGCCGAGCAGCAGCGAGGAGACCCGAACGTATTTAAGAAACCTCGCTGGAGTACTTGGAAGACCTGCCCTGGTGGCGCAGTGGCGATGGCGTTGGCCTACTAAGCGTGAAAGTGCGGGATTAAATCCTGGCCGCGGCGGCCGCATTTCGACGGGCGAGAAATGCAATAACCCCAGCGTACCGTGCACTGGGTGCACGTTAAAGAAATCCAGTTGGTCAAAACGAATCCAGAATCCCCGACTACGGCGTGCCTCATCAGTGGTTTTGGCACGTAAAACCCAAGAAGTCAAATTTTTTTATTAATTGGTAGGCAAGACCGACTTTGTTCCAAGTGTATTTAGGCCCGGATTTTGTTCGTTTTCTTTGAGAAACTACGTCCTGGTCGATTGTCACCTTTATTGAAGAATCACCCTTATTTACTAAAATGCATGTTGTCCGCCCTGATGTATGATGCCCCGTCTTGGGGTTTTATGGCAATAAAGCGAACTGAAGGCTAATTGACCATTTTTCACTAAATATATTTCTGATTACTTTGGCATATTTTGAAATTTATGACTCGTAGGCAGTGACGTAGGCAGCGACACTCACGAGATATATTAGTCACACGTTGGCTCGTTGTCGGCACATAAAGGCTGACGTCATAAGTGTCCAAAAAGAAACAAATTTTTTTGAAAAGTTCAATTGGAATCGAAGGAGAATTGTATGAGACGTTTCCTGCTAACGAATGTGTTGGTTATGCAAAGAAAAGGCTGACCGAATTTTGAGCGTGGCCTATATTTTAGGGAAGAAAGAGAAAAAGAAAAGCTGGCTGACGTCATGCCTGTCCCAAAGCTCACAAGGCATATTCAACTACAACTGATTACAATGATGACACCAGTTTCGAGACGCGTTCCAAGGCGCGTGACGAAATACATTGGTGTGCCACTTGTTGCTTTTTACCCTCAACCGTCGACGTCGTAAGCTCAAAAACTGGTGATACATTCAAAAGTTGTTCCAAGTGAATGTGCCTTGAGAGCTCAATGGCTTCAGTGTGTGAATTCACTGCTTCAGTGCGTTAAAAAAGAACGGAAAAATTTTGTTAATTTGCAAATTCAGCATTTTGAGCTAGTGTGCAAGAAATGCCCTCTTCTTCAGGCAATCCACGAAAATGAAAGCTGCGCTGTCTGCCAAGAGTGATTTTTATAAATTCTGGTACTTAAAAAAACACGTAAAGCTGCCACACGACTCTTACCCATGCAAACGGCATAGCCGGCTACGAAGTCGCATGTCATTCCCATCGATTTGCATGTTTCCTTTTCTTCCTCGTTGCAGCTGTTTCGTACTGGATCTGCGAAAAGAAGTCTACCATGAATTCGCGAAAATTGTGCCTGAGTCGCGTTCTCGCCAAAAGAGACAGCGACAAAAATTGCCAGCTCTGCCTTTGTGCTAAATATTTCGTTCTCCACAGGCAAAACTGTACTACGGGCAACCACCCGATATGATACGAGCACATTTTTTGCCTTCGTATTGACCGCTAGGTTACAAACTAACATTCATTGTTTCACTATGCTTTGTAGTCTCTTTCAAGTTTCAAGTTCATTGCTTCATTCACTAGTGGTACATATATGCAGTAGAAGTTATACAGAAAGAGGTCCCACAGTGAAGACAATGGACTGAGTAGTGTATGACCACAATGGCGTAACGATACCGTTTCACGAAACCTTTATGACGACGATGGCATGGGGACAATGGTGCGGGCACAATGGTAAGGCGACGACGGCATGATTAGTGTCGGATGGCGAAGTTACAATGAGGATGATGGAATAACCGGGGTGAGTTATCGACGACAGCATGACAACGAATGCATGACAGTGATGCATTGATAACAATGGCATGACGATGATGTGAGGACAAAGGGATGACAACGAGTGTATAGTGAAAATGGCGTGACAATGACTATCATGAAACGTGTATAACGACGATGGCGTGACGACGACAGCATAACGAGAGTCGGATGACGAAGTTGCAGTGATCATGATGGCATGACCGCGAGAGCATTACAACGAAGGTCTGAGAATGGAGGCACGATGGTGACTGTTTGGCGATGACGACATGACAAGGATGGCATAATCACGATGCGACGAAAAAAGATTGACATCGATGGAATGACCGACGACCCGTGACAAGTTAACACAGTATAACCGGCCGTGGTTGCTTAGTGGCTATGGTGTTGGACTGCTAAGCACGAGGTGCGGGATCGAATCCCGGCCACGGCGTCCGCATTTAGATGGGGGCGAAATGCGAAAACACCCGTGTAATTAGATTTAGGTGCACGTTAAAGAACCCCAGGTGGTTCCAATTTTTAGAGTCCCCTACTACGGCGTGTCTCATAATCAGATCGTGGTTTTGGCACGTAAAACCGCATAATTTAAATTAATTTTTATTGCAGTATAGATAGACGGCAGGACGAAAATGCAAGCGTTCATTCAGCCCTCTTTGCCGTCATTAATTCAAAAGCTGCAACGCCGAGATTGCACTTTACCTTTGCATACGGGTGCACCGTCGGTGAAATCACATTCAGTGCCATTGATTTTGCATGTTTCGTTTTGTTCTTTAGTGCAGGCTTTTGGCCTTTCATCTGTAAGATAAAAGTCGATAAAGGCTGATATATTAGATATTCTAGACCTGCAGTTATCAGCAAAAAGTAAGATACTTTCGCCGATACGCCGACAGAAATCGTGCGTGTACTGCATACATTGTTCGTGTCCAGAACATGGCGATCGTGACTGCTTCCGGATCCTACAATCGCTTCTGGCGCTTGTAGTATACAAGAACCGACCCTCAAGTTTGTGTTCCGTTACGCCGACGGAGCCGGCTCTGGGGGGGGGGGAGGTACGCTTTGGACATGCCTAATAACCACGTAGCACGTGCTTAATTTACTCATCTGTAACTGTTGCACGACTTCTGTACAGTTTTACTGTTCAAAAATTTTAAATACAAATTTTCTGCCGGACTGAATGGTCTCAAATTTTGGCTGCTTGCTGTGGAATGCGTACGGTTTAACATGCAATGCATATTTTGAGCTCGAAAGCTTGGTGTCATGGCTCCTTTGAGCAGCAGCTGAGGGGTCCTGTGGAAGTGCGGAGAGGTGGGAAAAGGTAGAGGTACGAGAGCATGCAAAGTGTGAGAGAATAAGGTACAATAAATGTTCACGAAACCTAAGCGTGTGAGCTTTGTACTCGTGGCATGCAGTCAGCAATATTGAAGTTTGGAAACAAAAGTACCACTCTCTTTATGAGCACCCCAGAGTTTAGGTTTAGTGCAGTCCAACGCGTGGCAGACTGCAGCTTTTATAATGAAGTTGTAAGCACCTAGTTAGTGGGGATTTTTCGTGGACTCGTGCTCACCCAAGTACAGTACCGCCACCTAGCGGCCGCAGCCACACAGACGGACTTCATACGGAAGCTGCAAAAGCGCTCTGTCTTTGAGTTACCATGTAACAGAATTATGTTTTCACGTGTATTCGAATTACAATCAGAAGCTATCATGTGTGCAGCTTGTGTGTAAGCTATAATTTATGAACTTTATGATGCAGTTTGCCTTGAAAAACTTAATCAGTTCATTAAGGCACTGACGCTTGGTGGAGGGCCTAGAATAATGAGGATGTGTGCTTCACTTCTGTACACGTGCCTGGGCGCGTGACCGTGTTCGTCGCTGCCGCCGTTCTTTGAGTGTAGCCTATTTTTGAGGGCACAAGTTCTCCCAATGAAACGCCAGTTTCGTCATTCCCAGTTTTGCGGCTTTCTTCACTGTCACTACTACGTAACAATATTGTCTGGAGTGCATTACGTCTTCTCAGTGATCGTGGCTTCTGATAGAAGTTCTGCTACGGTATTGGGCTAATTTCCCAAAATCCCTGTGAAGAGTTCTTTTTTTACATCCCACTTCAAGAAGCGAACTTTCTACATGCATATTGGGGCGGAACAGGTGAGTCATCTCCTCCGTGAAGGTGCTGACGTTCTCGCTTGGTAGTTGATTGTGGGCTTCTAGCAGAGCTTTCGTTCGCTCTTTCCTTACGATACTCGTGAAGGTCTGCAGGAAGCCGCCGTGAAACAGGTCCCCCGGTGTTAGGGTAATTTTTTTATTCTCGAACGACGTCCTGGCGACGTCCTCCAATGCGAAAAAAGACATGCCGCTGCTTGACTTCGCCATTCCAGTTAACATAGTGCATCCTTTGGTAGCTCTCCAGCCAGCTTTCCGGGTCTTCAATTTATGAACCGCGAAATGTCGGTGGCTCCCTGGGCTGATGCAGCGCGATCGGTGTAGGCGGCACTGAGGCATTCAGTGTGGCTGCAGTAGTGACCGTGCAATTTCTGGTCTTCTCGGCAAGAAGTCCGACTGCTTGTCTCGCGCCCCTATTGACCCGCCGCTGCAAGACGACCAAGACAAGGACACCTTTCTAGGTACAATAAGAGCAGACGACTTTGTCGAGCAGCAGCGAGGAGACCCGAACGTATTTAAGAAACCTCGCTGGAGTACTTGGAAGACCTGCCCTGGTGGCGCAGTGGCGATGGCGTTGGCCTGCTAAGCCTGAAAGTGCGGGATGAAATCCTGGCCGCGGCGGCCGCATTTCGACGGGCGAGAAATGCAATAACCCCAGCGTACCGTGCATTGGGTGCACGTTAAAGAAATCCAGCTGGTCAAAACGAATCCAGATTCCCCGACTACGGCGTGCCTCATAATAATACAGTGGTTTTGGCACGTAAAACCCAATAAGTCAAATTTTTTTATTACTTGGAAGGCAAGACCGACTTTGTTCCAAGTGTATTTAGGCCCGGATTTTGTTCGTTTTCTTTGAGAAACTACGTCCTGGTTGATTGTCACCTTTATTGAAGAATCACCCTTATTTAGTAATATGCATGTTGTCCGCCCTTATGTATGATGCCCCGTCTTGGGGTTTTACGGCAATAAAGCGAACTGAAGGCTAATTGACCATTTTTCACTAAATATATTTCTGATTACTTTGGCATATTTTGAAATTTATGACTCGTAGGCAGTGACGTAGGCAGCGACACTCACGAGATATATTAGTCACACTTTGTCGCGTTGTCGGCACATAAAGGCTGACGTCATAAGTGTCCAAAAAGAAACAAATTTTTTTGAAAAGTTCAATTGTAATCGAAGGAGAATTGTATGAGACGTTTCCTGATAACGAATGTGTTGGTTATGCAAAGAAAAGGCTGACCGAATTTTGAGCGTGGCCTATATTTTAGGGAAGAAAGAGAAAAAGAAAAGCTGGCTGACGTCATGCCTGTCCCAAAGCTCACAAGGCACATTCAACTACAACTGATTACAATGATGACACCAGTTTCGAGACGCGTTCCAAGGCGCTTGACGAAATACATTGGTGTGCCACTTGTTGCTTTTTACCCTCAACGGTTGACGTCGTAAGCTCAAAAACTGGTGATACATTCAAAAGTTGTTCCAAGTGAATGTGCCTTGAGAGCTCAATGGCTTCAGTGTGTGAATTCACTGCTTCAGTGCGTTAAAAAAGAACGGAAAAATTTTGTTCATTTGCAAATTCAGCATTTTGAGCTAGTGTGCAAAAAATGCCCTCCTCTTCTGGCAATCCACGAAAATTAAAGCTGCGCTGTCTGCCACGAGTGATTTTTATAAATTCTGGTACTTAAAAAAACACGTAAAGCTGCCACGCGACTCTTACCCATGCACACGGCATAGCCGGCTACGAAGTCGCATGTCATTTCCATCGATTTGCATGTTTCCTTTTCTTCCTCGTTGCAGCTGTTTCGTACTGGATCTGCGAAAAGAAGTCTACCATGAATTCGCGAAAATTGTGCCTGAGTCGCGTTCTAGCCATAAGAGACAGCGACAAAAATTGCCAGCTCTGGCTTTGTGCTAAATACTTTGTTCTCCACAGGCAAAACTGTACTACGGGCAACCACGCGATATGATACCAGCACATTTTTTGCCTTCTTATTGACCGCTAGGTTACAAACTAACATTCTTCGTTTCACTATGCTTTGTAGTCTCTTTCAAGTTCACTAGTGGTACATACATGCAGTAGAAGTTATACAGAAAGAGGTCCCACAGTGAAGACAATGGACTGAGTAGTGTATGACCACAATGGCGTAACGATACTGTTTCACGAAACCTTTATGACGACGATTGCATGGGGACAATGGTGCGGGCACAATGGTATGGCGACGACGGCATGATTAGTGTCGGATGGCGAAGTTACAATGAGGACGATGGAATGACCGGGGTGAGTTATCGACGACAGGATGACAACGAATGCATGAGAGTGATGCATTGATAACAATGGCATGACGATGGTGTGAGGACATAGGGATGACAACGAGTGTATAGTGGAAATGGCGTGACAATGACTATCATGAAACGTGTATAACGACGATGGCGTGACGACGACAGCATGACGAGAATCGGATGACGAAGTTGCAGTGGTCATGATGGCATGACCGCGAGAGCATTACAACGAAGGTCTGAGAATGGAGGCACGATGGTGACTGTTTGGCGATGAAGACATGACAAGGATGGCATAATCACGATGCGACGAAAAAAGATTGTCATCGATGGAATGACCAACGACCTGTGACAAGTTAACACAGTATAACCGGCCGTGGTTGCTTAGTGGCTATGGTGTTGGACTGCTAAGTGCGGGATCGAATCCACGGCCACGGCGTCCGCATTTAGATGGGGGTGAAATGCGAAAACACCCGTGTAATTAGATTTAGGTGCACGTTAAAGAACCCCAGGTGGTCCCAATTTTTAGAGTCCCCTACTACGGCGTGTCTCATAATCAGATCGTGGTTTTGGCACGTAAAACCGCATAATTTAAATTAATTTTAAATGCCTTATAGATAGACGGCAGGGCGAAGATGGAAGCGTTCATTCAGCCCTCTTTGCCGTCATCAATTCAAAAGCTCCAACGCCGAGATTGCACTTTACCTTTGCATACGGGTGCACCGTCGGTGAAATCACATTCAGTGCCATTGATTTTGCATGTTTCGTTTTGTTCTTTAGTGCAGGCTTTTGGCCTTTCATCTGTAAGATAAAAGTCGATAAAGGCTGAGATATTAGATATTTTAGACCTGCAGTTATCAGCAAGAAGTAAGATACTTTCGCCGATACGCCGACAGAAATCGTGCGTGTACTGCATACATTGTTCGTGTCCGGAACATGGCGATTGTGACGTGCTTCCGGATCCTACAATCGCTTCTGGCGCTTGTAGTATACAAGAACCGACCTTCAAGTGTGTGTTCCGTTACGCCGACGGAACCGGCTCTGGGGGGGGTGGGGGTTACGCTTTGGACATGCCTAATAACCACGTAGCACGTGCTTAATTTACTCATCTGTAAGTGTTGCACTCTTCTGTACAGTTTTACTGTTCAAAAATTGAAAATACAAATTTTCTGCCGGACTGAATGGTCTCAAATTTTGGCTGCTTGCTGTGGAATGCGTACGGTTTAACATGCAATGCATATTTTGAGCTCGAAAGCTTGGTGTCATGGCTCCTTTGAGCAGCAGCTGAGGGGTCCTGTGGAAGTGCGGAGAGGTGGGAAAAGGTAGAGGTACGAGAGCATGCAAAGTGTGAGAGAATAAGGTACAATAAATGTTCACGAAACCTAAGCGTGTGAGCTTTGTACTCGTGGCATGCAGTCAGCAATATTGAAGTTTGGAAACAAAAGTACCAATCTCTTTATGAGCACCCCAGAGTTTAGGTTTTGTGCAGTCCAACGCGTGGCAGACTGCAGCTATTATAACGAAGCTGTAAGCATCTAGTTAGTGGGGATTTTTCGTGGACTCGTGCTCACCCAAGTACAGTACCGCCACCTAGCGGCCGCAGCCACTCAGACGGACTTCATACGGAAGCTGCAAAAGCGCTCTGTCTTTGAGTTACCATGTAACAGAATTATGTTTTCACGTGTATTCGAATTACAATCAGAAGCTATCATGTGTGCAGCTTGTGTGTAAGCTGTAATTTACGAACTTTATGATGCAGTTTGCCTTGAAAAACTTAATCAGTTCATTAAGGCACTGACGCTTACTTCTGTACACGTGCCTGGGCGCGTGACTTAGGTCGATTTTGGCCGTGGTGCTTGTATAACTTCTGCAAAAGTTTCGCTGTACATCCAATCTCACATGGTGAAATGGAGTCGGACTTTTTTAATGCCCCCTCAGCAGTGTTGTTATAATACGGCTGTCCTAAACTAGGATTAAAACCGCGCTAGTTAGTAAACGGTGAAACGTTAGTGCCTGTGTGTAGGAGAAAGGAGAGCGATAGAATCCAGATGTTAAAGCATGATATAAGTGTAGTAATTAAAACTTGAAGAGGAATAACATATATTGTGAG
The DNA here is from genome assembly GCF_050947875.1 of Dermacentor variabilis. Taxonomy (NCBI): domain Eukaryota; kingdom Metazoa; phylum Arthropoda; class Arachnida; order Ixodida; family Ixodidae; genus Dermacentor; species Dermacentor variabilis. The sequence goes on from NC_134575.1 coordinate 60,496,992, forward strand.
AAAATAAAAAGCTGGGGCATCATAATAATTAGTGATAGCTAGAGCGAAATGCTATGACGCTGCTTTTATGGCGCGTAGATATTTTACTTGGCACTTTGCTTGCATTGCTGGCAGGATGCTTACAGAATAGCTTCTGAAATGTGCCACCTGTTACGTATTGTTAGTATGTGTTAGGAAACTTAGTTGCACAGACACCTAATCAAAATGCAGGGTCATGCCATACATTAATTACGATGAGCACATCTTTGGAGGAAGGTACCGCGAAATCAGGATCGATATATTTAATCATATCGTCCACTAAGACAATGCAGTTCCCATGGAAGTTCACGACCTTCTTTATTATTTTTTCTCCCGTTTATTTGCTTTTTCTGCCCGCTGTTCTTTCCGTCCTTCATTTCCTCTTCCCCCAGCGCAGAGTAGCAAACCTGGATTTTATCCGGTTAGCATCCCCGCCTTTCGCATCCCGTTTATCTCCCTCCACTAAGACAACAGTCCAAGTCACCTGGAAATAGTAAATATTATTGTGAATCCTCAAATTCTTGTAAATCTCTACTCGTCAACGATTTATCCTGCTAAAGAATCCGAAATCAGCTAAATTCAATGTAAATATGCTAAAATTGTAACGCTGCTTCCGAGTAAAGTCTTGATTGTACTGTGCGCACTTACCCACACACAAAGCTACTCCGCCTGGAATGTTGCAGTCCTTACCCAATACTTTACACTCTTGTCGTTCTTTGTCGCTGCACTTTGTGCCGTTTTTGTCTGCCACAAAATAAAAAAAACGATTGGGAACATAGATTTTTAAGAAAATAGTTACAACAAGAAAGTGTACAGTGCCGACGCACATACAACCATTCAGTGATGTTTTAGCAATCCCAAGGTGTTACAGAAAAAAAAGGAGCTTACAATGAGATACGCTTGTCGACAGCGCCTTACCAATGCAGATGGGCGCCCCAGCAGTGAAATCACACTCAGTGCCGTATGCTTCGCAAATGTCTTTCTCTGTTTTACCACAGGTTGTGCGGTTTTTATCTGTCAAGACAAAATGACATGTCATGATCCGAGCACGCATGCAGTGTTCAAATCATTGTAGTATAGCAGTTATCATAAGTAAGTAAATTGTAACCCAAGTATAGTCATCATATTAGGTATGGTACACCTAACATACCCAGTAATACACCGAATACGCCGTTTACCTTCATGGTGATTTGTTTTCTTGTTATCAAACTGTGCTATGTTCTCAGACAGTAACTTTTGCGGCGTCCAGACAGTTGCGGTAAGGTGCTTTAGTAGCTTAAACCCAGCAATAAAGTTTCGGCACCTGAATGCCGAGGCTCTGTGAAAGGGTAGTGCTACGATACGCAAAGTTCGTTTTATTTTTACAATAAACATTTATAAAAACTTTACGAAAAGTTTAACGTGGAGTCTGTGGAACCGTTTCTTGAATATTTTTGTTCAGTAACGTTTTTCAGCTTCACAGTTCTTCAGTGATATTCCGTTCTCATCGCAAGACTCTTCCGTGTATGACAAGGTAAACGTTAGCACAACGAAAACACGGCTCCTATTTATGTTCTGGGTTATTTTGAGGTGAAGCGGAGGCTGGCCCAGTAATTCTTATCCTTTCCCCCGCGTCTGAATGCTCGTTTTTATCTGCTTCCCGAAAACGCGAGATATGATTGAAAATATCTTGGAGTTGCTTCAGTTTCACATTTTGTTTATAAATCCAATGTTTAGCAGTAACTGGCCACACCTTTCTTGTATCTAGACTAAAACAGTTCTGATGCACAGTGCGTGGGTTCCTTACCTATACACAAAGGTGCGCCGGCGCTAAAATCGCATTCCAGTCCCGTTTCTTTACATGCATTTTTCTGCCCCGTATCGCACATTTCCGGTTTTTCATCTGTCCGAAAGAAAGAAAGCAAGAAAAAAAAACAAAAAAACTAAGCGAGTCTCACACGTGTGTCAAACGTTAAGGCGAAAGCCTGATTGCACACTTGCGACACTTGCCACACTTTTTGTAACGATACGTCTGTGATTCGTCCAGAGGCATCGGGTTCGTCCCGCTAAAAAAAAAAATTAGCGAGCGAGCCCGTTTCGTCCGGAAAAACGCTGGCCGAACGAGGCCGCAACTACGTATTTCGCGAAACGTGGTCCAAGGCGTAGATTTCCCCCCAGCAAAAGGCCATGCTATGAGTATGCTGGCTAGCTTCGATTCTCCAATCAAACAACGTGATACCTAGAAAAGTTGCTGCCTTAAAGTCGGGCTGGGACGGTGCCTTACCCATGCACAATGGAGATCCCGCGCTGAAGTCGCAGACCTTTCGCTGCTCCGCGCACGCTTTTCTCTCTTCCTCGTTGCAGCTGGTGCGGTTTCGATCTGTCACGGTGAAAGGGATTCGATTACTCAGCCTCGAAGACGCATAAATTAATAGTTCGAAAGTAATTTGTCTCTATTTTGTCCCGTCATTTGTAAAACAGCACTTAACAAAATTGAGTTCAACTGGATGAAATATAAAAAAAAAACAGCCTATGTATGTGTTCGTTGCGCAAAGGCAACGCAAAGCGCCGAATTACTGGAAGAAAATAGGAAATGAACGTGTGCCTATACGGAATGGGAAGGACAAAAACAGCTGCCAGTACAGTTTAATTTTTAACTGTACGCGACGTTACTTAGAACGTGGTTAGCAATAATAGCATATCTACGCCCACACTCAAGCAATAGTAAGGCCCACCCTTGAATTTGAGCTGGCCATACCGAAATCGAGCGGATGTGAGTCTTATCGCGATTCGTCTGAAGAGGGTTTGAGCTGAATTTAACGAACGCGAGTGAGTGTAGGCGACTTCGAGGCCGCCAAAAGATCTAATAATCCTAAAGAATGAGCCCTCAACTCACGTGAGTGGGAGAGCCTGAACGTGTGCGGCTTGCAGAAGCCATGCCAGTAGCATTGCTCGCAGGCCTCGTCATCCACTTATCATTTTCGAAAAAAAATGTAGAGCCGTACAACGGAACCTATGGTTTGGTTGGTCGTTGTTGCACCGCCTCCACTGGTGCTGCGACGTCGCAGCCATTAAGCTGCGCCCGTTGTTGTTGGATGTGGCCATTTTGCAACGAGTCCCCGGAATAATGTCGCGAGACATTTGTGCAGGAATGCGGCGACATATGCAGCAGTACCTTGCAGCGCGGGAAAGATAATAACAGAAAAGTAAATGCCGTGTGAGTTGTTGGTGGGCCAAACTACTTCGGCAGCCTTGTGTAAAGACTGTAAGTTACGCCGTCTTGTCCCATAAACCTGTAACAGCGGCCGCTGCACTATTACCATGTTTCCGAGAAATCGCACCCTCTACCCTTGACCTTACACGCGTCCTTCTCTTCATCGTTACAACTGCGGCGTCCTTTTTCTGCAGATAGGAAAAGGAGAAACAGAATGGCTGAGACACAGAATTCAATGTCGCAAGATCAAACGCGGGCAGAGAACATACGGGAGAAAACGGGTGCCATCTTCCGGCTTAGCCTCCTCCAGAAAAAATAAAGAACAAATCAGAAATAACAGCGCTCGTAATTGCGGTGTACATACGCTCTACAAGAGGAACAAAGCGCGCCTCCAAATTTGACTCTCATACAGCGCATAATAGTTAACATACATGCGCACGGAGTTCCCTCTGCGAGTTTCCTAATGAAACGCTTCGTTACTCATTCCTCATCGAGGGGTATTTACGCCCCGAAGCTTAACCAGGGCTACGTTAGACGCCGAGCTGACGGGTTCCACTGCCTCGTGCCTATCGGAGGTGTTCGATTGTTTGCGTTTGGTCGCCCAAGATTCTTCATGAGGGAACTGAAGCTGAGCAATAAATCACTGTGCGTTGGTGGCCTACTCTTTCAGCCAAATGTCTGCACTTCTTTGGCAAAAAACAAACAAACAAACAAACATTTGTTTATATGGAGAGAAAAATGAAGGGAAACTTCAGGCAGAACTCCCCTCTTGAGTTTCATTGCACCTGCGACTGACAGGTCGCGTGACCGACCGTGACTGACGACCAAGGAGCGACTCGCGGCGACTGACGGTGACACCGGCTAGCGTGACAATAGACTGCTGTCACACAGAAATGTCTCGCGATTGGCCGTTACGACATCGCCACCTGAAGTAAGCGTCAGCACATACAGACGTCCTGCTACTGCACCGCTGATTGGTTCAGTAGGTTTGGGAAGCGACTGAAAAACCGAGAAGGGAGTGACTGATCCGGTGACAGGCACATTTAGACCTAAGTGACCATTTGTGGCTGGTTGGTTTCGACTGACTTGTTCGGCGCGACCTGTCCGAGTCGGCGGTATGCACGAGCCTTTAGAACTCTGGGCCAAAGCTATACGCTACTGAGGCGCAGTTCTGACGTCATTATTTTCGTTCTATTTGCGGGGATACATGTTCTTTCCGTGATGGAAAATCGCATGAAACTTACCCGGTTGGGGCTTTTGATACTTCGAATCTCACTCGAATATATATTTTCTCATTATTAAACAATTACCCGCAGCCTAGGACAGGCATTAATTGTCGATATCGGTATGCCCTGGGTAGCTGGTGCGGAAACCTCAAAGCAGCGTCGCCACTGTACTGTCGTTTACTTCCCATTTACGTCGTACGAAGCCTCTGATGGCAGCTGAAATTGCGCACACTCACTCGGGTAAGCGCAGTTTCACTCCAAGCGAGATGCACAACATCGGCACGCTTGTAGTGACGCCTGTCAGGGGCAAAAGAGGCCGAGAGCGAGTGGAGCTATACTAATCCAGGTACAGCCAAATTAGGAAGGCCCACTAAGCTTCAACAAGACACTTCCTCACCAGAACGGGAATTGGCCTCCCTGGTGCAGTATTCGGCCAACACCTCCCACATGGCTCACTCAATTACCCAATGGCCCTCAGTCCCCAACAGCTGCGGAGTACCTGACCAAGGCGGCGGTAACACCTGTAACGCAGTAAAACGTGCTAAGAATCTCTGGATCCGTACAGGCCGCCAATGGAAACTGACCCTTGCAATGTTTAACATCCGAATCCTCTCGAGTGAGGCTTGTTTAGCAGGACACCTTGAGGAATTATCAGACATTGTTTGAGGTATCATCGGGCTTAGTGAGGTTGGAAGAACTGGTGAGGCTTATACATTGCTGAATAACGGACATGCCCTCTGCTATAGAGGTCTCCTAGATAAGAAGCAATACGGGGTAGGATTTATAATCAATAAGGACATGGGGGGCAACATTGATGAATTCTACAGCATTAATGAGAGGGTAGCTGTAGTCGTAATCAAGCTTAATAAGAGGTATAGATTAAAGGTAGTACAAGCGTACGCTCCAACATCCAGTCACGATGATGAGGAAGTATATCAGTTTTATGAAGATGTTGAATTAGCGATGAGAAAAGTTCAAACTCAGTATACTATAGTAATGGGCGACTTCTATGCACAAGTCTGGAAAAAGCAGGCTAGGGAACAAGTAATTGGCAACTACGGCGTCAATTCTAGGAACGCTAGATGAGAGATGCTGGTAGAATTCGTAGAAAGGAATAAGCTTCGCATAATGAAAACCTTTTTCAAGAAGAGTCGCAGCAGAAAGTGGACCTGGAAAAGCCCTAATGGTGAAACAAGAAATGAAATTGACTTCATACTTTCTGCTGATCCCAGCATAGTGCAGGATGTAGAAGTTATAGGTAGGGTGAAGTGCAGTGATCATAGGTTAATGAGGGCTAGGATGCACGTCAATTTGAAAAGAGAAAGAGCAACATAGGTCAAGAAGAAACAGGTCAACCTTGAGGCAGTAAGGGCAGAAGCAGACGAATTCAGGCTGGTACTCGCAAACAAATATGCAGCTTTAGAACAGAGAGATGATGATGACATAGAGCTAATGAATGAAACCGTAAGTAGGTTGGCTTCAGAGGCAGCAATTGAAGTGGGAGGCAAGGCACCAAGGCAAGCAGTAGGCAAGCTCTCCCAAGTAACAAAGGACTTAATGAAGAAACGTCAAAAATGAAATTGTCCAACTCAAAAGATAAGATAGAATTCGCGGAACTGTCAAAACTGATCAACATAGCGAAAATAAGTTATATTAGAAATGATAACGTGAGAAAGACTGAAGAAGCCGATAAAAATAGACGCAGCTTGAAATAAGTGAGAAGGAACCTTGGCATAGGAAAAACCAAGATATATGCACTGAAAGATAAACAGGGTAACATCATCAGCAATCTCGAAGGTATAATAGAAGCAGCGGAAGTATTCTATACTGACCTTTACAGTACACAGATGACTCAGGAGCACTCTATACGAAACAATAATGAGCAGTATACAGAAACTCCTCCTATAATTAGAGAGGAGGTCAGAAAGGCCTTGCAAGGCATGAAATGGGCAAAAGCGGCAGGAGAGGATGGAATAACATTCGATTTAATCAAAGATGGAGGAGACATAATGCTAGGAAAACTGGCGGCTCTGTATATGAAGTGTCCATCGTCTGCAAGGGTCCCAGAAATCTGGAAGAATGCAAACATTATGCTAATCCACTAAAAGGGAGACGTTAAAGAATTGAAAAATTATAGGCCCATTAGCTTACTCCCAGTATTCTACAAAATATTTAGCAAGATAATATCCAATAGAATAAGGGAAACACTGGACTTTAGTCAACCAAGGGAACAGGCTGACTTCAGGAAGGGCTACTCTACAATGGATCACATCTATGTCATTAATCAGGTAATCGAGAAATCCGCAGAGTACAATAAGCCTCTCTATATGGCTTTCATAGATTACGAAAAGGCATTTGACTCAGTAGAGATACCAGCAGTCATAGAGGCAAAACGTAATCAAGAAGTACAGAACGTTTACATACATACCTTAAAATATCTACAAAGGCGCTACAGTTACCTTAATTCTACACAAAAAAGGACGAACATACCTATAAAGACAGGGGTCAGACAGGGAGATAGAATCTCTCCAATGCTATTCACTGCGTGCTTAGAATAAGTATTCAAGCTGTCAAACTGGGAAGGCTTAGGAGTAAAGGTCGACGGCGAATATCTCAGGAACCGTCGGTTTGCCGATGACATTGTTCCATTCAACAACAATGCAGACGAATTACAACAAATAGCCGGGTAAAGAAACAAGAGTTCAGGATCGCCACTCGGCCTCTAGAGTCTGTGAAGCAGTACGTTTACCTAGGTCAATTAATCACAGTGAACTTTGATCATGAGAAGGAAATTCACAGAAGAATAAAAATGGGTTAGATCGCATACGGCAGACATTGACAGCTCTTGACTGGAAGCTTACCATTGTCATTTAAAAGGTAGGTGTGCAATCAGTGCATTTTACCAGCGCTGACATATGGAGCAGAGACTTGGAGAGTGAGAAAGAAGCTTGAGAACAAGTTAAGAACCGCGCAAAGAGCAATGCAACGAAGATTGCTAGGCATAACCTTAAGAGACAGAAAGAGAGGGGTTCGGATGAGAGATCACACGGGTACAAACAATATTCTAATTGACATCACGAGAAAAAATGGAGCTGGGCAGGTCATGTAATGCGCAGGTTAGATAACCGTTGGAAAATTAGGGTTACAGAATGGGTACCAAGACAAGGGAAACGCAATCGAGGACGACAGAAGACTAGGTGAAGCGCTTTGTTTTTGTACGTCTCCGTTTTTTGTCGTTTCCCTACTTCCACCAATCGTCCAATCGCCTCTTACTAATCTATTGCGGACGGACATGTTTACTTTACTTCTGCTCTCGCTGAACCCAAGGGCTTCAAGGAGGCTAGTGGTGCTTAAATCGACCGCTGGGCAGTGATGCCTAAATCGACTCGGCTGCGGGACGGCGGCGCCATCTAGGAGCGATCGCTCACAGTGTTTCGCCCGCAGACATGGAAGGTAGAGGGAGGAAGCCTGCCTCCGGGTGCGGTTTGTTGGCTGGTGGTGCAGAAGGGCGAGGGGGGCCTCGACGCGGAGAGCCGCGATGAGGCGGCAGAGAGGGCACTGGAGAAGATGGCCTCATGTTGCGTGCGCGTTGCAGCGCCTGGCAACCGCGTGGTCGGTCGCATCTGCGCCTCCAAGGGGAGGCCGGGGGACCCAAACAATTGGCGCAGAAAGCGAGCTTGCCCATTTCAAAACCTATAATACTGGTTGCGTGAAAAGGTGAATTCCATTCTTCGCAAACACGACTAAAGCGTTCGGTGTCATTTGCACTCACCGTGGAAAAGCACAATCACATGTTTGAGCACTCCTTGTGCATTTACGGAAAGCTTCGCTGTACGTAGGTTCCAACAGGGCACGTCGGATCCTCCGCATTAAAAATGTATTAGCTTAGTTTCTAGTAAATACGGTTACCTTATAGTGTGCTTGATATTCCGAGGCATTATCTTGATGTACACAGCGTAGCGCCAGATGAAGATAATCTGGGACAATCTGTCAAGGACCTAAATGCTGAAATTAGGCACTCGATGCAGCCCACGCTTCCTACCCATGCAAACGGCTGCTCCAGCACTGAAATCACAGGTCATTCCCTCTTCCTTGCAAGCTTGTTCCTCTTCTTGGTTGCAGGCTTTGCGTTTTCCAACTGTTGAAATTAAAGAAATATTTATTTATGGACGTATAAGATATTGTAAAAAGTGCAAATGCTTGCGGGTGATTTGACAGTATTGTATCGCCAATCCAAGATACATATACATACATAACGTGGGGATTCACACTTACCGCTACATTGGCATATTCTCTTACAAAAGTATTTTCTTAGCATACGTACGAGTTACGTTAACGCTCGCAGAGAAGGTAGTCCGACAACGACATATCTGCGTAATAATTACATTTTATTGTTCACTAGACGCTGCGTTTCCCTAGTTTCGCAATCAATCTAAGTGCGATAAAAGTACCATCACCGGTAAAAGTACCATCACCATCACCTGAGCTCGGCTACGGTGCCTTTGCACCAACGGTGAGCGTGTACCTTGTGTCGATCCATCCACAACGCTATTAAGCCGAAGAGCGGTGCCCAGTGCTCATCGCGTGGTCGTACTGCGCCGAGCCACACTTATCGCAGGTCGAAGCCGACGGATATTGCCCGAGCTCTCGCAAGTCGGTGGCCCATTGTTTATCGCGGGAGCAAGCAGCATAGCCGGGGGTAGCCATCATCCCGCAGTGACATAGAAGTGACATGCCGTTCCGTATTTATTCGCCCTTGCTCCGGGAACCCTTAGATTCCCGTTTAGGCCGAGACCGGGCCCTTGTGCAGTGTTGGGTGTCGCCAGAGACAAATAAACAGTCTCCGCTAACTTCTCATACTGTGTTCTCATGCATCCGCACCGTCGCAGCCGTGCAAACTCCTAGACGTGGAGCCGGTGAGACAAAGAAACCACGAATTGCAGCTTAAGAACCTGCGCATATGAGTTCGTTGTCAATCTGAATCAGCTATACGGAAGGCAGCTTTCATTTTATAATGATTTATAACTAAGTTTCAAATTGAAGCTTCGGACTCTGGCTGTCCTTTGACGTTCGATACGCATCATGCCGTCGCACGCGCAACCTAAAGGCCAAACTACACATACGCGTGCCGGCGCGCGAAATATATTTCGCGCCCGCGCGCATATACGGTTGAACCTCGCGAGGAATGGCGGTTCGAACCTTCAAGATCCGCGCCAGCGCACGCCTACTTTGCTCAATGTTTCTTCCTTGGTAGACTTCGTTTCGTGTTTCTGCGAGGCAGCCAATAAGTGCCAGAGCACCGGTAACTATCTGAAGAAGGTACCTGTGCCCGCGCCGCGCTTCGACGCGTACGACCCATGCCGCAACATCTGCGCATGCGTAGGCGCGCGGGCGTAAGCTTTCGCGTGCCGGCAACGTACGTGTACTTAGGTTTTAACAGCTTCGCTGTAAACGTAAGAAAGAGACTATTCGGTAAATCTTTTGGGGTCGTCACAGCAAGTTATACATGTCTTACCCATAGCCTGCTCTATTCTACTGCTTCATTTGCCGTCAGCCAGGAAGCCGTGTCTGCGTGCATTTAATACCGAATACAGGCCATTGTTCTTGTTTCTGTTACACCCACGATTTTTCTTTTGAACGAGCTCGGTGCGCTGACGATGACGACGTCATACTTACCTATGCAAAGAGGAGCTCCGTCGACAAACTCGCATTGTCGATTCATTGCTTTGCACTTTTCCTCCTCTTCCTCGTTGCATTTCATGCGTTTCTTTCCTGTTAGGCGAAATAACGCTAATATGAATTAAATATAAAAATTAATTCCCACTGCACACTTTCTGGCTGCCTCGTTGTCTTCCTTCGTATCGTTCTAACTATTGAAGATTACGGCAGAACTCGTCTCGCGATCACTGTCGACGATAATGCCACTGATAGCGACGCACCATATTCCTCAAGTCTCGTTTTTTAGCCTATGTAGTGGTAATTTTGAGACTTATTGATTAGGCTATATGTTTACATACTCCGATATCATCATCATCATCATGAGCCTGGTTACGCCCACTGCAGGGCAAAGGCTTCTCCCATACTTCTCCAACTACCGCGGTCATGTACTAATTGTGGCCATGTTGTCCCTGCAAATTTCTTAATCTCATCCGCCCACCTAACTTTCTGCCGCCGCTGCTACGCTTCCCTTCCCTTGGAATCCAGTCTGTAACCCTTAATGACCATCGGTTATCTTCTCTCCTCGTTGGATGCTCCGGCCCATGCCCCCCCCTTTTTCTTTTTCTTGATTTCAACTAAGATGTCATTAACACGCGTTTGTTCGCTCACCCAATCTGCTCTTTTCGTATCCCTTAACGTTACACCTATCATTTTTCTTTCCATAGCCCGTTGCGTCGTCCTCAATTTAAGTAGAACCATTTTCGTAAGCCTCCAGGTTTCTGCCCCGCACGTGAGTACTGGTAAGACACAGCTGGTTATACACTTTTCTCTTGAAGGATAATAGTAACCTGCTGTTCATGATATGAGAATGCCTGAGAAACGCACCGAAGCACATTCTTATTGTTCTGATTATTTCAGTCTCATGATCCGGATCCGCGGTCACTACGTGCCCTAAGTAGATGTACGACCTTCAATTTGTACCTTTTAATAAGTTTCACAACAAGACCTGCCACCCTCTCGTTAATGCTATAGAATTCCTGTATGTTACCAGCTATATTCTTATTAATCAGGAGTCCGACTCCTAGTTGTCGTTTCTCCGCTAAACCCTGGTAGCACAGGACGTGCCTGCTTTTTGGCACTGTATATGAATGTTTTGCCCTCCTAACTTCACTGAGCCCTATTATATGCCATTTACTGCCCTCTAATAGCACTACTAGACGCGCCTCACTAGATAACGTTCTAGCGTTAAGCGTTCCCAGGTTCAGATTCCAATGGCGGCCTGTTCGGACCCAGGTATTCTTGGCACCCTCTGCTGCGTCACAGGTCTGACCGCTGCCGTGGTCAGTTGCTTCGCAGCTGCTGGGGACTGAGGGCTGGTGTTTGATTGTTGTATTGATATAGGAGGTTGTGGCCAAGTACTGTATCAGGGTGGCCAATCCTGCTCTGGTGAGGGAGTGCGTTGCCAGTTCTGGTCACCGGGATCAGGCCGCGCTCTAGTTCTGTTTATGCAATTTTATCGACACGCGGATATATATATATATATATATATATATATATATATATATATATATATATATATATATATATATATATATATATATATATATATATATATATCCGGTGGAACATTGCGCGGCACCGGGATCCGAACCACGGTCCTCTAGCACGGGAGGCGGACACTCTACCTCTGCGCCACCGCTGCAAGTCTCCGATATGATCCCACTTATATATGAAAATCACTTGCCATTGCGGTCCGTACGCATGAGGCTTGATGACTGTATGATGCTGACACCGTGACCATGCAATGAGAAAGTAGGAATAATGGCAGAAGGAAAAAGCGTGTAACGACGATGGTATGCCAACAGTGATGTGCAGATTAAATTATGATGATGGTATAACGACGACATGAGGACAACGAGATGACGACTTTATTGTGACAACCGAACGACAAAGCCAGCACTACGATGATCGCAAGGCCAAGACGGGTGCATGACGACAGATGCATGATACGTCTGTGTGTTGACGACGGAATTACGACGATGGCAAAACAACAGCGTGAGGTCGATGATATGACGACAGCGGTATGACGAAGAATGCATGACGATGACCGTATGACGACCATGCATGCAGTGACGACAGTAGCAAGACAGCGGCTTGAGGACAGTGGGATGGCGACGAGTGTATGATGACACTGGCTTGACGACGACGGCATTATGACAAGATCCGGATGACGTAGCTGGAGGGACGATGATGGCACGACCACGATGGCATCGCGACGACGGTCTGACAATGGGGGTACGATAGTGACTGAAGAAGATGGCATGACAAGGACGCCATAATCACGATTGAATGACGACAGTATGATTACAATAAGATGATGAAGAAAAATTGAAGTCGATCGAATGACGAAGGCGGGATCACAACAACGACATGACGATGGAATGGCGTTACTGAAGCGCTCACAATGATGAAACGACAGCGTGACGACGACGACGACATGATACGATGGTGTGAGGACGATAGGATGACTAGTGTCAGATGATTGCTGGAATGACAACAATGCAACGACCTTGACGGCATTGTTACGCCGAGCGCATACCAAGTAACCTAAGCTATTTGGACCACTAGGTCGGGGCAGAAGGCATGACAACTACAGCATAACGAGAGTCAGGTCACGAAGCTGGAATAACGAAAATTGAACGACCGCGACGCCATTGTTATGGCGATTTGACGACTGTATGACGACGATGGGCTCGATGACGAAGGCATGACGGGTGCCGGATGGCAAAGCTCGAATGACGGTGATGCAACGGCCACAATGGCATCACGACCACGAGCACACACATATCGGCCCAAGCCATTAGAGAACTTGGGTCACTAGGTTGGTGTAAGAGGATAGATAGATAGATAGATAGATAGATAGATAGATAGATAGATAGATGAGCTCGAAGCGGTTCAAGTAGTGAAATAATTCTATTCGCATTAAAAACAGAGCCCGTCAGATCTTAATGTTATAGCTCGCTCCTATATACAATGTTGGGCCCAGAGTGCATTTTCGCTAAATGCATCACCACAACAAATGTGAATTATTATTTTTTATTTATTTAATACATACTGCTAGCCTTATATATAAGGCTGTAGCAGGGTATCCGAAACATCGTGATCATACCGCTGTTGTTCTAAAAAGAAAGAAAAGACAATAGTACAAAGAAAGAGGAGAGCTTGGTTTTCAGTTAGCCGTGAAGTTCACCGGCGGCATCTTACCCGAACAAATAGCACCTCCACCGATAAATTCGCATCCCTTTCCCATTTTAGCGCACCTTTCCTTCTCAGAGGCGTCGCATGTTGAGCGCGCAGGGCCTGGTGAAGGAAAGAGACGCACAGGAGAAAAAAATTGCAATGCGTATTGTGTAGAGTATAGTCAGTACACAGGCTCTTTATATAAAGGAAGTCGGTTTTGTTCAGAACGAGACTGGTGCTCTGAATGAAAATGTTAACATAATTTTCGCCGGCTTTTAGCGAGTTATGTTAATTTTACCATTTTGTCATTGGTGCGCATGACACGCGTTTACGATAAAACTGCACACTCGTTATTTTCTGGTTTACCAGGAAGACCAATTTCACGGACGAAGGACGTATACCCTCTCAAAACGAATGCAAATACGCGGCGCGCCTGGTCGTGAGACAACCCAACACAAGGGGTATATTTTACTAAAGCTATATATTTATTAGGCTCGCTTTATAAAAATACACTCCACACATAAAATATTCTTGCACAATTTGAAAGTAAGTCGGTAATAAGTGATAGATTAACGCCAGAAAAACTTGTCGTCACCGACTACAAGGTCACGTGGAGCAAGAAACAACTCTAATAGGTTTGAAGGTTGCATTTCGTTCGCAGCAGGAGTTCCGTAAATAATTACACAGTTCTTCGAGAACTAAAAGCTCCACAAAGTGAGAAGGCTAGGGGAAACGAGGATTGGTATTTTCATCAACGAAGAATGCGTAAACTAGAGCAAGCTTACCCCTCTCCCTTCCCTCATAAAAGAAACGGGAAACTTTCCGGAGAGCTCCTACAAGGCAACTTTACGGAATTTAACAATCCAAACCTGCTTATGTTAATGAAAGCGGCACGCTGAAAGTAATGTGCATGGTGAATTTCGGTGTAGGGCTGCAATATTGATAATTTTCAGGATATAGCGTGAAGGACAGCTTCTGCTCATATTGGCTTTACCACGTACAGCTCACAGCGGTCGGCCAGAGAGACGTCATTCATTTGTGCATCAGCCTGGAACGAGCTGTTACCTAATAAGTAATAATTTTACACTACTATGAATAGAGAAACATAGCCTACGGCAAATAAGTGTGGGAAAAGTTATTTTTTTTGAGCTACAAACAATGCTATACGAAAGTCGGTGAGTCTGCGTAGCTTGTAAATTAGCCCGAGCGACAAATAGAGACGATGAGGGGAAATATGGTTACCGTCAAAAAATAAAACGTACACCTCACAATACGAAAGGTTAAATAACCTTTTCTGGTAGGGCCGCAATAATTTGAAATGCGTGGCCAGCTATAAACACGCGCACATGTGACGGCGAGCAAGGACTAGGCGATATTTGCATTAGGCTTGCATGTTCGGCAGGAATGGAATGTCCGACGAAAGGGACGTCTGCAAATAGGCACTGTGGTTTTAAGCAGTAGTTTATCCGATTTGTGTTAGAACTTCCGCATATTTGCGTAATGTTATTTTATATCGCGCATTTTTGTATGTGTTTAATCATTAAAGATCAGCAGCCCTGCAGTTACTAGAGTGAATTACGGTGGAAAAGACCACGAGGATAGCATAACGCACGCACGCTCACAGTACAAGGAAAAGATCAAACGCGGCAATCTGGAACAAGCGGAAGTATTTTTTTTTCGTCACAGCTCTCTTTCAACAAAAGCAGCTCCTTACCGTGACACAAAGAGGTCCCGTTTACGAACTGGCATCCTTTGCCGAGGGCTTCACACCGTTGCTTCTCCTCTTGATTGCAATCTGTGCGATTTGGATCTACCGGAGAATGATTAAAAAAATGCAGTTGCATCAAGCACAAGATTGTACACAGTTTCGCATGTCGCACGCAAAAGTCTTGCCAGTGGCAAACATCGTTAATCACAGCTCGTCGGGGATAGTGACTTACCGATGCAAAATGCTGCCTTCGCAGTGAAGTCGCAGTCTTGCTTGCTTAATTTGCATGTCTCGGTCTCTTCCTCATCACACTCTGTGCGCGTTTTTTCTACGAAAAGAAAACAACTATCTGAAAAAATTGAACACATAACTGGTGACGTCATGTTTGTGGAACTAAGGAGCAAGTGCCGCTGATTCATGTCGAGTATTAGCCAGACATTCGTATGAAGGAAGGCCTATCATTGGCGGAACGGAAAACGCAAATTTCAAACCTTCTCACTGTATATCGGGCCATCGTTTATGCACTTACTTGCGAAGTTATATTATAGCTCTGTCTTTTTTTATGTTCTATACGACATGTTTATTGGTGATATACACGCGCAACTAAAACGTATCTGGTTCTGATTTGTTTTGCTTGTCAGGCGTATGTTTAACCAAATAATTTAGCATTTAATTCTGCTGCCGCGCTTTACTGCTGTACTTGTAAGAAATCAATAATATGAAGACCATCCCGCTTATAGACGATTTACTTATAATGTCGCTGGCACGGTGTCTGCTGTACTCCGGCGTCTATATATATATATATATACGAGAAGAAAGGGGAAGAACCGAGGGGTCCGATTTTTATTAATCATGTCGTAAGAAGCCAACAATCACACCAACGACAAAACAGGGGAAATTACTTGTACTTACTGATAGAAATGATAATTTAATGGAAATAACCGTGGATGAAAAAACAACTTCCCGCAGGTGGGGAACGATCCCACGTCCTAGCATTGCGCTTGCTATGCTCTACCTGTTGAGCTACCCGTCGGGCCGTTTCTCCATCCACGTTCTTGGGTGTTTATGTGTTACTGCTAGAACTAACCCTGTGAGTGTTAGCCAGCGTCACCACTCATAAAACTTGGCGGCGGATGTGGAACATCCTTTTTTCCGCAGGCATCACGAGTACGTGATCTTTTTGGGTGAAGGCAACTGGTAGACCACGTATTCGTGATAGATCACGTACTCGTGACGCCTGTGGCAGAAAGGATGTTTCATATCCGCTGCCATGGTTTGTGAGTGCTGGCGATAGCTGACACTCCCAGGGTTAGCTCTAGCGGTAAACCATAAATACCCAAGAAAGTGGATGGCGAGACGGCGCCGCGGTAGCTCGGTTGGTAGAGCGTCGCACGCGTAATGCGAACACGTGGGATCGTTTCCCCACCTGCGGCAAGCTTTTTCATCTACTTTCATTTCCATTATTTATCATTTCATTGATTCAGCTAGTAAGTACAAGTAATTTCCCCTGCGTTGTCCTTGGTGTCATTCTTTGTTATCTTCTTATGTTTCTTTTTCGGGTGACCGCTTTTCGCCTCCTAACAAATGTTATCGCACAGTGCAGGATGCGCCTGCATGTATCGGAAGTTTCTCGAATGTTATCGATACTTCCATCCGATGTGTGTTGTCGCCGAACCTTGGTTTATCTGATTTTACGCACGCGAGACGCGAATCGGGTAGAACTTTCTGGAAGGCACGCGGGCATCGCCGATTAATGTGGAGCTTTCGATGACTCGTGTATAAAAGCGGACGCACTAGACCGGCAGGTGAGATTTCGACGACCGCCGACCGTGTTCGCCGCTCTTGCTGTGTTTTGAGTGCACTTCGCTTTTATGGGAACAAGTTCGCCCAATAAAACGCCAGTTTCGCCATTCACAGCTTTCCTATCCTTACCGTCACTACCATGTGACTATCTATCTATCTATCTATCTATCTATCTATCTATCTATCTATCTATCTATCTATCTATCTATCTATCTATCTATCTATCTATCTATCTATCTATATATATATATATATATATATATATATAGAGAGAGAGAGAGAGAAAGAGAGAGAGACTTGACAGGGCGACATGGTCTAGTCGGGTACCGTGGTTGCTTTTACCAATGCCGTCTAACCCACTTCCGGTAAATTTAAAAGAATAAAAGTAAGTTGAGCAAGTGCACGAGTGAACGAAGCGTGATCACGCATTGCACAACTCGTCGCGTGTGCTTACCGACGCACAGAGCTGCGCCGTGTGAGAAATCGCAGCTGTATCCCAGTTCCCGGCATATGGCCTCCTCCTCTTCGTTGCATTTTGTGCGTCTCCCGGCTATGGAGGAGAAAAGAACGAAACCAATGAAATCTTCTAAGGCATGAAAACATCTGGGAAGTTGGCCCATCCGCTCGCACGTCGGGGAAAAAAGAAGACGATTAATAATACACATTCAACAGGCGCTTTTGAATTTGTGTGAAGCGGGTAATTAAATGTTATAAAATAAATTGTGATTCGGGCAATTCTATTTACTGTTATTCTACGCAACGTGTGATCTCGTACAATCTTGATATTCATCTGCCCCTCCCCCCTCCCTTGCAACGTTTACGAGCTCGAATGGACGCTTTGGAACGCCGACGTTGTGACGTCACAAGGACGAAGGTTATGTGTTTGACGTTTGTGGGGGAAAGAATGGCAAGGAGAGAGGTGCATGGTAGAGAGAGAGAGAGAGAAGCGACAGACGTGACCTCAAAGATAGTGGACAGCTTGAATTAATTAATATTGGCGCCCACTTGATTCCTGCCACCTTGACCTAATGGCGAATGGAGCATGCGCTCTTTTCGACAGGGCAGCAGCAGTCGCGGTCAGCAGAGTCCCGGAGAGTTTGCAGAGGGTTAACTTAATGAAAGGAAAAAAAGAGCAGAGAAAGAACACAAGGCGGAGAACAGATGAGGAATGTGTCGAGTTTCCCGCATTCCTCGGTTCTCTGTGTCGTATTTTTGCGCATTCTTCAAGACACAGAAAACTCAGCGCCACGCAGAAGTGTTACCAAAGAGACAGACCAGGTCTGTTAGAAAAGTATCCGACCCTTAGCCGAAGAAAAAAGAAACTGGCATAACTGGAGCGTTAAAAACCTAATCACCCTCAAAGTAATTTCCTTGGGACTCCACACACTTCTCACAGCGGTGCTGTCATTGGTGGAAGCATTCCGGGAAGGCCTCTTTTGGAATGGAGTTTTGCTCAGCTGTTGTTGCAGCCATAATGTCCTCTGTTGTCTGAAATGGCATTCCTTTTAATGGCCTCTTGATTTCGGGAAATAGCCAGGAGTCGCAGGGTCCATATCAGGAGAGTAAGGAGCCTGTTGAACTACAGGAGTCGGGTTTTTCGCCCAGAAAGTATGATTAAAGTGCGAAGAATTTGCAGGAGCATTGTCGTGATGGATGCGCCAATTTCCTGTTGACCACAACTCTGATCTCTTGCGCCACACAGAATCACGTAGGTGACGGAGGACATCCCTGCAGTGGTGTAGCAACAGGGAGGGTGGGGGGCGTGGGCCCTGGGTGCAACGGGCCAGTGGGGGGTGTCATACACGTATGAAGACACCCGGAAATTGTCGATATCTTCGCCTTCCTCGACTACACCCGGGGGCGGGGGTGACAGAAGACCTATGGGCCCCGGGTGCCAGACGACCTAGCTACGCCACTGCATCCCTGTAGTACTATTCGGTGATTGTTTGACCCTGTGGTGCGTACTCGTGGTGTACCACACCGCGGGAGTCAAAGAAATCAGTCAGCACCACCTTGAAGTTGCTGCGCACTTGGCGGGCCTTCTTTGGTCTTGGTTACATGGAATGCTTTCACTATGACGACTGGGATTTGGTTTCAGGGTCCTACCCATACACCCAATACTCGTCACTAGTGATTATGGTGTTCACGAAGTCGGGGTCACTGTTTGTGGAATCCAGCATATCCTGTGAGACTTCAACACGAAGTTGCTTTTGCTCCACCGTGAGCATTTGGATTGAATAACTTTATTGAAAGGTCCTGCGAGCTACGGGACGCAAGGTCCCATAGAGCGGGCTACTCCCACGTTGGGACCGGGAGTTGTAACTCCCTGGCCGCATCGTGGGCTCGCTGGACGGCCCAGAGCTGCTCTGCCAGGTCCGTGCTACGTAATGCTTCTTGTAGCCTGGCGGAGTCTTGATCCTTGTTTGCGTGGGTCCGACCATACGACCAGAGCAAGTGATGTACGTATAGTGTGCTATGGCAATTTTCGCAATATGCTGTTTTGTATAGGTCAGTCATGTAGTGATGTAGTCTGTTCTGCATGGGGTACGTGTTTGTTTGAAGCATTCTGAGCAGCTTCGGCACGAATTTCACCGCAACTCTTCATGGCGAAATCTTCGATCATAATGGAATGTTCAGAAAATGTACTGATGCTGACTTCTTCCGCAATTTCTCGGATAGTCACACGACGGTCTCGCATCACCAAAGTGTTCCCTACAGCAATGACCTGGTCATTTCGGCATGTTGGAGCGTGGCTCACCCTCCACCGATGTGCGGCCGTCTTTAAACCAGTTGTATCACTCCTTAATCTGTGTGCTGCACATCGCATCGTCACCGAAAGCCGTCTGAATCTTCCGAATGGTTTCCACTTGGCTGTCGCCCAGTTTCTGGCAAAATGTGATGCAGTAGCACAGCTCCAGTTGCTCCGCTATTTCCCTTGCAATAAAAAAACCGACGAGAGCACTGCGCACTACCTCACTCAAACGCTGCGTCCCAGCAACTGACGCTATGGGCAGGCGGGAAAAAATTCGCACACGCGCACGAAAGTTCAAGGTCGGCTGATGGAAGCGCGCTTGTTTCATATCCATCAGGTGTTCGCAAAACATAAGGTCGGATACTTTTCTAACAGACCTCGTATGTGCATGAAAAAAGAACTTACTCTTAGCTTGGACATCGTGGGGTACCGAAATATAGCCCCTTGAGCCACAATTGATGACTGGGTATTCATTGAGGCCACCTCGTTTAAACATCTTTCTGTAAACACGGCGGAAACTTGGCAGGTAAAAAAATGGTTTTGTTGCACGAATATTTACATCACATTAGGCTGGTCTACATAATTGCAAAAATTAAATTGATTAGGCATGTTCATCTGTTATCAATAATGCGTTTTGCTAGGAAAACAGCTGAAATATCTGACACAAGTAGATCTGTTGGTCAAGTTAAGAGCCGTCGCTGCAAGAAACAACATTAATTAGGAGCCAGTTATCCAGAACAACACGTCGAATTTCTCGTCAAATCTGACAGTTCACATATGAAGATACCGTTGTTTTGCATTAATCTCCGTAATAAAGTGACATAATATAGCTTTTATTGCGAGAGCAATTAGAGGGACTCTACAAGCGAATTTCTGCCATGGCCATCGGCATTTGCATAGCCGCGACGTTCTGTACAAAGCGCAAGTGCGATAAGGTCGCGGCCCCACGCCGTATGCTGTAGGTGCGAAAGAAAGCATGCAAGAGTTAGGTGCGAAGGATGGGGGCTTCGTGCGGTGGCGTCTTCTCGCGCGCGCAAGGACAGAAGAGGGAAGATGTACGTGCGATAGGGCGGAGGGGTAGGGCGGAGCATACGTCTCAACTTCTACTCCGGCCATGGCTGCGCATGGCGCGGCGGCGCGCGTCCCATCTTTGAGACAATCTGCGACGGGTTCGAAGGCTAGATTACCAGAGAAAGCTGATGGCTTCGTGTGCGCTGTGCTCTGGCACGCCTGGTTCGCATTGAAGCGAGAGGCAGTACGAAGGGCAATTCGCTCGCCGCTGCCGCCGCTCCATCACGTCAGCGTCCTGACAGCGCGTGTCTGCGGTGATCGAGTGAGATGTGTTCATGTCTACCTGTGCGTGCGTGATACCATGCTTGTTAGTTCAACTACAAATTGAAGGTTTACGGCAGTTGGTACGCGGATAGAACCTCTAAGCTTACTTTGTATAGCTTTCTAATAATTTGCAATCGCGATCAACACCACCTTTCTGGCGGTACTGCGTTTTTTTTTGGTTAGCCGAGGGTAGAAGTTGCATTCAGTGCTTTGTTCAAGATTTTTTGTTTCCGTCACTAGTCGCAATATTCAAAAGTAAACTTCATCTCCGTATAGAAACACGTGTCTGAAAGGTGTAGCTTCAGCGCGGAAGGAGTGTAAACAGTCACGTCAGACTGTTCGAGTAGAATTGCTTACAGATGCAGAGGGCGATATCGGCGCTGAAGTCGCAATATTTCCCCATTTCGTGGCATATCTTCTTCTCTTCTTCATTGCAGGTGGTGCGCTTGTTATCTGGTACGAGAGGAAAAGGCAGAAGTCATGCAGTTCAAAACTATGACCTTGCAAGTTACTAAAAAGACAAACTCAGAGCCTCGCGCTTGTATTCGTTCCATACAGCTTGTACAGCCTGCCAAATGTTTAATAATATCGCGCGAGCGTCGACCGTACCGTTTGTCATCGCCTTATAACGACGAGAAGCAGTGAGATTCGCAAATGTACAGGCGCTGGCAAAAGTGGTATACTCCACGCAGCGGGAGCTGGAGCAATGGCAAACTGCATCGCAACCCCATCTACTGGCAGCATCTGGGATCGAGACAGCCAATGGGTGCCCTTTATTATCTGCAAGCATGTCGCTTGACTCGTGTCAACGTTTCGTGCTTCAGTGCGCCGAAATTCCGAGCGACGCCGCTGCAGTAGCAATCTGCGTGGAGTATACCACTTTTGTCGGCGCCGGTACGTATAAATGCAAGAAACACTCTACAGTGCGAGTGTCGTCTGCGACGCTCTTCCCCTTAACAGTCCGCACGCCCTGTTTTTGTTGTCCGGGAAGCCCCGTCGCTCACAGACAACCGCTTGTATGGGCTCACAAATCTTCTTAACTATATTTCATGTCATCCGCGAGTTCAATAATTCGAAACAAAAATGGAAAGCGTATCGTAGATAACGGTTTTGGTCGTATGTTCTGCTTCGCGCAGATTCTTTGCAAAGAGTACCGGCGCAGCTAAGCCTGGCAGGGCATGTGTCCTCCGAAGCGAACAGCGTCGAAGACGAAGGCCGCACTGGAGCATGCTTTGCTGGCACTATCGCCAATCTCGCCGTTATAAAGTGCAGACATGCACTGTGAAGGCTGTACGCATAGGATCGCCAAAGATGGACCATACTTGCCCACAGTACACAGTTCCCTTTGGTTTTTTTTTCTAAAAAATACGAACCACTCTTGCGATCAGCTTACGTCGCGTGTCGGAAGTGCCCGGTGGCAAGGGGCGTAAAAGGGCGAGGGAGTTTCGGGAGCGCTAGATTTCTCGGCGAAGCAAATTTCACAGCAAATCCCTCGAACGCCTCGAAATAAGTCCTCTTTAACTCGCTCCAATCGGGGGATCTGGAGAAAAATTTGCTGCGAAATCAGCTTCGTCCTAGATTTGCTGGCCACTCAGCTGAATGACCAAATATGTACATTTGTAGCCGAAGCCGTACGAAATGCCATGGCGGAGGGCCACCGCTCACATGTCCTGTCCTCCACTTCTGACGCCATTACTCCAAGTTGGTTTGTTGAGTTCTGAACCCGTGGCTTTTTTGTAGATCTCCGTACTTATTTATTTAATTTAAGTGTATCAGGGGCTTTGTGCAATACAGAGCGCAGGGGACACTGGTGCACACGCCAGTAAAGACGTGACAGAATGAAAGCAATTTTAGAAGTAACAAGAAAATCATCAATCAAATGGAGCAACCAATAGTGGCATACAGTGTGACGCAGCTGTGATAAAAGAAACATTATCGAATATAGGCAACGTAATCATATGTACTTAAAATAGAAAGAGAGAGTGCATGAAGAATTCGAGATTTAATGGGGGACACTGCGGCCCCTAAATTAGTTGTGAATGGAACTAAGCAGAGTTTAGGCAATGAACAATAAAGTTCACCTGATTCATCAATAGACTACACACCATAATTTACTCTGCGCTAGTATGCATTTAAGATTGCTACCGATTGAAGAAAAGCCTCTGTTCGAGAATGCGTTTCATTTCTGAACAATTTAAATAAGCAACAGATTATCTCTACAGTGCTTTAATATTGACTATGCAAAAATTTTCGGAGAAGTATTTCTTTTTTTTGGTGGGGCGGGAGGAATATTCATGCGGATGGAAGAACGACGGTTAGGAACAGAGCCAGCAGAGAATGCCCGTGTGTATCCGGCCTCTCCTTTTCTGCCCCAGTTTCTCATGGAACAAGAAGCTCGCGATTGTAACAGATTCTTCAAAGACTGCTTTCTTACCGATGCACGTGGACGCATGCGCGGTGAAGTCGCATTCTTTTTGAACCGCGTGGCACGCTTCGTGCTCCTTCTTCTTGCAAGTGTTGCGAGTTAGATCTATGAGAGAGAGTGATAGGAAAAGAAGGATAAGGGAAGTCTATACGAGGGCAAAGTTTAAGTAGACCACATTACAATACTACTACATGCTGCTGAATGGCAACTTGCCCCTTTCTATGCCGTGTGTTAAAGAACTAGCTTATCTAACACTGTTGCGTTCAGACATGCAGCGCAAAGGCGCATGATGGGACCCACATCTTTCAAACCTTTCTAAAGCTCTTGAGTCTATTGAGAACCGCGCAGCTATAGGTTTATTTTAAAAGCGCGGATTTATGGCTCAGTTAGGTTTGTTTTTAAAGAACATCTCTGATGCCGCGTATTTTGTGAAAACAATAAAGTGCGGACTTGGCTCAAAAAGAAAACGTGACTTCGTGCTTCTCAGCGACGGGGTAGGAGAAGGATAATTTACGAGTCCTAAGGTGGCAAGGTAAGTACAGAAAAGACGGAAAAGCTGGAGTTGGTGCGACGATATGGAACGCGATGTTAGGAATAACTTTTGTCGTATTACTGTGCAAGACGTATGATCCAGAGCTCGTCGAGCAACAAAAAAGCGCCGCAAGCAAACAAGTCGCGAATGCGTTGCGGACAGTCTACGTTCATAAACGTCATTGTCTTCTAAGTTAGCTACGGTCGATAGTGTTCCTGGTGTACGCCTGCCAATGTCCTACTAAAGCTCAAGTGTCTGGTACACTGTTCGTCATGACACGCCCACAATATGCGGTGCTATTTTGCGCTCATACGATATGAATCACAGCTAATAAGTGTTCTCTGTCTGTGTTAAAACTACTAGTAACATATTTATGGCAGAACCTATCTACTTCCTGATGACTGTCGACGTTAATGCGATTAGCATTGAAATAATGTAGTGACACACCTTATTGCCACCTCAAAGACGCGTCATGTATGAGGCGTGTATGCAGCACGGTTCCTTGCTGCTTTGATGAGGATGATTTACTGACATCATCTTTGAAACGGGGTGGCGACAAATAGTCAGCCCCGCCCCAATGCAACTGCCCCATTGTAAAATCAACTACTTGCACGAGTTATTCAAGTATGTTGTACAAGCTCGTCTTGAAGGTTTCTTTCCCCTCAAAACATATGTGTATTTTGTACTGCTAGCTAAGCTTGTAGCGGATTTGGTCTTATTAATCACTTCGTTGCTTTCTTTCACTAATAGTGTAAGTTTCTCCTGCTTATGTCGACTGCTGACCGGTTAATGCTTCCGTCCAGTTTAAATCCAAGCGCTTCTCGAACGTGTACGTTTGCTACATGTCTCAGTGGGTGAATATGTTCGCATTACATTAGGATGTGCAGAGCGGTCTCTGGATTTTGGCTGCAGTGGACGCATGTTTCATCTTGTCGCGAATCTTTGCTTCTATATGTTTTTGTTTGACCTTAAGCAACGAGCTCGAGCCTCAACTAGAAGGTATACATTGCCCTTTGTGTTATCGTACAGAGTTCCCTATCTAATTTCTTCATATTCTTGGAAATCTCCACGGTCTTTCTTGTTTCCATTTTCTGCATCCATTTCGCTGTCTCTGTTTCTCTGATTAAACTTTTGGTGACTCCTGGTTGTCTATTTATACTTTCAATTATGCTGTACTTGGTTACCAACTGGGGTGCGAAACCGCCGCTAAATTCCCATTGGCTGCGACGCCACCCACGAGCGTGCCTCGGAAAAGCAGAATGGGTGAAAGGGTACACCTGCTGCCACCATGAAACCAGCAGAGAATCGGCTGCTGTTATCCCGTCACTATAGTCTTATGGCAATAGTATTGGGCCCCTTCACAATACTCTGTTCCTTTTTGACATAGCGAAATCTCGCACAGAGCCTGTAATGAGGTGGTTTCCGTACCACACCACCGGCAGGACATGGACACCACTGCTGGAGACATGGATTACTACCGGTAGATTTGCGGCATGCAATCTGAGAGCAGGATAGCTTGCGACAGTTGTAAGCAGAGAGCCAAAACCAAGTTGCCGACTCGAATATGGCCATGAATATAGCAGCCTCCTCGAAGAGATTCGATATGTCGTATATATAACCGAAGTGGCAAATTAAATAGGCAGAATTAGTTCGTTCGCCGCGTGCTTGAGCTGCGGCAGGCAAATGGGGCGCGGAGTGCCTTTTTAAAAATATTGCGTGGGATTTCTTTTGAACGCTGTGAAGAATCACGCAAGAGATAACCTGCGCCAAACAATTCGCTCTTCAAAAAGTTTGCGGCCTTTGGCGCTTTTCCCAAAACAGTAATAGTCAACAGCCTTGCTTGCGTTTCCTTTCTTTAACACTGCGCCTGCTACTTTTCTGTAGAGAATGCAATGTCATGTTGGTAACGTGCATGCCATTCGGCACCTGGAATTGCCGGGCATGCAGCATTAAGAAAGGAAAGGTGTGCAAGACAGACGACCATAATTGTTGTAGAACAAGATAAGCCTCAAAGGGTGCAAGCTTAGAGCACCGAAATCGATATGAACACGCGTACGGTATTTAATTGACTATAGGACAGGATAGCAACAAACTTTATTTGTCCAACTGTTATTGCTGTTGGTGCCCGGGGCTAGGCGGCCAGGGGTCCATCGCCCGAGGAATATCTTCCGAGATCCTCGGCAATGGCTTTGGCCCGCTGGACGGCCCACGCCTGGTCTTCGGGTGCCTCGCTGAGGAGGGCGCGGCTTGCCATCTCTCAGCGATGCGCCCCGTTTCAGAAGGTCCTGTTGTTGTCTTCCCCCTTCCTCTTGGTCCTTCTTCCTCATGGCGTTGGCCTTCCCAACGCACATGGGCCATATCGGCGCGTTCGTGCTCGCACCACGGGCAGCCGGGCGACGGGTGCAGCACGGGCCACAGGCGGTGCAAATGGTAGGGGTTGCGGAAAGTGCCCCTCTGCAACCATGTCATGTCGACCGGCTGGGACCTGTCCAGCCGCCCGTGGGGTTGTCGATATTTCCTTCGTTCCTTCCTGTAGTGACCAAGCGCCTCTCAGTACATGGCCGGAAACTCCTCGACATCGCGGTCGGCGTCCCCGTGGTTCCCAGCTCCGTCCGCAGCGATTTGGGTTGTGTTGGTAACGACAGCGGCGGCGCTGGACGGGGTGGCCGCCGCCGTCGCCATCACTCCTCCGTGGGGGTTCCGCACAACAACAGCAGTGGCTGCCCTCTGGGTGACCGCGTCGCGGCGGGTAAGCTGCCTTGCGACGAGGTGGGCGCGCTCGTTGTGGTTAGGTGGGGTGTCGGTGTGTCTTCGGCCGTTGCCATTGTTGTTGACGTTGTAGCGGATGTTGTTGTTACTATAACCGATGCTACAATGCAGCCTTTCACCCTTCTTCACTAAGACTAGAGGGAGGTGCCTTCGGGCTTTTCTAAAGGGCTGGATAATTTAGTTGTGCAGCATTTAGTCAACTTGTTGCTTTATAACTCGAATTTTCGTGTGGAAAGTTGGTAGGGGCTCTGAGCGAGTAGCCGAGCACAATCTTCGGTGATTACGTTGTGCTTAGGAATTGGTATTTGCTGAAACTTCGGTTACGCCGATGAGGAGTCTTTGTACCGTTCTAAAAGATTTTGAAGCTCTTCCTGTTTAAGTATCGAAAGGCTTCGATTGATGTCAAAATTTGGTTCACGGACTGGCCGTTGAGGTAAATGTGGTGGAATCCGTGAGTGCGAATGCATTACTCATTTCCACAATTTCTTCTAAGTGTGCGATCTTCTTGCTCTTGTTTAGGTGGTTAAATTCCTGGCTGAATCTTGTCACCGTTACACAAATTTTGCTTCAAGGACCTTAACGGTTCCCCTTGCAATGCCTACCTCACGGTCGAGCAGTTCTTGCACATGTTGGTTGCTTTTGGCGGTTCCTTCCATCTCTCTACTGCTTCTGCACCAGCAGAAATCATGATGCTGGCATGAGGTGGAATATTGACTTGGTCCTCAAATACACTCAAGGCATGCTGATGATACACTCATGGCATGATGCTATCCGGTGGTATTGCTATGCCCGCACACATGGTTATTGACTTATACTTTAAAATAGAAAATTGCACCGTACTGACTCAAGAAGTCCATGCCGAGAATTACGGCCCGTGAGCATTATTGGGGGATAAGAAACGACGCAGGCTATGTCTGGTGATGAACTGTGAAATTTTATATGAAGATTCGAATCGGCGTTTTAAATGTCCTCTAGCTGTTTGAATTTCGCGAGCTTCCCGTGCATTCTTTACTTTCTTCAACTCAGCAAATCCACTTATGACGGAGTAGTGAACTCCTGTGTCCATTGAAGCGATAGCTCCGTGGCCGCGAAGAAGTACGTCGAGGTCGGTGGCCCGTCCTTTGCCTTGCATTGAAGTTAGGCCGTGGGGTCGGATCGCAGTTGTGTCACGTTTTCCCAGTGATATTACGTCGTGTCGTCAACTCTTTCTTAGGCGGCGTTTTTTTGTATTTGAGGCTTCGCTTGGGTAGCAGCATATCGTGTGTACGTCGTCGCCATGGTTCTTGCGGCATCTTAATCGGCAGCGGAGAATTTTCAGCATTTCGATGAACACAAACAAATATCGATTGCTACTTTCGGTTTTCCGGATATGGGCTTACAGACCAGCCACGGGTTGGGCCAGTGTACTGCCAGTACTTTGGTGAGCGGTAGTGGCCTAGTGATGGCGAACGGTAGGGTCGTCAAGGTCTCCATGGAGAGGCGACGAGGTAGCCCGCGTTCTCACGATGCCGTTCGCTTGCAGCAGACGCGGCGCATTGACAGCGAACCCTCGTAGCCCCATGTCGTGGTATGGGCAATGGCGGTATTTCTGGCCTGCTCTCCGCAATGACAGAATAGTGGGCGGTGGTCCGTCGCGTGCCATATGTTTTTTCCTTGGGGTGCTGCGCGAGCTGACAGACGCGCGGGCGGCTGCGATGGGGTCTGGTGACAGATTTACGACGTGACGAGTTCATGGTTGGAGCAGAGTGCTTCAATTTGTACGCAGTCTTACATATAGTGGCAATTATATTTTCTGGATCGCCTTTAGTCTTCTATATGGTCGTGGTAGGTGACAGAAGTTCTGCTACGGTATTGGGCTGGCTTCGCAAAAGTCCCACGTACAGTTCTTGCTTTACGTGCCGCGTCAAGAAGCAAACTTTTTTCTTCAGACTTGCTGGAGTCGACGTGGCGGAACAGGTGAGTCATCTGCTCCGTGAAAATGGCGACGTTCTGGTTTTGTAGCTACATACGGGCTTCTAGGAGAGCTTCCGTTCGCCCTTTGCGTATGATGCTCGTGAAGGTCTGCAGGAAGCTGCCGTGAAACAGGTCCTCCGTTGATAGGGTAAATTTTTTATTCTCGAACGACGCCCTAGTGGCGTCATGCCGCAGGTTGTGTTTGCAGTCTCAGTTGTTTAACATAGCGCATCCTTTCGTAGCCCTCCAGCTACGAAAGGTCTTCAGTATATCAACCGCGGAATGACGGTGGCTCTCTATGCTGATGCAGTGTGATCTGTGTAGGTGGCACTGAGGCTTTCATCGTGGCTGCCGTAGTGGCTGTGTAGTGCCTGGGCTTCTCGATAAGAAGTCCGACTGCTTACCTCGCGCCCCCATTGACCTGTCGCGGCAAGACGACCAAGACGAGGACACCTTTCTAGGAACTATAAGAGCAGATGACTTCACCAAGCAGCAGTGAGGAGACTGAAAGCTATATAAGAAATCTCGCTGAGTACATGGAAGAACTGCCATGGTGGCACAGTCGCGATGGTACCGGCCTGCTAAGCCCGAAGGTGCGCGATAAAATCCCGGCCGCAGCAGCCGCACTTCGAAGGGGGCGAAATGCGATAACGCCAGTGTATCGCGGATTGGGTGCACGTTAAAGAAATCCAGGTAGTCAAAATGAATTCGGAGTCGCTTACTACGGAGTCCCTCATAATAAAACAGTGGTTTTGGACGTAAACCTCCAGAAGTAATTTTTTTAGTACTTGGAAAGGAAGACTGGCTTTTTCCCAAGAGTATTTAGGCGCGGATTTTGTTCGTTTTCTTTTCGAAACGACGTCCTGGTTCATACTTACCGTCATTGACCAATAACCTGTATTTACTAATATGACTATTGTCCCCTTTTATGTATGATTCCCTGTCTTGGGGTTAGAAGATAATAAAGCAAACTGAAGGCTGACCAATTTTCACTATGTATGTTTCTGATTGCTTTGATACATTTTGAAATTTATGACTTGTAGGCAGTGACGTAGTTGGTATAGGTGCCGGGTACCCACAAAATATATTAGTCACACTTTGTCGCATTGCCGGCACACCAAGACTGACGCCATGAGTGTCTAAAAAGAAACACATTTTGTAAAAAATTCAGTTGGAATCGAAGGAGAATTGTACGAGAGGTCTCCTGCTCTGCAATTTGTTGGTTATACGAAGAAGTAGTTGACCAAATTTGTAGCGTGGTCTATATTTTAGTGAAAAAAGAGAGAAAGAATGCCTGTCGCAAAGCTCAGAAGGCATATTCAACTACAACTGATTACAAGGGTTACACCAGTTTCGAGACATGCGTTCTAAGACGTGTGACAAAATATATTGGTGTGCCAGTTATGTTTGTCCTGAAACGCGTAAAAAATGCGTTTTGGAGAAGGAAACTGAGCGTAACAGCTATGTTTTTACTTTCAACCATCGACGTCGTAAAGTCAAAAACTTGTGATAGATTCAAAGGTTGTTCCAAGTGATTGTGCCTTTAGAGCTCACTGGCTTCAGTGCGTGAATTTCAATGTGTAAAGTTATGCGGTTAAAAAAGACCGGCAAAATTTTGTTAATTTGCAAATTCAGAATTTTGAGCTAGTGTGCAAGGAAATGCCCGCCTCTTCAGGTAATCCACAAAAATTGAAACTGTGCTGTCTGCCACGAGTGATTTTTATAAATTCTGTTTCGTAAAAAAACACACGCAATAGAAAGCTGCCATACAACTCTTACCCATGCACACGGCATAGCCGTCTACGAAGTCGCATGTCATTCCCATCGATTTGCATGTTTCCTTTTCTTCCTCGTTGCAGCTGTTTCGTACTGGATCTGCGAAAAGAAGTCTACCATGAATTCGCGAAAATTGTGCCTCAGTCTCGTTCTAGCCAAAAGAGACAGCGACAAAAATTGCCAGCTCTGCGTTTGTGCTAAATACTTTGTTCTCCACAGGCAAAACTGTACTACAAGCAACCACGCGATATGATACGAACACATTTTTTGCTTTCTTATTTACCGCTAGGTTACCAACTAACGTTTTGTTCGTTTCACTATGCTTTGTAGACTCCTTAATGGATAACGCCTGATGAGCCTCACGCTAGGCAATTTTAGTTTATTATCGAGGTTGTCTTTACAATATCTAGGCGAATGGCTAATATTTATTAGTGTTTGTTATGGGACAACACCATGCGAATTGCGTGATCAACCACGAGACCAGACGCTCTTAAATACATGCAATGTTAGACACTTTGCCTTCTTTTCTTTTCGCGTGCAGGAACTCAATAGAAATAGAGCGAGCGACCTGTTTTTTGTTATAAATCTGTGATAGGGCCACGGTTTTCTTTGTCTGGTTCGACTCGCTATCTGTACCGCTCATTTTATGTGTTCGAAGTTCTTCCGCTTGTTTTCGGGGCGGAAACAAATTCTACAAATCGCAAACCACACTGTTTCATCTTTTTGCAGAATAGCGTAGCTCTAACGCGGTCATTGATATGGGAGCGCCGATATTGTTTATCCTCAGGTCGATCTCAGATTGGGACTACGTTTCTACTTGTGCTCGCGTCCGTACTTGCTGGAAACCATTATACGTTCGCGATGCACCAACTGGCCCAGTAAGCGCGTGAGAGTTGTAGGAGAGGTTTCCTTCTCACCAGTGCACAGAACTGCACCAGTACTGAAGTCGCATGCCTTTTTCAGTGACTTGCACTTTTTCGTTTCTTCTTCGTTGCAGTTGTTTCGTTGTGTATCTGTACGAAAAAATGAGAGTTGAAATCAATTTAGCCTAGCCGTTCACGTCTACAGCTCGAGCATTGGTACTTTACAAACTCTTTTTCCAATAACTTCTTGAGTCACGAATTATGTGGGCTGTGTATGAACGTGCCAGCTAATGGCAATTTTATTACAAGGCGTTTCAGACTCTGGTGGAAGAAATTCAATGCGCTGGAATGATTACTCGTTTATTTTTTCTAGTGTGTCCGCGTAACTAATTAGAAGCGTATTCCTAATGATACACAATCAGCCGTGTGACGTTATCTTTAAAACGAAAAATCACATATGACGTTTAGCGCACACAAAGGTATTAGTTGTCTTCATACATTATACGAGAATAAAGCACTATGCTTTCACCGTTGCCGACAAAGCGTGGCGTACGTCGAACCTCCCATCAATCATGGGAGGGCCTTCAGTACAGTCTTCGTGCCTAACACAGTCTGTGCACTGAATCGGAGTGATGCCACTTTGAGGATTGAGGGGGCTTATATTAGCCGCGCCTAAATACCTCCGGCTATCTTGCCGCCACTGGATAAAACTGGGAGATAATTTAGTGAACACGAGAGTGTGCGCTCTGATTGAGAGTGATAAAAGGATAAAATGGCGGCTTTTAGCGTCTCAAAGCTACAAACAAACAAAAATGAGAGAAGCGATACTGTGTCGCTCTAGACTAATTCCGACTACGTGAAGGTTTTCCCCAAGGCGTTCCCAAATGTAAGTACACCAGCGTTTTTCTCATTCTGCGCCCATCGAAATGCGACGGCTGTTGCAGGGAATCGAAACCACATCCTTTTGGCCAAATCACCGTCACAACTACTGAGTCACCGCTGTTCCCAAATTAATGGTAAGCGTTGTATTGAGCCGACGGAGGGAATAAAGCCTAGGTTCACTCAGTCTTGGGGTCTGTACTGAATGCATCGCACTGTCAAGCTTTGGCTTCCTTGCCAAATGTTTTTGCCGAAGCAAAGCTTTACAAAGCTTTTGGCTCTGCTGTAATACAGTTACACACTTCCTGCACGTTGATGCTGAGCGAAGCGTTTAAAGCGAAATCTCGTGACGAATCCGACGTCTCGGCTAGGGCAAAACAAAGGAAACGTGAGTGCGCACACGGCAGTGTTTCCTCTAGCCGAGGGTATCGGTTGCGCGTTTGTAAAACGAATTTTTGCTTCCTCAGTAATGCCTTGAAATAGAGCAACGTAACTCGTCGTGTAATAACCCTGGTGGTGATAATTAATCCGGGGTCACCCCGCTAAGACGTCGCTAATACTGGTATCGTAGTTTGGGCGCGTGAAACTGCAGAATAGAGTTCTTATTTTTTAAACACCACCGCATAAATGACTTTTGTAGCTTATAAACGATAATAACGGAAATGGAAGGGCTTGTCTGTTTATTAGTTACACGTACTTAGCAGGCAATCAAGCTAAAGAAAGTATACTGGAAGTAACCGTTCTTTTTAATTGAGCCGTCCATGCGATAAGAAAAAGGAAAATGTTAGAGGGCGGAAAGAAAAGAAAACTCGGTAGATGTGGGTGTGGCAGCTTGTGTTTCCTCTATTGTGCTTTACATTTTGCTATTCAATGTACAGTTTGTTCTTTTTATACGATACAGAATATTTAAACATCGCTTGCGGCACATAGCATAATTATAGTCATTGATCTGGATTACTCGAAGAGGCGCACTATACTTGTACGTAAAATGAAAATGCACAATCGACAAATAACAAGAAAGTCGCAGCTTCGCCCGAAAGTGAACCATCGTTTGTGGTAGCCAAGTAGTAGGCAGCTATACGAAAGAACGATTGTAGATTTATAGGCCGTATAATATTGCAAACGTTCTCTTGCTGACTGAATTAACATGCACAGTGTCAGTGTGCGCGGGCAAATGTGAGCGCATCACACTCGATGACCCCGGACATCCGCTGTTAAAACGCTGTCACGAGCATGC
This sequence comes from Dermacentor variabilis, assembly GCF_050947875.1. Lineage (NCBI taxonomy): Eukaryota > Metazoa > Arthropoda > Arachnida > Ixodida > Ixodidae > Dermacentor > Dermacentor variabilis. The sequence continues at coordinate 60,530,359 of NC_134575.1, forward strand.
GCGGCAGCAGCAGCGAGCGAAGTGATCTTCGTGCTGTCTATTCTTTCAATGCAAACAGCGGCAAGAGAATATTATGTATAAGAGCATTTGTCGTTGGCAGATCGCTTTCAAGTTCGCTCGCGCCGCCGCGCAAAGTACGCAGTTGCTGGGGAAGTAGAAGCCGCTCTGCGCTGCCTGTCCACTTTGCGTCCTTTTGCTCTCCACTCCACTAGAAGTCGCGCTGCCTCTACAGTTTGCTACCTTTAGCGCGCGAGATTGAGCCGCGATCGTCAGTTACCCTTGCGCCCGGTCGGGAAATGCGCAGTAGGTGCTGGAGCCCAACGCCCCCCCCCGTCCTCCTTCCCTCCCATCCCCCGACGGCCTTTCGTGCGGCGGAAGACGGCGCGTTTGCTCCTTGCTTTCCTCCCTCGCGTGCGCCAGAATGTGCCGCGATCGTCAGCTCTCCTCGCGTCCTTTCATTCGCACATACGGCATACGGCGTGCGGCAACGGTGTTATCGCCCTTCTACTTTATACGAAACATCACGGCGACGGTGACAGCAAGACTACACGTGGAGTGCCCATGTAATTGCCACCGTAATAACATTACCTAAGTTAACTTATTAAAACACAATTCCACAGCACACATTGCAATTTACGAATTGCAGCTGGTGAGTTGGATACAGTTATGACGGAGTTTTTAGGATCACGCCAGTTCCGACATATTCATTCCCGAAGTAATGAGACGACATATGTGCGCGTTGCAGTTACGTTTGTTTTTCAAAGAGTGAACGGAGCATTGTTAAACAAATGTAATTGGAATAATAGTGGATATTTACCACAAGCTTCACGACGTAAATCGCGAAAGCCGTGTGGACATTAGAATTCGTTCCGAGTGGCTATGCCTTGCAAGCTCACTGGTTACAACTAGTAAACTACATTGTGTCCCATAACATAATTAGGTACAAGGTTAATTAATAAATTTTGTTTTAGCTAGTTCAACATGCATATCAATTTTTTTGTGCGAGTGTACGGTGCTTCGAATAAACCAGTTTGAGGACTACATGCAGTTACGATATCTGCCCTAGGCGATTTTTCGAATTTTTTTATGGTTTGAAAAAAATTATCCGTATGTCGAGGTACGTCAACCACTTGTCGAATTCCATTCTGATTAACAGATGCGAATGCCATAGTTGTTACGTAGAGTAATAATTCATTAAATAGTGGCATGCTAAGCATTTGAGCGAAGAGGAATTCTTATATACGAACGAGAATGAAACTGAAGAACCAAGCTGGTGCGTCAAAAGCAATTGCCATCAGCGTCACTAACGCCGCGTATTTGTGGAGTGCATTTTCAGCGTGACCGAAATGAATAACGCGTAGTAAATAGCAGAGGCGCTGTGGGCAACTTACACAAAAGGAAAACAGGTAGAAAATAAAGACGGAACAAGATATTTGCATGCAGTTTACTGCGTGCAGCTACTGCGGATAGACTCCAACTGGCCCGGTTAAACTAGTCGGTATACACGATACGGAAGAATGGCTTTCGTAGGGCACCGTGCCGGATGCGTGGTCACGTGGAAGGGACCTCATAAGAAGCCTGGCTCTTCAAGTGTGTGGCTCCGTGATGAAGCGCCACAAACCGGAAGTTCTGTGGGCGGCATGTGGATGCGGTCATGTGCAGACCGCCGAGTCTCGAAGCGTGGCATGTAGGTTGACCCTCTGCGACAAGTCACTGGCACCGCTTTTGTCCGACTATATTTAAGCTCACAACAGTGATAATTGCGATCCTTCGTATTACCATGCATTTCTGATGCGGGTCGAAGTCTGACAAAGGCTGTCCGGAAGCTGGTTTCATCTTGTGAGCGCAAAATGCTTTAATCTGATTACTCCAGCCCTGTGCTGCTCCGGACTACACGTATTCATTTCCCCGCTCTCATCCTGTTGCTCGGCACCTAGCTCGCTCAGTGCCGCCGCGGGACAGTTTCCCGCTGTGTATTGTGACGCTGCAAACGTGGTACGCGCACATGCACATACACAGAAAAAAAAGAGATGAACACACGGATTTTAGTCACTCACAGCTGTTCGTTTGATCGCTTACGCTCGTCATGCATATACAGGGTCTCCAAGCTAGCTTTAGCAGGAATGTAAAAATAAGCGAATGCCACGTAACTGGACAGAACCAGTGACGTTGTTTGCCGTCGCTTGGAGATAATCAGATTATATTTTTTGATTCTACCTAATTCAATAATTAGTCCTTATTTATAATCAACTTCTCAAGTATTACAGGTAATTGAATAAGTGCCCATAAAAATTGTAGTGACATGCCTGAGCGACCGTCGCTCTTTCTTTTTTTGAGTGATATTATTGTTACTGTTTCTTGCCCTCTTTGAGGAACGTGTTTGAAGAAACTTGCTCAAAACAACCGCCCGATGTCGGAGGACCCATTGTTCGACACCTGTCAAAATATTTCGCGAGCAGAATCATATTTTTTTCGTAAAAATTGACGAAAAATTCGTAAATTTGTTGAACAAGTCCAAATTCCTATACGTTGTCCGAAGAAAATTTGGCAGAGCTGGCAGGTGTGCCTTAGTGATGGGGATTTCGTTTGACGCTCAGCCTTACAAACACGAAATAGAGCGTACAAACGTGAAGCCACTGGCAAGAGTCTGTTTTCACGTACCATCCCTGTCACTTCTCACGTGCCGCGCTCTTTTGCATGATACACAAGAGGTGTGAATTGCGCGCGAATTACTCGCCTCATGTGACAAAAAAAACATTTTGGTTCGCACAAGTGTTCGGGGAGCCTGAAGTGTTCCGTGGGTACGAAGAATTTTTTACCAGTTTCTCTCTGTCCTCTAAGAATTCGGTGGAACAAGCTTTCTTTTGAAATTTTCCCGCAGTGCTTCATAACATTGTTCGCTGTTAATAACAGTAAATGTTATGATAGCAAAAATTTGAAGTTCCAGTCAGTGACCACGGCAGACGTGATGTTTCGGAACACTTGCAGACTCGCGAACAAACGTAGTTGGTGGAAAAGATGCCGTTCTTATAATCAACGACATTCCTGGCTCACATGCGACGGTATGCCATTCACTCATGTATATGCTGACATTGCCACCGAGACGAGGTTTAGCAGAAATGTAGAAAAAACATCTGCCCAAGTAGTGTGCGAAGGGAAGTGTCTGTAGATTACATACAGGATTTTATGAAAAACTCCTTAAACACGTAAGCGAAAACTGTGGTCACGCTGTGGTTAAAGAAATCGTCGTGTGAGCTTTGCTGTTGTCCTGTGTAAACACCATTGTTGGCGCTGCAGAACGTCGTGTGAGGAACTCAAGACTTTCCTAGCTATAAACCATTAGAGCACCATATTATTCCATATTCGTGCAGGTGCCGGAGACCGTATCACCCCCTGCTTCGGATCGCTTCCCAATGTCGTGTAAATCAATTTTTTCCGCGTTTTCCTCCCCGTAACGATAACCTTTTTTTTTACGGACACTGATCGATCTTTGTCATCTTAATGCTGAGTACCGTCCGTCGCACTATTGCCAATTGCTTACCGATGCATGTCGGGGCACCGCCTGTGAAATCGCATGTTCTTCCGGTGGCTTTGCAGAGCTCCTTTTCTTTTTCATTACAACTGTGCCGCTTATTATCTGTTGGAAAAAAGAAATAAAACTGGTGAAATCTTCGTCACTAACGAGGTTACTAAAAAATCGCGGCAGAACTCGTCTCTCAATGACCGTCGAGGATAATGCGAATAGTAATAGAGCAATGTAGCGACATAACCATATTCCTGAAGTCACGTTGATGTAACTTATGTAATGGTAAGATCGTTACAGTTTTGCTGCTTCGGCTATATGCGACAAATTCTTATATTGTCCCATTTTGTTATGGCACTCGCTTGAAAAAGTCGCCCATGAAGGCATGACGACGACAGTATGTCGCCGAAAATGCCGTGAAGTTGAAATGACGAAGTAATGACATTGATCGAACGGCAAAGGCGTGAAACGACTATGGCATGACGTCTATGAAATGTAAATTTCTAAATTGTGGCGATGGAATAACGACGACAACGTGACGATGACTGTATGGCGACGATAACGAGACGACGGTGGTATGACGACAACCGGATGGATGAACGGTAATGACGGCGGTGACACGATCAGGACTGCATGAAGACGACGGTATGCCAAAGGATGCATGGTAGCGTATAAGCGACGACGACGAAATAACGACGATTGCATGACAACTGCGGCATAGTCTAGATTCAATGGCGACAGCAGGATGACCATAAAATGACGAATTGTTTATGACGTCGTTAGATAGGCGAAAGTTTTACGACGACGACGGCATGATGACAATGGGATGACGATATTGAAGTGATGATGATGGTGAAGCGACAGCGTGGCGACGATGGTATCACGACAAAGGCATGACGACGTGACGGGAGTCGGATGTCGAAGCTATAATATTACGATGTGACGACCGCGACGGGATCCGCACGATGGTATGAAAACGAATGCATGAGGATTGTATGACGACGATGACGTGACAACGGCATGACTAATACTGAATGATCACAATGACGTGACGATACTGTTTCACAAAAATTGTATGACGATGAACTTCGTGCAGCTTGACACCATAACAAAATTGCATACTGACAGATGTATCTGTGTGGCCCTCAAGTTACGCACATTTCCCAAAAGAAATAAATCTTGAAAAAATAAATACCTAAATAAATGTACATGCAGACTGACATAACTGTAAATAAGAACACTCAAAAAAGGTACTTGCTTTCTCTATTAGGTAGCCAGTGGTACCGTAACCATGGCACGATTCGCTTGAGCCCACAACACTGCCCGAGACCTGATATTAAGGGTGGTTATTTTTGGGTTTCATGGAATTTATTAAACACTGGCTGTGGCAGCTAACAATTCTAGATTCAGAGTGCCAAATATTACTTGCGTGAGAAATCAAAGCACTATATTCAGCTAGTTAACAAAAACTCAGTTCTTAATAAATTTTTTACGAATTTTAGCCGGTAATTTTACAAGGTGTATGCACTTAGAATGAATTTCCAGAATGACACCAGTAACGAGACACATGCTATCAAACTGGCTGTAGAAATGCACTGTTGTTACACTTACTTTCTTTTACAAAACGCACTGTTATGCATTGAAGCTCAAAACTAACTGGAATGCCCATGTATTTCTCTCACATTTATGGAAAAATTTCGAAACTGGTGTCATCCTGGAAATTAATTTCAAATGAATACGTCTTCCAAACTCACTGGCTACAATTTGCAAACTGATATATGTGCCGTGATGTTATAAGTGAATTAATTAATTTTGTGCGGATCAGTTCAATGTGTTTCCATTTCTTGTGCTAGTAATGTCCAGCTGTGAATAATCCAGCTCAAGAATAGGAATTATGCTACCTGGCACAGGCAAATTAAAGAAATCTGTAAAACTGAAAAAGGATCACTCTGTACAATCCCTATTTGTTGGTTGAATGGTGTGTGCCAATTTCAGTAAACCTTATCTACTTTTGAAAAATGGCAATCGCAATCAGTAACGGTTATCGAAGCAGTTTATTATGCTGCATTACTGTTGTATGATCCAGTTGTGTTTTCTGCCATGATAACCTTCCTGCACAGGTCATTCCATATCAAGCGACTTATTCATATTGTCTGCTTCAGATTATTATATGAAAAAAAACAGCTATTAGTGATGTGCTGGGATACTACAAAGTTACTCCTTGTGGGAGTTACATTTCAATTTTGTTCACTGCGACAGAAAATAACGAAAGAATTCGCGAAAGAATCTGGTTTCATGCAAACATGAAATGCAAATCATTGCCATTACTAGAGATTCTTTGTTGCAGTTTAAATTTAAGCCGACTAATACCTATTAATTTTTACTCATGTAGTTTAGATAGCAATAAACCATTTTTACGAAGTTATGTAAAAGGCAGTTTTTACTGAACAACTCTGACAATGGCACAGATGCACTTGCAGGTATGTGATTCCATGCCGTATCAACCAGTGTTTTTTCGACAGATATAGCTGAAAACATTGCCATATGTTTACTAGAGTTCAAAACTCCTTGAACACTTTTATTTAATTTTGGCAGATATTTTGTAGCACTTCGGTTACAGTTTAGCTTTCCTGCTGAGCTGAGCTAGACATCAACCAACATCCTTTTTTCAAATGCACATTGTATTGATCGAGGACTTCAAATGGTGTGCATGGAAATACGGTGAAGTGATGCAACTGCCAAAATAGCCATTTTTTCAAATGTGTGAATACTTGAAGTCCTTTTGGCACCGGTAAAAGTGAGTAAAATTGCAATACGTTAATTTTTTTCGCAACAAAAAATTCACAGGACAGAAATTAAGTATAGAATGGTAGCCCAGGTGACATAGTATAGCACAAAAATGTTCCAAGCTCTCAAGATTCAGCTGATCGCTTGTAAAGAAACTCTAAAATACTAATCCTTTGCAAGAAGCTTCATGTTCAAGGTAAAAACAGCTCGTCATGCATATACAGGGTCTCCAAGCTAGCTTTAGCAGGAATGTAAAAATAAGCGAATGCCACGTAACTGGACAGAACCAGTGACGTTGTTTGCCGTCGCTTGGAGATAATCAGATTATATTTTTTGATTCTACCTAATTCAATAATTAGTCCTTATTTATAATCAACTTCTCAAGTATTACAGGTAATTGAATAAGTGCCCATAAAAATTGTAGTGACATGCCTGAGCGACCGTCGCTCTTTCTTTTTTTGAGTGATATTATTGTTACTGTTTCTTGCCCTCTTTGAGGAACGTGTTTGAAGAAACTTGCTCAAAACAACCGCCCGATGTCGGAGGACCCATTGTTCGACACCTGTCAAAATATTTCGCGAGCAGAATCATATTTTTTTCGTAAAAATTGACGAAAAATTCGTAAATTTGTTGAACAAGTCCAAATTCCTATACGTTGTCCGAAGAAAATTTGGCAGAGCTGGCAGGTGTGCCTTAGTGATGGGGATTTCGTTTGACGCTCAGCCTTACAAACACGAAATAGAGCGTACAAACGTGAAGCCACTGGCAAGAGTCTGTTTTCACGTACCATCCCTGTCACTTCTCACGTGCCGCGCTCTTTTGCATGATACACAAGAGGTGTGAATTGCGCGCGAATTACTCGCCTCATGTGACAAAAAAAACATTTTGGTTCGCACAAGTGTTCGGGGAGCCTGAAGTGTTCCGTGGGTACGAAGAATTTTTTACCAGTTTCTCTCTGTCCTCTAAGAATTCGGTGGAACAAGCTTTCTTTTGAAATTTTCCCGCAGTGCTTCATAACATTGTTCGCTGTTAATAACAGTAAATGTTATGATAGCAAAAATTTGAAGTTCCAGTCAGTGACCACGGCAGACGTGATGTTTCGGAACACTTGCAGACTCGCGAACAAACGTAGTTGGTGGAAAAGATGCCGTTCTTATAATCAACGACATTCCTGGCTCACATGCGACGGTATGCCATTCACTCATGTATATGCTGACATTGCCACCGAGACGAGGTTTAGCAGAAATGTAGAAAAAACATCTGCCCAAGTAGTGTGCGAAGGGAAGTGTCTGTAGATTACATACAGGATTTTATGAAAAACTCCTTAAACACGTAAGCGAAAACTGTGGTCACGCTGTGGTTAAAGAAATCGTCGTGTGAGCTTTGCTGTTGTCCTGTGTAAACACCATTGTTGGCGCTGCAGAACGTCGTGTGAGGAACTCAAGACTTTCCTAGCTATAAACCATTAGAGCACCATATTATTCCATATTCGTGCAGGTGCCGGAGACCGTATCACCCCCTGCTTCGGATCGCTTCCCAATGTCGTGTAAATCAATTTTTTCCGCGTTTTCCTCCCCGTAACGATAACCTTTTTTTTTACGGACACTGATCGATCTTTGTCATCTTAATGCTGAGTACCGTCCGTCGCACTATTGCCAATTGCTTACCGATGCATGTCGGGGCACCGCCTGTGAAATCGCATGTTCTTCCGGTGGCTTTGCAGAGCTCCTTTTCTTTTTCATTACAACTGTGCCGCTTATTATCTGTTGGAAAAAAGAAATAAAACTGGTGAAATCTTCGTCACTAACGAGGTTACTAAAAAATCGCGGCAGAACTCGTCTCTCAATGACCGTCGAGGATAATGCGAATAGTAATAGAGCAATGTAGCGACATAACCATATTCCTGAAGTCACGTTGATGTAACTTATGTAATGGTAAGATCGTTACAGTTTTGCTGCTTCGGCTATATGCGACAAATTCTTATATTGTCCCATTTTGTTATGGCACTCGCTTGAAAAAGTCGCCCATGAAGGCATGACGACGACAGTATGTCGCCGAAAATGCCGTGAAGTTGAAATGACGAAGTAATGACATTGATCGAACGGCAAAGGCGTGAAACGACTATGGCATGACGTCTATGAAATGTAAATTTCTAAATTGTGGCGATGGAATAACGACGACAACGTGACGATGACTGTATGGCGACGATAACGAGACGACGGTGGTATGACGACAACCGGATGGATGAACGGTAATGACGGCGGTGACACGATCAGGACTGCATGAAGACGACGGTATGCCAAAGGATGCATGGTAGCGTATAAGCGACGACGACGAAATAACGACGATTGCATGACAACTGCGGCATAGTCTAGATTCAATGGCGACAGCAGGATGACCATAAAATGACGAATTGTTTATGACGTCGTTAGATAGGCGAAAGTTTTACGACGACGACGGCATGATGACAATGGGATGACGATATTGAAGTGATGATGATGGTGAAGCGACAGCGTGGCGACGATGGTATCACGACAAAGGCATGACGACGTGACGGGAGTCGGATGTCGAAGCTATAATATTACGATGTGACGACCGCGACGGGATCCGCACGATGGTATGAAAACGAATGCATGAGGATTGTATGACGACGATGACGTGACAACGGCATGACTAATACTGAATGATCACAATGACGTGACGATACTGTTTCACAAAAATTGTATGACGATGAACTTCGTGCAGCTTGACACCATAACAAAATTGCATACTGACAGATGTATCTGTGTGGCCCTCAAGTTACGCACATTTCCCAAAAGAAATAAATCTTGAAAAAATAAATACCTAAATAAATGTACATGCAGACTGACATAACTGTAAATAAGAACACTCAAAAAAGGTACTTGCTTTCTCTATTAGGTAGCCAGTGGTACCGTAACCATGGCACGATTCGCTTGAGCCCACAACACTGCCCGAGACCTGATATTAAGGGTGGTTATTTTTGGGTTTCATGGAATTTATTAAACACTGGCTGTGGCAGCTAACAATTCTAGATTCAGAGTGCCAAATATTACTTGCGTGAGAAATCAAAGCACTATATTCAGCTAGTTAACAAAAACTCAGTTCTTAATAAATTTTTTACGAATTTTAGCCGGTAATTTTACAAGGTGTATGCACTTAGAATGAATTTCCAGAATGACACCAGTAACGAGACACATGCTATCAAACTGGCTGTAGAAATGCACTGTTGTTACACTTACTTTCTTTTACAAAACGCACTGTTATGCATTGAAGCTCAAAACTAACTGGAATGCCCATGTATTTCTCTCACATTTATGGAAAAATTTCGAAACTGGTGTCATCCTGGAAATTAATTTCAAATGAATACGTCTTCCAAACTCACTGGCTACAATTTGCAAACTGATATATGTGCCGTGATGTTATAAGTGAATTAATTAATTTTGTGCGGATCAGTTCAATGTGTTTCCATTTCTTGTGCTAGTAATGTCCAGCTGTGAATAATCCAGCTCAAGAATAGGAATTATGCTACCTGGCACAGGCAAATTAAAGAAATCTGTAAAACTGAAAAAGGATCACTCTGTACAATCCCTATTTGTTGGTTGAATGGTGTGTGCCAATTTCAGTAAACCTTATCTACTTTTGAAAAATGGCAATCGCAATCAGTAACGGTTATCGAAGCAGTTTATTATGCTGCATTACTGTTGTATGATCCAGTTGTGTTTTCTGCCATGATAACCTTCCTGCACAGGTCATTCCATATCAAGCGACTTATTCATATTGTCTGCTTCAGATTATTATATGAAAAAAAACAGCTATTAGTGATGTGCTGGGATACTACAAAGTTACTCCTTGTGGGAGTTACATTTCAATTTTGTTCACTGCGACAGAAAATAACGAAAGAATTCGCGAAAGAATCTGGTTTCATGCAAACATGAAATGCAAATCATTGCCATTACTAGAGATTCTTTGTTGCAGTTTAAATTTAAGCCGACTAATACCTATTAATTTTTACTCATGTAGTTTAGATAGCAATAAACCATTTTTACGAAGTTATGTAAAAGGCAGTTTTTACTGAACAACTCTGACAATGGCACAGATGCACTTGCAGGTATGTGATTCCATGCCGTATCAACCAGTGTTTTTTCGACAGATATAGCTGAAAACATTGCCATATGTTTACTAGAGTTCAAAACTCCTTGAACACTTTTATTTAATTTTGGCAGATATTTTGTAGCACTTCGGTTACAGTTTAGCTTTCCTGCTGAGCTGAGCTAGACATCAACCAACATCCTTTTTTCAAATGCACATTGTATTGATCGAGGACTTCAAATGGTGTGCATGGAAATACGGTGAAGTGATGCAACTGCCAAAATAGCCATTTTTTCAAATGTGTGAATACTTGAAGTCCTTTTGGCACCGGTAAAAGTGAGTAAAATTGCAATACGTTAATTTTTTTCGCAACAAAAAATTCACAGGACAGAAATTAAGTATAGAATGGTAGCCCAGGTGACATAGTATAGCACAAAAATGTTCCAAGCTCTCAAGATTCAGCTGATCGCTTGTAAAGAAACTCTAAAATACTAATCCTTTGCAAGAAGCTTCATGTTCAAGGTAAAAACAGCTTTGGTAGTTGGCCAATAATATGCGATACATTATTGGATAGCTCTACATGTCTGCTATGCATGTGTGGAGTTAAAAAAGATGGCATTATTTTTAAATGCGAAAAATTCTTTTTTGAATTTTTGTCAGGACTGACTTTTTTCGGACGTGCGCACAAGCTTGCCAGCTGGGTATGCAGAAGACAAAGCTGGCTTCGTCTGCAACACAGATGACGGAGAAGCGGTGTTGGGGTCTGCCCTATGGGTGACCGCGTCGCGGCAGTTAAGCTGCCTTGCGACGAGGTGGGCGCGCTCGTTTTGGTTAGGTGGGGTGTCGGTGCGTCTTCGGCCGTTGCCATTGTTGTTGACGCTGTAGCGGATGTTGTTGTGACTATAACCGATGCTACAATGCAGCCTTTCACCCTTCTTCACTAAGACTAGACGGAGGTGCCTTCGGGCTTTTGTACAGGGCTGGATGATTTAGTTGTGCAGCATTTAGTCGACTTGTTGCTTTATAACTCGAATTCTCGTGTGGAAAGTTGGTAGGGGCTCTGAGCGAGTAGCCGAGCGCATTCTTCGGTGATTACGTTGTGCTTAGGAATTGGTATTTGCTGAAACTTTGGTTACTCCGATGAGGAGTCTTTGTATCGTTCTAAAAGATTTCGAAGCTTTTCCTTTTTATGTATCGAAAGGCTTCGATTGATATCAAAATTTGGTTCACGGACTGGCCGTTGAGGTAAATGTGGTGGAATCCGCGAGTGCGAATGCATTACTCATTTCCACAATTTCTTCTAAGTGTGTGATCTTCTTGCTCTCATTTAGGTGGTTAAATTCCTGGCTGAATCTTGTCACCGTTACACAAATTTTGCTTCATGGACCTTAACGGTTCCCCTTGCGATGCCTACCTCACGGTCGAGCAGTTCTTGCGCATGTTGGTTGGCTTCGGCGGATCCTTCCATCTCTCTACTGCTTCTGCACCAGCAGAAATCATGATGCTGGCATGAGGTGGAATATTGACTTGGTCGTCAAATACACTCAAGGCATGCTGATGATACACTCAAGGCATGATGCTATCCGGTGGTATTGCTATGCCCACACACATAGTTATTTACTTATACTTTAATATAGAAAATTGCACCGCGCTGACTCAAGAAGTCCATACCAAGAATTACGGCCCGTGAGCATTATTGGGGTATATGAAACGACGCAGGCTATGTGGGGTTATGAACTGTGACATTTTATATGAAGATTAGAATCGGAGTTTTAAATGTCCTCTAGCTGTTTGAATTTCGCGAACTTCCCGTGCATTCTTTTCTTTATTCAACTCAGCAAATCCACTTCTGACGGAGTAGTCAACTCCTGTGTCCATTGAAGCGATAGCTGCGTGGCCGCGAAGAAGTACGTCGAGGTCGGTGGCCCGTCCTTTGCCTTGCATTGAAGATAGGCCGTGGGGTCGGATCGCAGTTGTGTCGCGTTTTCCCAGTGATATTACGTCGTGTCGTCAACTCTTTCTTAGGCGGCGTTTTTTTGTACTTGAGGCTTCGCTTGGGTAGCAGCATATCGTGTGTACGTCGTCGGCATGGTTCTTGAGGCATCTTAATCGGCAGCGGAGAATTTTCAGCATTTCGATGAACACAAACAAACATCGATTGTTACTTTTGGTTTTCCAGATATGGGCTGACAGACCGGCCACGGGTCGGGCCAGTGTACTGCCAGTACTTTGGTGAGCGGTAGTGGCCTAGTGATGGCGAACGGTAGGGTCGTCAAGGTCTCCATGGAGAGGCGACGAGGTAGCCCGCGTTCTCACGATGCCGTTCGCTTGCAGCAGACGCGGCGCATTGACAGCGAACCCTCGTAGCCCCATGTCGTGGTATGGGCAATGGCGGTATTTCTGGCCTGCTCTCCGCAATGACAGAATAGTGGGCGGTGGTCCGTAGCGTGCCATATGTTTTTTCCTTGGGGTGCTGCGCGAGCTGACAGACGCGCGGGCGGCTGCGATGGGGTCTGGTGACAGATTTACGACGTGACGAGTTCATGGTTGGAGCAGAGTGCTTCAATTTGTACGCAGTCTTACATATAGTGGCAATTATATTTTCTGGATCGCCTTTAGTCTTCTATATGGTCGTGGTAGGTGACAGAAGTTCTGCTACGGTATTGGGCTGGCTTCGCAAAAGTCCCACGTACAGTTCTTGCTTTACATGCCGCGTCAAGAAGCAAACTTTTTTCTTCAGACTTGCTGGAGTCGACGTGGCGGAACAGGTGAGTCATCTGCTCCGTGAAAATGGCGACGTTCTGGTTTTGTAGCTACATACGGGCTTCTAGGAGAGCTTCCGTTCGCCCTTTGCGTATGATGCTCGTGAAGGTCTGCAGGAAGCTGCCGTGAAACAGGTCCTCCGTTGATAGGGTAAATTTTTTATTCTCGAACGACGCCCTAGTGGCGTCATGCCGCAGGTTGTGTTTGCAGTCTCAGTTGTTTAACATAGCGCATCCTTTCGTAGCCCTCCAGCTACGAAAGGTCTTCAGTATATCAACCGCGGAATGACGGTGGCTCTCTATGCTGATGCAGTGTGATCTGTGTAGGTGGCACTGAGGCTTTCATCGTGGCTGCCGTAGTGGCTGTGTAGTGCCTGGGCTTCTCGATAAGAAGTCCGACTGCTTACCTCGTGCCCCCATTGACCTGTCGCGGCAAGACGACCAAGACGACGACACCTTTCTAGGAACTATAAGAGCAGATGACTTCACCAAGCAGCAGTGAGGAGACTGAAAGCTATATAAGAAATCTCGCTGAGTACATGGAAGAACTGCCATGGTGGCACAGTCGCGATGGTACCGGCCTGCTAAGCCCGAAGGTGCGCGATAAAATCCCGGCCGCAGCAGCCGCACTTCGAAGGGGGCGAAATGCGATAACGCCAGTGTATCGCGGATTGGGTGCACGTTAAAGAAATCCAGGTAGTCAAAATGAATTCGGAGTCGCTTACTACGGAGTCCCTCATAATAAAACAGTGGTTTTGGACGTAAACCTCCAGAAGTAATTTTTTTAGTACTTGGAAAGGAAGACTGGCTTTTTCGCAAGAGTATTTAGGCGCGGATTTTGTTCGTTTTCTTTTCGAAACGACGTCCTGGTTCATACTTACCGTCATTGACCAATAACCTGTATTTACTAATATGACTATTGTCCCCTTTTATGTATGATTCCCTGTCTTGGGGTTAGAAGATAATAAAGCAAACTGAAGGCTGACCAATTTTCACTAAGTATGTTTCTGATTGCTTTGATACATTTTGAAATTTATGACTTGTAGGCAGTGACGTAGTTGGTATAGGTGCCGGGTACCCACAAAATATATTAGTCACACTTTGTCGCATTGCCGGCACACCAAGACTGACGCCATGAGTGTCTAAAAAGAAACACATTTTGTAAAAAATTCAGTTGGAATCGAAGGAGAATTGTACGAGAGGTCTCCTGCTCTGCAATTTGTTGGTTATACGAAGAAGTAGTTGACCAAATTTGTAGCGTGGTCTATATTTTAGTGAAAAAAGAGAGAAAGAATGCCTGTCGCAAAGCTCAGAAGGCATATTCAACTACAACTGATTACAAGGGTTACACCAGTTTCGAGACATGCGTTCTAAGACGTGTGACAAAATATATTGGTGTGCCAGTTATGTTTGTCCTGAAACGCGTAAAAAATGCGTTTTGGAGAAGGAAACTGAGCGTAACAGCTATGTTTTTACTTTCAACCATCGACGTCGTAAAGTCAAAAACTTGTGATAGATTCAAAGGTTGTTCCAAGTGATTGTGCCTTTAGAGCTCACTGGCTTCAGTGCGTGAATTTCAATGTGTAAAGTTATGCGGTTAAAAAAGACCGGCAAAATTTTGTTAATTTGCAAATTCAGAATTTTGAGCTAGTGTGCAAGGAAATGCCCGCCTCTTCAGGTAATCCACAAAAATTGAAACTGTGCTGTCTGCCACGAGTGATTTTTATAAATTCTGTTTCGTAAAAAAACACACGCAATAGAAAGCTGCCATACAACTCTTACCCATGCACACGGCATAGCCGTCTACGAAGTCGCATGTCATTCCCATCGATTTGCATGTTTCCTTTTCTTCCTCGTTGCAGCTGTTTCGTACTGGATCTGCGAAAAGAAGTCTACCATGAATTCGCGAAAATTGTGCCTCAGTCTCGTTCTAGCCAAAAGAGACAGCGACAAAAATTGCCAGCTCTGCGTTTGTGCTAAATACTTTGTTCTCCACAGGCAAAACTGTACTACAAGCAACCACGCGATATGATACGAACACATTTTTTGCTTTCTTATTTACCGCTAGGTTACCAACTAACGTTTTGTTCGTTTCACTATGCTTTGTAGACTCCTTAATGGATAACGCCTGATGAGCCTCACGCTAGGCAATTTTAGTTTATTATCGAGGTTGTCTTTACAATATCTAGGCGAATGGCTAATATTTATTAGTGTTTGGTATGGGACAACACCATGCGAATTGCGTGATCAACCACGAGACCAGACGCTCTTAAATACATGCAATGTTAGACACTTTGCCTTCTTTTCTTTTCGCGTGCAGGAACTCAATAGAAATAGAGCGAGCGACCTGTTTTTTGTTATAAATCTATGATAGGGCCACGGTTTTCTTTGTCTGGTTCGACTCGCTATCTGTACCGCTCATTTTATGTGTTCGAAGTTCTTCCGCTTGTTTTCGGGGCGGAAACAAATTCTACAAATCGCAAACCACACTGTTTCATCTTTTTGCAGAATAGCGTAGCTCTAACGCGGTCATTGATATGGGAGCGCCGACATTGTTTATCCTCAGGTCGATCTCAGATTGGGACTACGTTTCTACTTGTGCTCGCGTCCGTACTTGCTGGAAACCATTATACGTTCGCGATGCACCAACTGGCCCAGTAAGCGCGTGAGAGTTGTAGGAGAGGTTTCCTTCTCACCAGTGCACAGAACTGCACCAGTACTGAAGTCGCATGCCTTTTTCAGTGACTTGCACTTTTTCGTTTCTTCTTCGTTGCAGTTGTTTCGTTGTGTATCTGTACGAAAAAATGAGAGTTGAAATCAATTTAGCCTAGCCGTTCACGTCTACAGCTCGAGCATTGGTACTTTACAAACTCTTTTTCCAATAACTTCTTGAGTCACGAATTATGTGGGCTGTGTATGAACGTGCCAGCTAATGGCAATTTTATTACAAGGCGTTTCAGACTCTGGTGGAAGAAATTCAATGCGCTGGAATGATTACTCGTTTATTTTTTCTAGTGTGTCCGCGTAACTAATTAGAAGCGTATTCCTAATGATACACAATCAGCCGTGTGACGTTATTTTTAAAACGAAAAATCAGATATGACGTTTAGCGCACACAAAGGTATTAGTTGTCTTCATACATTATACGAGAATAAAGCACTAGGCTTTCACCGTTGCCGACAAAGCGTGGCGTACGTCGAACGCCCCATCAATCATGGGAGGGCCTTCAGTACAGTCTTCGTGCCTAACACAGTCTGTGCACTGAATCGGAGTGATGCCACTTTGAGGATTGAGGGGGCTTATATTAGCCGCGCCTAAATACCTCCGGCTATCTTGCCGCCACTGGATAAAACTGGGAGATAATTTTTGTGAACACGAGAGTGTGCGCTCTGATTGAGAGTGATAAAAGGATAAAATGGCGGCTTTTAGCGTCTCAAAGCTACAAACAAACAAAAATGAGAGAAGCGATACTGTGTCGCTCTAGACTAAT
Organism: Dermacentor variabilis; assembly: GCF_050947875.1. Lineage (NCBI taxonomy): Eukaryota > Metazoa > Arthropoda > Arachnida > Ixodida > Ixodidae > Dermacentor > Dermacentor variabilis. The sequence continues at coordinate 60,547,031 of NC_134575.1, forward strand.
TCCGACTACGTGAAGGTTTTCCCCAAGGCGTTCCCAAATGTAAGTACACCAGCGTTTTTCTCATTCTGCGCCCATCGAAATGCGACGGCTGTTGCAGGGAATCGAAACCACATCCTTTTGGCCAAATCACCGTCACAACTACTGAGTCACCGCTGTTCCCAAATTAATGGTAAGCGTTGTATTGAGCCGACGGAGGGAATAAAGCCTAGGTTCACTCAGTCTTGGGGTCTGTACTGAATGCATCGCACTGTCAAGCTTTGGCTTCCTTGCCAAATGTTTTTGCCGAAGCAAAGCTTTACAAAGCTTTTGGCTCTGCTGTAATACAGTTACACACTTCCTGCACGTTGATGCTGAGCGAAGCGTTTAAAGCGAAATCTCGTGACGAATCCGACGTCTCGGCTAGGGCAAAACAAAGGAAACGTGAGTGCGCACACGGCAGTGTTTCCTCTAGCCGAGGGTATCGGTTGCGCGTTTGTAAAACGAATTTTTGCTTCCTCAGTAATGCCTTGAAATAGAGCAACGTAACTCGTCGTGTAACAACCCTGGTGGTGATAATTAATCCGGGGTCACCCCGCTAAGACGTCGCTAATACTGGTATCGTAGTTTGGGCGCGTGAAACTGCAGAATAGAGTTCTTATTTTTTAAACACCACCGCATAAATGACTTTTGTAGCTTATAAACGATAATAACGGAAATGGAAGGGCTTGTCTGTTTATTAGTTACACGTACTTAGCAGGCAATCAAGCTAAAGAAAGTATACTGGAAGTAACCGTTCTTTTTAATTGAGCCGTCCATGCGATAAGAAAAAGGAAAATGTTAGAGGGCGGAAAGAAAAGAAAACTCGGTAGATGTGGGTGTGGCAGCTTGTGTTTCCTCTATTGTGCTTTACATTTTGCTATTCAATGTACAGTTTGTTCTTTTTATACGATACAGAATATTTAAACATCGCTTGCGGCACATAGCATAATTATAGTCATTGATCTGGATTACTCGAAGAGGCGCACTATACTTGTACGTAAAATGAAAATGCACAATCGACAAATAACAAGAAAGTCGCAGCTTCGCCCGAAAGTGAACCATCGTTTGTGGTAGCCAAGTAGTAGGCAGCTATACGAAAGAACGATTGTAGATTTATAGGCCGTATAATATTGCAAACGTTCTCTTGCTGACTGAATTAACATGCACAGTGTCAGTGTGCGCGGGCAAATGTGAGCGCATCACACTCGATGACCCCGGACATCCGCTGTTAAAACGCTGTCACGAGCATGCGCGGCAGCAGCAGCGAGCGAAGTGATCTTCGTGCTGTCTATTCTTTCAATGCAAACAGCGGCAAGAGAATATTATGTATAAGAGCATTTGTCGTTGGCAGATCGCTTTCAAGTTCGCTCGCGCCGCCGCGCAAAGTACGCAGTTGCTGGGGAAGTAGAAGCCGCTCTGCGCTGCCTGTCCACTTTGCGTCCTTTTGCTCTCCACTCCACTAGAAGTCGCGCTGCCTCTACAGTTTGCTACCTTTAGCGCGCGAGATTGAGCCGCGATCGTCAGTTACCCCTGCGCCCGGTCGGGAAATGCGCAGTAGGTGCTGGAGCCCAACGCCCCCCCCCCGTCCTCCTTCCCTCCCATCCCCCGACGGCCTTTCGTGCGGCGGAAGACGGCGCGTTTGCTCCTTGCTTTCCTCCCTCGCGTGCGCCAGAATGTGCCGCGATCGTCAGCTCTCCTCGCGTCCTTTCATTCGCACATACGGCATACGGCGTGCGGCAACGGTGTTATCGCCCTTCTACTTTATACGAAACATCACGGCGACGGTGACAGCAAGACTACACGTGGAGTGCCCATGTAATTGCCACCGTAATAACATTACCTAAGTTAACTTATTAAAACACAATTCCACAGCACACATTGCAATTTACGAATTGCAGCTGGTGAGTTGGATACAGTTATGACGGAGTTTTTAGGATCACGCCAGTTCCGACATATTCATTCCCGAAGTAATGAGACGACATATGTGCGCGTTGCAGTTACGTTTGTTTTTCAAAGAGTGAACGGAGCATTGTTAAACAAATGTAATTGGAATAATAGTGGATATTTACCACAAGCTTCACGACGTAAATCGCGAAAGCCGTGTGGACATTAGAATTCGTTCCGAGTGGCTATGCCTTGCAAGCTCACTGGTTACAACTAGTAAACTACATTGTGTCCCATAACATAATTAGGTACAAGGTTAATTAATAAATTTTGTTTTAGCTAGTTCAACATGCATATCAATTTTTTTGTGCGAGTGCACGGTGCTTCGAATAAACCAGTTTGAGGACTACATGCAGTTACGATATCTGCCCTAGGCGATTTTTCGAATTTTTTTATGGTTTGAAAAAAATTATCCGTATGTCGAGGTACGTCAACCACTTGTCGAATTCCATTCTGATTAACAGATGCGAATGCCATAATTGTTACGTAGAGTAATAATTCATTAAATAGTGGCATGCTAAGCATTTGAGCGAAGAGGAATTCTTATATACGAACGAGAATGAAACTGAAGAACCAAGCTGGTGCGTCAAAAGCAATTGCCATCAGCGTCACTAACGCCGCGTATTTGTGGAGTGCATTTTCAGCGTGACCGAAATGAATAACGCGTAGTAAATAGCAGAGGCGCTGTGGGCAACTTACACAAAAGGAAAACAGGTAGAAAATAAAGACGGAACAAGATATTTGCATGCAGTTTACTGCGTGCAGCTACTGCGGATAGACTCCAACTGGCCCGGTTAAACTAGTCGGTATACACGATACGGAAGAATGGCTTTCGTAGGGCACCGTGCCGGATGCGTGGTCACGTGGAAGGGACCTCATAAGAAGCCTGGCTCTTCAAGTGTGTGGCTCCGTGATGAAGCGCCACAAACCGGAAGTTCTGTGGGCGGCATGTGGATGCGGTCATGTGCAGACCGCCGAGTCTCGAAGCGTGGCATGTAGGTTGACCCTCTGCGACAAGTCACTGGCACCGCTTTTGTCCGACTATATTTAAGCTCACAACAGTGATAATTGCGATCCTTCGTATTACCATGCATTTCTGATGCGGGTCGAAGTCTGACAAAGGCTGTCCGGAAGCTGGTTTCATCTTGTGAGCGCAAAATGCTTTAATCTGATTACTCCAGCCCTGTGCTGCTCCGGACTACACGTATTCATTTCCCCGCTCTCATCCTGTTGCTCGGCACCTAGCTCGCTCAGTGCCGCCGCGGGACAGTTTCCCGCTGTGTATTGTGACGCTGCAAACGTGGTACGCGCACATGCACATACACAGAAAAAAAAGAGATGAACACACGGATTTTAGTCACTCACAGCTGTTCGTTTGATCGCTTACGCTCGTCATGCATATACAGGGTCTCCAAGCTAGCTTTAGCAGGAATGTAAAAATAAGCGAATGCCACGTAACTGGACAGAACCAGTGACGTTGTTTGCCGTCGCTTGGAGATAATCAGATTATATTTTTTGATTCTACCTAATTCAATAATTAGTCCTTATTTATAATCAACTTCTCAAGTATTACAGGTAATTGAATAAGTGCCCATAAAAATTGTAGTGACATGCCTGAGCGACCGTCGCTCTTTCTTTTTTTGAGTGATATTATTGTTACTGTTTCTTGCCCTCTTTCAGGAACGTGTTTGAAGAAACTTGCTCAAAACAACCGCCCGATGTCGGAGGACCCATTGTTCGACACCTGTCAAAATATTTCGCGAACAGAATCATATTTTTTTCGTAAAAATTGACGAAAAATTCGTAAATTTGTTGAACAAGTCCAAATTCCTATACGTTGTCCGAAGAAAATTTGGCAGAGCTGGCAGGTGTGCCTTAGTGATGGGGATTTCGTTTGACGCTCAGCCTTACAAACACGAAATAGAGCGTACAAACGTGAAGCCACTGGCAAGAGTCTGTTTTCACGTACCATCCCTGTCACTTCTCACGTGCCGCGCTCTTTTGCATGATACACAAGAGGTGTGAATTGCGCGCGAATTACTCGCCTCATGTGACAAAAAAAACATTTTGGTTCGCACAAGTGTTCGGGGAGCCTGAAGTGTTCCGTGGGTACGAAGAATTTTTTACCAGTTTCTCTCTGTCCTCTAAGAATTCGGTGGAACAAGCTTTCTTTTGAAATTTTCCCGCAGTGCTTCATAACATTGTTCGCTGTTAATAACAGTAAATGTTATGATAGCAAAAATTTGAAGTTCCAGTCAGTGACCACGGCAGACGTGATGTTTCGGAACACTTGCAGACTCGCGAACAAACGTAGTTGGTGGAAAAGATGCCGTTCTTATAATCAACGACATTCCTGGCTCACATGCGACGGTATGCCATTCACTCATGTATATGCTGACATTGCCACCGAGACGAGGTTTAGCAGAAATGTAGAAAAAACATCTGCCCAAGTAGTGTGCGAAGGGAAGTGTCTGTAGATTACATACAGGATTTTATGAAAAACTCCTTAAACACGTAAGCGAAAACTGTGGTCACGCTGTGGTTAAAGAAATCGTCGTGTGAGCTTTGCTGTTGTCCTGTGTAAACACCATTGTTGGCGCTGCAGAACGTCGTGTGAGGAACTCAAGACTTTCCTAGCTATAAACCATTAGAGCACCATATTATTCCATATTCGTGCAGGTGCCGGAGACCGTATCACCCCCTGCTTCGGATCGCTTCCCAATGTCGTGTAAATCAATTTTTTCCGCGTTTTCCTCCCAGTAACGATAACCTTTTTTTTTACGGACACTGATCGATCTTTGTCATCTTAATGCTGAGTACCGTCCGTCGCACTATTGCCAATTGCTTACCGATGCATGTCGGGGCACCGCCTGTGAAATCGCATGTTCTTCCGGTGGCTTTGCAGAGCTCCTTTTCTTTTTCATTACAACTGTGCCGCTTATTATCTGTTGGAAAAAAGAAATAAAACTGGTGAAATCTTCGTCACTAACGAGGTTACTAAAAAATCGCGGCAGAACTCGTCTCTCAATGACCGTCGAGGATAATGCGAATAGTAATAGAGCAATGTAGCGACATAACCATATTCCTGAAGTCACGTTGATGTAACTTATGTAATGGTAAGATCGTTACAGTTTTGCTGCTTCGGCTATATGCGACAAATTCTTATATTGTCCCATTTTGTTATGGCACTCGCTTGAAAAAGTCGCCCATGAAGGCATGACGACGACAGTATGTCGCCGAAAATGCCGTGAAGTTGAAATGACGAAGTAATGACATTGATCGAACGGCAAAGGCGTGAAACGACTATGGCATGACGTCTATGAAATGTAAATTTCTAAATTGTGGCGATGGAATAACGACGACAACGTGACGATGACTGTATGGCGACGATAACGAGACGACGGTGGTATGACGACAACCGGATGGATGAACGGTAATGACGGCGGTGACACGATCAGGACTGCATGAAGACGACGGTATGCCAAAGGATGCATGGTAGCGTATAAGCGACGACGACGAAATAACGACGATTGCATGACAACTGCGGCATAGTCTAGATTCAATGGCGACAGCAGGATGACCATAAAATGACGAATTGTTTATGACGTCGTTAGATAGGCGAAAGTTTTACGACGACGACGGCATGATGACAATGGGATGACGATATTGAAGTGATGATGATGGTGAAGCGACAGCGTGGCGACGATGGTATCACGACAAAGGCATGACGACGTGACGGGAGTCGGATGTCGAAGCTATAATATTACGATGGGACGACCGCGACGGGATCCGCACGATGGTATGAAAACGAATGCATGAGGATTGTATGACGACGATGACGTGACAACGGCATGACTAATACTGAATGATCACAATGACGTGACGATACTGTTTCACAAAAATTGTATGACGATGAACTTCGTGCAGCTTGACACCATAACAAAATTGCATACTGACAGATGTATCTGTGTGGCCCTCAAGTTACGCACATTTCCCAAAAGAAATAAATCTTGAAAAAATAAATACCTAAATAAATGTACATGCAGACTGACATAACTGTAAATAAGAACACTCAAAAAAGGTACTTGCTTTCTCTATTAGGTAGCCAGTGGTACCGTAACCATGGCACGATTCGCTTGAGCCCACAACACTGCCCGAGACCTGATATTAAGGGTGGTTATTTTTGGGTTTCATGGAATTTATTAAACACTGGCTGTGGCAGCTAACAATTCTAGATTCAGAGTGCCAAATATTACTTGCGTGAGAAATCAAAGCACTATATTCAGCTAGTTAACAAAAACTCAGTTCTTAATAAATTTTTTACGAATTTTAGCCGGTAATTTTACAAGGTGTATGCACTTAGAATGAATTTCCAGAATGACACCAGTAACGAGACACATGCTATCAAACTGGCTGTAGAAATGCACTGTTGTTACACTTACTTTCTTTTACAAAACGCACTGTTATGCATTGAAGCTCAAAACTAACTGGAATGCCCATGTATTTCTCTCACATTTATGGAAAAATTTCGAAACTGGTGTCATCCTGGAAATTAATTTCAAATGAATACGTCTTCCAAACTCACTGGCTACAATTTGCAAACTGATATATGTGCCGTGATGTTATAAGTGAATTAATTAATTTTGTGCGGATCAGTTCAATGTGTTTCCATTTCTTGTGCTAGTAATGTCCAGCTGTGAATAATCCAGCTCAAGAATAGGAATTATGCTACCTGGCACAGGCAAATTAAAGAAATCTGTAAAACTGAAAAAGGATCACTCTGTACAATCCCTATTTGTTGGTTGAATGGTGTGTGCCAATTTCAGTAAACCTTATCTACTTTTGAAAAATGGCAATCGCAATCAGTAACGGTTATCGAAGCAGTTTATTATGCTGCATTACTGTTGTATGATCCAGTTGTGTTTTCTGCCATGATAACCTTCCTGCACAGGTCATTCCATATCAAGCGACTTATTCATATTGTCTGCTTCAGATTATTATATGAAAAAAAACAGCTATTAGTGATGTGCTGGGATACTACAAAGTTACTCCTTGTGGGAGTTACATTTCAATTTTGTTCACTGCGACAGAAAATAACGAAAGAATTCGCGAAAGAATCTGGTTTCATGCAAACATGAAATGCAAATCATTGCCATTACTAGAGATTCTTTGTTGCAGTTTAAATTTAAGCCGACTAATACCTATTAATTTTTACTCATGTAGTTTAGATAGCAATAAACCATTTTTACGAAGTTATGTAAAAGGCAGTTTTTACTGAACAACTCTGACAATGGCACAGATGCACTTGCAGGTATGTGATTCCATGCCGTATCAACCAGTGTTTTTTCGACAGATATAGCTGAAAACATTGCCATATGTTTACTAGAGTTCAAAACTCCTTGAACACTTTTATTTAATTTTGGCAGATATTTTGTAGCACTTCGGTTACAGTTTAGCTTTCCTGCTGAGCTGAGCTAGACATCAACCAACATCCTTTTTTCAAATGCACATTGTATTGATCGAGGACTTCAAATGGTGTGCATGGAAATACGGTGAAGTGATGCAACTGCCAAAATAGCCATTTTTTCAAATGTGTGAATACTTGAAGTCCTTTTGGCACCGGTAAAAGTGAGTAAAATTGCAATACGTTAATTTTTTTCGCAACAAAAAATTCACAGGACAGAAATTAAGTATAGAATGGTAGCCCAGGTGACATAGTATAGCAGAAAAATGTTCCAAGCTCTCAAGATTCAGCTGATCGCTTGTAAAGAAACTCTAAAATACTAATCCTTTGCAAGAAGCTTCATGTTCAAGGTAAAAACAGCTTTGGTAGTTGGCCAATAATATGCGATACATTATTGGATAGCTCTACATGTCTGCTATGCATGTGTGGAGTTAAAAAAGATGGCATTATTTTTAAATGCGAAAAATTCTTTTTTGAATTTTTGTCAGGACTGACTTTTTTCGGACGTGCGCACAAGCTTGCCAGCTGGGTATGCAGAAGACAAAGCTGGCTTCGTCTGCAACACAGATGACGGAGAAGCGGTGTTGGGGTCTGCCCTATGGGTGACCGCGTCGCGGCAGTTAAGCTGCCTTGCGACGAGGTGGGCGCGCTCGTTTTGGTTAGGTGGGGTGTCGGTGCGTCTTCGGCCGTTGCCATTGTTGTTGACGCTGTAGCGGATGTTGTTGTGACTATAACCGATGCTACAATGCAGCCTTTCACCCTTCTTCACTAAGACTAGACGGAGGTGCCTTCGGGCTTTTGTACAGGGCTGGATGATTTAGTTGTGCAGCATTTAGTCGACTTGTTGCTTTATAACTCGAATTCTCGTGTGGAAAGTTGGTAGGGGCTCTGAGCGAGTAGCCGAGCGCATTCTTCGGTGATTACGTTGTGCTTAGGAATTGGTATTTGCTGAAACTTTGGTTACTCCGATGAGGAGTCTTTGTATCGTTCTAAAAGATTTCGAAGCTTTTCCTTTTTATGTATCGAAAGGCTTCGATTGATATCAAAATTTGGTTCACGGACTGGCCGTTGAGGTAAATGTGGTGGAATCCGCGAGTGCGAATGCATTACTCATTTCCACAATTTCTTCTAAGTGTGTGATCTTCTTGCTCTCATTTAGGTGGTTAAATTCCTGGCTGAATCTTGTCACCGTTACACAAATTTTGCTTCATGGACCTTAACGGTTCCCCTTGCGATGCCTACCTCACGGTCGAGCAGTTCTTGCGCATGTTGGTTGGCTTCGGCGGATCCTTCCATCTCTCTACTGCTTCTGCACCAGCAGAAATCATGATGCTGGCATGAGGTGGAATATTGACTCGGTCGTCAAATACACTCAAGGCATGCTGATGATACACTCAAGGCATGATGCTATCCGGTGGTATTGCTATGCCCACACACATAGTTATTTACTTATACTTTAATATAGAAAATTGCACCGCGCTGACTCAAGAAGTCCATACCAAGAATTACGGCCCGTGAGCATTATTGGGGTATATGAAACGACGCAGGCTATGTGGGGTTATGAACTGTGACATTTTATATGAAGATTAGAATCGGAGTTTTAAATGTCCTCTAGCTGTTTGAATTTCGCGAACTTCCCGTGCATTCTTTTCTTTATTCAACTCAGCAAATCCACTTCTGACGGAGTAGTCAACTCCTGTGTCCATTGAAGCGATAGCTGCGTGGCCGCGAAGAAGTACGTCGAGGTCGGTGGCCCGTCCTTTGCCTTGCATTGAAGATAGGCCGTGGGGTCGGATCGCAGTTGTGTCGCGTTTTCCCAGTGATATTACGTCGTGTCGTCAACTCTTTCTTAGGCGGCGTTTTTTTGTACTTGAGGCTTCGCTTGGGTAGCAGCATATCGTGTGTACGTCGTCGGCATGGTTCTTGAGGCATCTTAATCGGCAGCGGAGAATTTTCAGCATTTCGATGAACACAAACAAACATCGATTGTTACTTTTGGTTTTCCAGATATGGGCTGACAGACCGGCCACGGGTCGGGCCAGTGTACTGCCAGTACTTTGGTGAGCGGTAGTGGCCTAGTGATGGCGAACGGTAGGGTCGTCAAGGTCTCCATGGAGAGGCGACGAGGTAGCCCGCGTTCTCACGATGCCGTTCGCTTGCAGCAGACGCGGCGCATTGACAGCGAACCCTCGTAGCCCCATGTCGTGGTATGGGCAATGGCGGTATTTCTGGCCTGCTCTCCGCAATGACAGAATAGTGGGCGGTGGTCCGTAGCGTGCCATATGTTTTTTCCTTGGGGTGCTGCGCGAGCTGACAGACGCGCGGGCGGCTGCGATGGGGTCTGGTGACAGATTTACGACGTGACGAGTTCATGGTTGGAGCAGAGTGCTTCAATTTGTACGCAGTCTTACATATAGTGGCAATTATATTTTCTGGATCGCCTTTAGTCTTCTATATGGTCGTGGTAGGTGACAGAAGTTCTGCTACGGTATTGGGCTGGCTTCGCAAAAGTCCCACGTACAGTTCTTGCTTTACATGCCGCGTCAAGAAGCAAACTTTTTTCTTCAGACTTGCTGGAGTCGACGTGGCGGAACAGGTGAGTCATCTGCTCCGTGAAAATGGCGACGTTCTGGTTTTGTAGCTACATACGGGCTTCTAGGAGAGCTTCCGTTCGCCCTTTGCGTATGGTGCTCGTGAAGGTCTGCAGGAAGCTGCCGTGAAACAGGTCCTCCGTTGATAGGGTAAATTTTTTATTCTCGAACGACGCCCTAGTGGCGTCATGCCGCAGGTTGTGTTTGCAGTCTCAGTTGTTTAACATAGCGCATCCTTTCGTAGCCCTCCAGCTACGAAAGGTCTTCAGTATATCAACCGCGGAATGACGGTGGCTCTCTATGCTGATGCAGTGTGATCTGTGTAGGTGGCACTGAGGCTTTCATCGTGGCTGCCGTAGTGGCTGTGTAGTGCCTGGGCTTCTCGATAAGAAGTCCGACTGCTTACCTCGCGCCCCCATTGACCTGTCGCGGCAAGACGACCAAGACGACGACACCTTTCTAGGAACTATAAGAGCAGATGACTTCACCAAGCAGCAGTGAGGAGACTGAAAGCTATATAAGAAATCTCGCTGAGTACATGGAAGAACTGCCGTGTTGGCGCAGTCGCGATGGTACCGGCCTGCTAAGCCCGAAGGTGCGGGATAAAATCCCGGCCGCAGCAGCCGCACTTCGAAGGGGGCGAAATGCGATAACGCCAGTGTATCGCGGATTGGGTGCACGTTAAAGAAATCCAGGTAGTCAAAATGAATTCGGAGTCGCTTACTACGGAGTCCCTCATAATAAAACAGCGGTTTTGGACGTAAACCCCCAGAAGTAATTTTTTTAGTACTTGGAAAGGAAGACTGGCTTTTTCCCAAGAGTATTTAGGCGCGGATTTTGTTCGTTTTCTTTTCGAAACGACGTCCTGGTTCATACTTACCGTCATTGACCAATAACCTGTATTTACTAATATGACTATTGTCCCCTTTTATGTATGATTCCCTGTCTTGGGGTTAGAAGATAATAAAGCAAACTGAAGGCTGACTAATTTTCACTAAGTATGTTTCTGATTGCTTTGATACATTTTGAAATTTATGACTTGTAGGCAGTGACGTAGTTGGTATACGTGCCGGGTACCCACAAAATATATTAGTCACACTTTGTCGCATTGTCGGCACACCAAGGCTGACGCCATGAGTGTCCAAAAAGAAACACATTTTGTAAAAAATTCAGTTGGAATCGAAGGAGAATTGTACGAGAGGTCTCCTGCTCTGCAATTTGTTGGTTATACGAAGAAGTAGGTGACCAAATTCGTAGCGTGGCCTATATTTTAGTGAAAAAAGAGAGAAAGAATGCCTGTCGCAAAGCTCAGAAGGCATATTCAACTACAACTGATTACAAGGGTTGCACCAGTTTCGAGACATGCGTTCCAAGACGTGTGACAAAATATATTGGTGTGCCAGTTATGTTTGTCCTGAAACGCGTAAAAAATGCGTTTTGGCGAAGGAAACTGAGCGTAACAGCTATGTTTTTACCTTCAACCATCGACGTCGTAAATTCAAAAACTTGTGATAGATTCAAAGGTTGTTCCAAGTGATTGTGCCTTTAGAGCTCACTGGCTTCAGTGCGTGAATTTCAATGTGTAAAGTTATGCGGTTAAAAAAGACCGGCAAAATTTTGTTAATTTGCAAATTCAGAATTTTGAGCTAGTGTGCAAGGAAATGCCCGCCTCTTCAGGTAATCCACAAAAATTGAAACTGTGCTGTCTGCCACGATAGATTTTTATAAATTCTGTTTCGTAAAAGAACACACGCAATAGAAAGCTGCCATACAACTCTTACCCATGCACACGGCATAGCCGTCTACGAAGTCGCATGTCATTCCCATCGATTTGCATGTTTCCTTTTCTTCCTCGTTGCAGCTGTTTCGTACTGGATCTGCGAAAAGAAGTCTACCATAAATTCCCGAAAATTGTGCCTCAGTCGCGTTCTAGCCAAAAGAGACAGCGACAAAAATTGCCAGCTCTGCCTGTGTGCTAAATACTTTGTTCTCCACAGGCAAAACTGTACTACGAGCAACCACGCGATATGATACGAACACATTTTTTGCTTTCTTATTGACCGCTAGGTTACAAACTAACGTTTTGTTCGTTTCACTATGCCTTGTAGACTCCTTAATGGATAACGCCCGATGAGCCTCACGCTAGGCAATTTTAGTTTATTATCGAGGTTGTCTTTACAATATCTAGGCGAATGGCTAATATTTATTAGTGTTTGGTATGGGACAGCACCATGCGCATTGCGTGATCAACCACGGGACCAGACGCTCTTAAATACATGCAATGTTAGACACTTTGCCTTCTTTTCTTTTCGCGTGCAGGAACTCAATAGAAATAGAGCGAGCGACCTGTCTTTTGTTTTAAATCTATGATAGGGCCATGGTTTTCTGTGTCTGGTTCGACTCGCTATCTGTACCGTTCATTTTATGTGTTCGAAGTTCTTCCGCTTGTTTTCGGGGCACAAACAAAGTCTACAGATCGCAAACCACACTGTTTCATCTTTTTGCAGAATAGCGTGGCTCTAACGCGGTCATTGATATGGGAGCGGCGATGTTGTTTATCCTCAGGTCGATCTCAGATTGGGAGTGTTAGGGAACGTGATTGACAACAACCCATATATTAAAGCAAACAAGATGAAAACGTGTGAACCATGTGGATGTCTTGATACAAATGGCGTTACTCACTGTACGTCGCTTGTGAAGTGGAGATGCTGCTAAATAAAACTGTTGAAAATCTTTTGTAGCTGCGAATGCACCATTTGCACGTTGATATAAGTTGCGCCCAACGTTCTTTGCGAATGCGGTACGTGTCAAACGTCATGCACTTGTGTTATATAATTGTAGAATACTTGACGGACACTCAAGAAATATTAGTCAGACTGTGTGACGTGCATCGTCCGCACATGAAGGCTGACGCCATGAGTGCCCCCCTCCCCCGCAAAAAAAAATTCTCCAGCGTTGTCCTGTCCGTTTCTACTTGTGCTCGCGTCCGTACTTGCTGGAAACCATTATACGTTCGCGATGCACCAACTGGCGCAGTAAGCGCGTGAGAGTTGTAGGAGAGGTTTCCTTCTCACCAGTGCACAGAACAGCACCAGTACTGAAGTCGCATGCCTTTTTCAGTGACTTGCACTTTTTCGTTTCTTCTTCGTTGCAGTTGTTTCGTTGTGTATCTGTACGAAAAAATATGAGTTGAAATCAATTTAGCCTAGCCGTTCACGTCTACAGCTCGAGCATTGATTGGTACTTTACAAACTCTTTTTCCAATAACTTCTTGAGTCACGAATTATGTGGGCTGTGTATGAACGTGCCAGCTAATGGCAATTTTATTACAAGGCGTTTCAGACTCTGGTGGAAGAAATTCAATGCGCTGGAATGATTACTCGTTTATTTTTTTCTAGTGAGTCCGCGTAACTAATTAGAAGCATATTCCTAATAATACACAATCAGCCGTGTGGCGTTATCTTTAAAACGAAAAATCACATATGACGTTTAGCGCACACAAAGGTATTAGTTGTCTTCATACATTATACGAGAATAAAGCACTATGCTTTCACCGTTGCCGACAAAGCGTGGCGTACGTCGAACCTCCCATCAATCATGGGAGGGCCTTCTGTACAGTCGTCGTGCCTAACACAGTCTGTACACTGAATCGGAGTGAAGCCACTTTGAGGATTGAGGGGGCTCATATTAGCCGCGCCTAAATACCTCCGGCTATCTTGCCGCCACTGGATAAAACTGGGAGATAATTTTTGTGAACACGAGAGTGTGCGCTCTGATTGAGAGTGATAAAAGGATAAAATGGCGGCTTTTAGCGTCTCAAAGCTACAAACAAACAAAAATGAGAGAAGCGATACTATGTCGCTCTAGACTAATTCCGACTACGTGAAGGTTTTCCCCAAGGCGTTCCCAAATGTAAGTACACCAGCGTTTTTCTCATTCTGCGCCCATCGAAATGCGACGGCTGTTGCAGAGAATCGAAACCACATCCTTGTGGCCAAATCACCGTCACAACTACTGAGTCACCGCTGTTCCCAAATTAATGGTAAGCGTTGTATTAAGCCGACGGAGGGAATAAAGCCTAGGTTCACTCAGTCTTGGGGTCTGTACTGAATGCATCGCACTGTCAAGCTTTGGGTTCCTTGCCAAATGTTTTTGCCGAAGCAAAGCTTTACAAAGCTTTTGGCTCTGCTGTAATACAGTTACACACTTCCTGCACGTTGATGCTGAGCGAAGCGTTTAAAGCGAAATCTCGTGACGAATCCGACGTCTCCGCTAGGGCAAAACAAAGGAAACGTGAGTGCGCACACGGCAGTGTTTCCTCTAGCCGAGGGTATCGGTTGCGCGTTTGTAAAACGAATTTTTGCTTCCTCAGTAATGCCTTGAAATAGAGCAACGTAACTCGTCGTGTAATAACCCTGGTGGTGATAATTAATCCGGGGTCACCCCGCTAAGACGTCGCTAATACTGGTATCGTAGTTTGGGCGCGTGAAACCGCAGAATAGAATTCTTATTTTTTAAACACCACCGCATAAATGACTTTTGTAGCTTATAAACGATAATAACGGAAATGGAAGGGCTTGTCTGTTTATTAGTTACACGTACTTAGCAGGCAATCAAGCTAAAGAAAGTATACTGGAAGTAACCGTTCTTTTTAATTGAGCCGTCCATGCGATAAGAAAAAGGAAAATGTTAGAGGGCGGAAAGAAAAGAAAACTCGGTAGATGTGGGTGTGGCAGCTTGTGTTTCCTCTATTGTGCTTTACATTTTGCTATTCAATGTACAGTTTGTTCTTTTTATACGATACAGAATATTTAAACATCGCTTGCGGCACATAGCATAATTATAGTCATTGATCTGGACTACTCGAAGAGGCGGACATTACTTGTACGTAAAATGAAAATGCACAATCGACAAATAACAAGAAAGTCGCAGCTTCGCCCGAAAGTGAACCATCGTTTGTGGTAGCCAAGTAGTAGGCAGCTATACGAAAGAACGATTGTAGATTTATAGGCCGTATAATATTGCAAACGTTCTCTTGCTGACTGAATTAACATGCACAGTGTCAGTGTGCGCGGGCAAATGTGAGCGCATCACACTCGATGACCCCGGACATCCGCTGTTAAAACGCTGTCACGAGCATGCGCGGCTGCAGCAGCGAGCGAAGTGATCTTCGTGCTGTCTATTCTTTCAATGCAAACAGCGGCAAGAGAATAGTATGTATAAGAGCATGGGTCGTTGGCAGATCGCTTTCAAGTTCGCTCGCGCCGCCGCGCAAAGTACGCAGTTGCTGGGGAAGTAGAAGCCGCTCTGCGCTGCCTGTCCACTTTGCTCCCTTTTGCTCTCCACTCCACTAGAAGACGCGCTGCCTCTCCAGTTTGCTACCTTTAGCGCGCGAGATTGAGCCGCGATCGTCAGTTACCCTTGCGCCCGGTCGGGAAATGCGCAGTAGGTGCTGGAGCCCAACGCCCCCCCCCGTCCTCCTTCCCTCCCATCCCCCGACGGCCTTTCGTGCGGCGGAAGACGGCGCGTTTGCTCTTTGCTTTCCTCCCTCGCGTGCGCCAGAATGTGCCGCGATCGTCAGCTCTCCTCGCGTCATTTCATTCGCACATACGGCACACGGCGTGCGGCAATGGTGTTATCGCCCTTGTACTTTATACGAAACATCACGGCGACGCTGACAGCAAGACTACACGTGGAGTGCCCATATAATTGCCACCGCAATAACATTACCTAAGTTAACTTATCAAAACACAATTCCGCAGCACACATTGCAATTTACGAATTGCAGCTGGTGAGTTGGATACAGTTATGACGGAGTTTTAGGATCACGCCAGTTCCGACATATTCATTCCCGAAGTAATGAGACGACATATGTGCGCGTTGCAGTTACGTTTGTTTCTCAAAGAGTAAACGGAGCATTGTCAAAAAAATGTAATCCGAATAATAGTGGATATTTGCCACAAGCTTCACGACGTAAATCGCGAAAGCCGTGTGGACATTAGAATTCGTTCCGAGTGGCTATGCCTTGCAAGCTCACTGGTTACAATTAGTAAACTACATTGTGTCCCTTAACATAATTAGGTACAAGGTTAATTAATAAATTTTGTTTAGCTAGTTCAACATGCATATCAATTTTTTGTGCGAGTGCACGGTGCTTCGAGTAAACCAGTTTGAGGACTACATGCAGTTACGATATCTGTCTTAGGCGATTTTTGAATTTTTTATGGTTTGAAAAAAATTATCCGTATGTCGAGGTACGTCAACCACTTGTCGAATTCCATTCTGATTAACAGATGCGAATGTCATACTTGTTACGTAGAGTAATAATTCATTAAATAGTGGCATACTAAGCATTTGAGCGAAGAGGAATTCTTATACACGAACGAGAATGAAACTGAAGAACCAAGCTGGTGCGTCAAAAGCAATTGCCAGCAGCGTCACTAACGCCGCGTATTTGTAGAGTGCATTTTCAGCGTGACCGAAATGAATAACGCGTAGTAAATAGCAGAGGCGCTGTGGGCAACTTACACAAAAGGAAACAGGTAAAAATAAAAGACGGAACAAGATATTTGCACGCAGTTTACTGCGTGCAGCTGCTGCGGATAGACTCCAACTGGCCCGGTTAAACTAGTCGGTATACACTATACGGAAGAATGGCTTTCGTAGGGCACCGTGCCGGATGCGTGGTCACGTGGAAGGGACCTCATAAGAAGCCTGGCTCTTCAAGTGTGTGGCACCGTGATTAAGCGCCACAAACCGGTAGTTCTGGGGGCGGCATGTGGATGCGATCATGTGCAGACCGCCGAATCTCGAAGCGTGGCATGTAGGGTTACCCTCTGGGACAAGTCACTGGTACCGCTTTTGTCCGACTATATTCAAGCTCACGACAGTGATAATTGCGATCCTCCGTATTACCATGCATTTCCGATGAGGGTCGAAGTCTGACAAAGGCTGTCCGCAAGCTGGTTTCATCTTGTGCCCGCAAAATGCTTTAATCTGATTACTCCAGCCCTCTGCTGCTCCGGACTACACGTATTCATTTCCCCGCGCTTATCCTGTTGCTCGGCACCTAGCTCACTCAGTGCCGCCGCGGGACAATTTCGCGCTGTGTATTGTGACGCTGCAAACGTGGTACGTGCACATGCACATACACAGAAAAAAAATGAGAGATGAACACACGGATTTTAGTCACTCACAGCTGTTCGTTTAATCGCTTACGCTCGTCAAGCATATACAGGGTGTCCCAGCTAACTTTAGCAGGAATGTAAAAATAAGCAAATGCCACGTAACGGGACAGAACCAAAGTGACGTTGTTTGCCGTCGCTTGGAGATATTTGGATTATATTTTTTCTTTCTACCTAATTATATAGTTAGTCCTTATTAATATTCAACTTCTCAAGTATTATAGTTAAATGAAAAAGTGCCCATAAAATTTGTAGAGTGACATGGCTGAGTGACCGTCGCTTTTTCTCTGTCTTTGAGTGGTATTAATGTTACTGATTCTTGCCCTCTTTGAGGAACGTGTTTGAAGAAACTTGCTCAAAACAAGCGCCCGATATCGGAGGACCCATATTTCGACATTTGTCAAAATATTTCGCGAACAGAATCATATTTTTTCGTAAAAATTGACGAAACATTCGCAAAATTGTTGAACAAGTCGAGATTCCTATACGTTGTCCGGAAAAAATTTGGCAGAGCTGGCAGGTGTGCCTTAGTGATGGGGATTTCGTTTAACGTTCAGATTTACAAACGTGAAAGAGAGCGTACAAACGTGAAGTCACTGGCAAGAGTCTGTTTTCACGAACCAGCCCTGTCACTTCTCACCTGCCGCGCTCTTTTGCATGATACACAAGAGGGGTGAATTTCGCGCGAATTACTCGCCTCATGTGAAAAAAAAAAACATTTTGGTTCGCACAAGTGTTCGGGGAGCCTGAAGTGTTCCGTCGGTACGAAGAATTGTTTATCAGTTTCTCTCTGTCCTCTAAGAATTCGGTGGAACAAGCTTTCTTTTGCAATTTTTCCGCAGTGCTTCATACCATTGTTCGCTGTTAATTACAGTAAACGTTATGATAGCAAAAATTTGAAGTTCCAGTCAGTGACCACGGCAGACGTGATGTTTCGGAACATTTGCAGACCAGCGAACACACCTAGTTGGTGGGAAAGATGCCGTTCTTATAATCAACGACGTCCCTGGCTCACATGCGACGGTATGCCATTCACTCATGTATATGCTGACATTGCCACCAAGACGAGGTTTAGCAGAAATGTAGAAAAAAATAATCTGCCCAAATAGTGTGCGAAGTGAAGTGTCTGTAGATTACATACAGGATTTTATGAAAAACTTCTTAAACACGTAAGCGAAAACTGTGGTCACGCTGTGGTTAAAGAAATCTTCGTGTGAGCTTTGCTGTTGTCCGGTGTAAACACGATTGTTGGCGCTGCAGAACGTCGTGTGAGGAACTCAAGACTCTCCTAGCTATAAACCATTAGAGCACCATATTATTCCATATTCGTGCAGGTGCCGGAGACCGTGTCGCTCCCTGCTTCGGATCGCTTCCCAATGTCGTGTAAATCAATTTTTTCCGCGTTTTCCTCCCCGTAACAATAACCTTTTTTTTACGGACACTGATCGATCTTTGTCATCTTAATGCTGAGTACCGTCCGTCGCACTATGGCCAATTGCTCACCGATGCATCTCGGGGCACCGCCTGTGAAATCGCATGTTCTTCCGGAGTCCTTGCAGAGCTCCTTTTCTTTTTCATTACAACTGTGCCGCTTATTATCTGTTGGAAAAAAGAAATTAAACTGGTGATGTCGTCGTCACTAACGAGGTTACTGAAAAAAAATTGCGGCAGAACTCGTCTCGCAATGACCTTCGAGGATAATGCGAATAGCAATCGAGCAATGTAGCGACATAACCATATTACTGAAGTCACGTTGATGTGACTTATGTAATGGTAAGATCATTAGAGTTTCGTTGCTTTGGCTATATGCGACACATTCTTATATTGGCCCATTTTGCTGTGGCACTCGCTTGAAAAAGTCGCCCATAAAGGCATGACGACGACAGTATGTCGCCGAAAACGCAGTGACGTTGAAATGACGAAGTAATGACATTGATCGAACGGCAAAGGCGTGAATCGACTACGGCATGACGACTATGAAATGTAAATTTCTAAATTGTGGCGATGGAATAACGACGACAACGTGACGATGACTATATGGCGACGATAACGAGACGACGGTGGTATGACGACAGCCGGATGAATGAATGGTAATGACGGCGGTGACACGATCAGGACTGCATGGCGATGACGGTATGCCAAAGGATGCATGGTAGCGTACAAGCGACGACGACGAAATAACGACGATTGCATGAGAACTGCGGCATAGTCAAGATTCAATGGCGACAGCAGGATGACCATAAAATGACGAATTGGGAATGACGTCGTCAGATAGGCGAAAGTTGTACGACGACGACGGCATGATGACAATGGCATGACGATATTGAAGTGATGATGATGGTGAAGCGACAGCGTGGTGACGATGGTATCACGACAAAGGCATGACGACGTCACGGGAGTCGGATGTCGAAGCTATAATATTACGATGGGACGACCGCGACGGGATCCGCACGATGGTATGAAAACGAATGCACGAGGATTGTATGACGACGATGACGTGACAACGGCATGACTAATACTGAATGATCACAATGACGTGACGATACTGTTTCACAAAATTGTATGACGATGACAGCATGGCGACAAAGGTATGGCGACCACGGCACGAGTAGTGTCGGATGGCGAAGCTACAATGACGACGATGGAATGACCGGGGCGAGATCTCGAAGACGGCATGATAACGAATGCGTGACGGTGATGCATTGATAGCAATGGCATGACAATGACGTGCGGACAAAGGAATCGCAACGAGCCTTGCTCGTTGCAAATGGCGTGCGTTGCGGATCGCAATGCACGCTTTGCTCTTTAGCTTGCATTTTTCATTTTCTTTGTCATCATCGCAACTCTTGTGGTTTACGAATAACCCTTGCAAAAATTGCTGAAAGGTTATGAACAAATGACTTTGAAATGTTATTGGGTAATTGTTGAGACATCATTGAGAAAATTGTGGACAAGTGTTGATAATTGGCCAGCGAGATTTTGTCGAAACATCATTGTGGCCTTTCAATTTTAAAGATCATTGGCATATCGTTGAGACTATGATGTATTTCAATGTTGAAAGCCCTTTGAAGCATTGTTGAAGATGTGTTGAGTCTCAAAAAGCCCATTGAGGTATTATTGAAGTGTGTTGTTTGTCAATATTGAAAACCCATGGAAGAATTGTTGCAGATCTGTTGAACATCAACTTTGAAATTATGTTGAAAGCCCTTTAGGACCCAGTCTGTATTTGGGAGTGTTTAAAACTGCACTTCTCTTAAAATACTGCTGACCATGTTGCATACAATTATCTTTGATGTCACGCTGATATGTTTGCTGTGAGAGGATAGGGGTCAAATTTAAATACAGGCCTGTTTGTATTCCTGGCCTCTGTCACCCTGGGCTCAAAATCATGCTCCCAGATTGCCTGTAATAAACCATATTGTAAAACTGGCAGCAGTACTGTTATGCCACTTTTTCAATTGTCAGGGTGAATGGTCCTCCACGAAATCAAGAGTGCTGAACTGGTGCAGACAAAAACCATTTTTACAGGTGGACTGTTTATTTGTAACCAAACATCTGAGTAAATGTACAACCATTTGTAGTTCGAGAACATCAGAAACTTCTTAGAAACTATTGCAAAGTACAAACTTAGTGCAGCTTGACACCATAACAAAATTGCGTACTGACAGATCTATCTGTGTGGCCCTCAAGTAACACACATTTCCCAAAAGAAATAAATCTTGAAAAAATGAATACCTAAATAAATGTACAAGCAGACTGACATAACTGTAAATAAGAACACTCAAAAAAGGTAAATGCTTTCTCTATTTGGTAGCCAGTGGTACCGTAACCATGGCACGACTCGCTTGAGCCCACAACACTGCCCGAGACCTGATATTAAGGGTGGTTATTTTTGGGTTTCATGGAATTTATTAAACAATGGCTGTGGCAGCTAACAATTCTAGATTCAGAGTGCCAAATGTTACTTGCGTGAGAAATCAAGGCACTATATTCAGCTAGTTAACAAAAACTCAGTTCTTAATAAATTTTTTACGAATTTTAGCCGGTAATTTTACAAGGTGTATGCACTTAGAATGAATTTCCAGAATGACACCAGTAACGAGACACATGCTATCAAACTGGCTGTAGAAATGCACTGTTGTTACACTTACTTTCTTTTACAAAACGCACTGTTATGCATTGAAGCTCAAAACTAACTGGAATGCCCATGTATTTCTCGCACATTTATGGAAAAATCTCGAAACTGGTGTCATCCTGGAAATTAATTTCAAATGAATACGTCTTCCAAACTCACTGGCTACAGTTTGCAAACTGAAATATGTGCCGTGATGTTATAAGTGAATTAATTAATTTTGTGCGGATCAGTTCAATGTGTTTCCATTTCTTGTGCTAGTAATGTCCAGCTCTGAATAATCCAGGTCAAGAATAGGAATTATGCTACCTGGCCGAGGCAAATTAAAGAAATCTGTAAAACTGAAAAAAGAACACTCTGTACAATCCCTATTTGTTGGTTGAATGGTGTGTGCCAATTTCAGTAAACCTTATCTACTTTTGAAAAATGGCAATCGCAATAAGTAATGGTTATGGAAGCAGTTTATTATGCTGCATTACTGTTGCATGATCCACTTGTGTTTTCTGCCATGATTACATTCCTGCACAGGTCATTCCATATCAAGCGACTTATTCATATTGTCTGCTTCAGATTATTATATGAAAAAAGAACAGCTATTGGTGATGTGCTGGGATACTACAAAGTTACTCCTTGTGGGAGTTACATTTCAATTTTGTTCACTGCGACAGAAAATCACGAAAGAATTCACGAAAGAATCTGGTTTCATGCAAACATGAAATGCACATCATTGCCATTACTAGAGATTCTTTGTTGCAGTTTAAATTTAAGCCGACTAATACCTATTAATTTTTACTCATGTATTTTAGATAGCAATAAACCATTTTTACGAAGTTATGTAAAAGGCAGTTTTTACTGAACAACTCTGACAATGGCACAGATGCACTTGCAGGTATGTGATTCCATGCCGCATCAACCAGTGTTTTTTCGACAGATATAGCTGAAAACATTGCCGTATGTTTACTAGAGTTCAAAACTCCTTACACACTTTTATTTAATTTTGGCAGATATTTTGTAGCACTTCGGTTACAGTTTAGCTTTCCTGCTGAGCTGAGCTAGACATCAACCAACATCCTTTTTTCAAATGCACATTGTATTGATCGAGGCCTTCAAATGGTGTGCATGGAAATACGGTGAAGTGATGCAACTGCCAAAACAGCCATTTTTTCAAATATTTGAATACTTGAAGTCCTTTTGGCACCGGGAAAAGGGTGTAAAATTGCAATACGTTAATTTTTTTCGCAACAAAAATTTTATAGGACAGAAATTAAGTATAGAATGGTAGCCCAGGTGACATAGTATAGCAGAAAAATGTTCCAAGCTATCAAGATTCAGCTGATCGCTTCTAAAGAAACTGTAAAATACTAATCTTTTGCAAGAAGCTTCATGTTCAAGGTAAAAACAGCTTTGGTAGTTGGCCTATAATATGCGATACATTAGTGGATAGCTCTACATGTCTGCTATGCATGTGTAGAGTTAAGAAAAGATGGCATAATTTTTAATGCGAAAAATTCTTTTTTGAATTTTTGTCAGGACTGACTTTTTTCGGACGTGCGCACAAGCTTGCCAGCTGGGTATGCAGAAGACAAAGCTGGCTTCGTCTGCAACATAGATGACGGAGAAGCGGTGTTGGGGTCTGCATTTTATTGCCACGAGACGCATGCTCTAACGTAATGAGGCTTGTACTTGGCGCGGGCCGGGTAAGCCATACAGCCATTGCACATAATATATCAATACGTGTTAAATTCGTGAGGGAGCCTTGCAGTGCTAAAATATATGCTTCATGCCGTTTTAACAAAGAAATATCTGCTATTATGTAGAGAGTAAATCCAGAAAGAGCACTGGTATTGTTCATATAAAACATTTTAAAGGACATGTCGCACTGCAATGCGACATACAGGGTGTAGGGCACTTTGTGCCCTGTTCCTTGGAACCCAATGACAATGCAAGTAGAAAACACCTTCATAATTAAAACTGAAAACCTACACGAACGTGAACAAATTCTTGTGGTGTTGCGTGTTACCACTGTTTCAGAGCCGAAACATGCTAATCTATGTAAAGTAATATGTGCCGTGTTCAGTCTTGAAAGAGCGTAGGTTGGGCGTTTGGTATTCCATAACTGAGGTTTTTTAGCGCACGGAAAGGGACGGGAGACAGTAGCAAGAAGCGGAGGTCCTCGTCTTGCCACGGTCTCGCCTCCCTTTTCGTGCGCTAAAAAAACCTCAGTTGTGTTCAGTGTGATGTGGAGACGTTGTTGGCGACCACTTTTCGCGTTCATGTTAAAAAATATGAGTCGATACTGCAGGGCTTGGCGTCACCTGCCTTTGTAATGATAACAAAGGCAGTCACAGTTTGTTGAGCAGTTCTTGTGGCTAATTATATTAACAATCTTTCCTTGCTAGGTGGCATGGCTTCATATATTTATGCTGTATGTGTGATCCACAAATGAACATTATAAAAATAATTTATCGCACTTAAAGAATAATACCTTTTCGCTAATTGTCACATGCATAGCAGACATGTAGGGCTATGTGATGATGGGCGACATATACTTTTGTGCCAGCTACCAAAGCTAATTTGTTCACCTTTAACACGAAGCTTTTTGCAGAAAATTTGAACTTTAGAGTTTT
This sequence comes from Dermacentor variabilis, assembly GCF_050947875.1. NCBI lineage: Eukaryota > Metazoa > Arthropoda > Arachnida > Ixodida > Ixodidae > Dermacentor > Dermacentor variabilis. The sequence goes on from NC_134575.1 coordinate 60,570,991, forward strand.
TTTAGGTGATCAACTGAACCTCCAAGGCTTAAAATATAATCAGCTATCCCAAGTCAACCAGGCTGATTCTATATTTTTTTGTGCCTTCTGTATTTCCCTACGTTCAAAGAAAAAATTCCAACTTTGCATATTTTGGCAGTCACACCACTTCAGTCTTTTCACATGGACACCATCTGAATATCTAGATAATACAATTTCCCTTTGAAAAAAAAAACGTGGATCAGTGTCTTCTGTATTTCTCTGCGTTCAAAGAAACAAATTCAAACTTTGCAATTTTGGCAGTCACACTACTTCAGTCACTTGGGAGGAACACTATCTGAATATCTGGATCATGCAATTTCCCTTTCAAAATAAACGTGTATCAGTGCCTTCTAGCTTAGTTGGGCAAGAACAATAAATTTTTGCCAAAATTCTAGAAAATTTTTTGCGAAGGTAAATAAATGGGGATAATGAGTTCGGAGCTTCAACAAACATCTAATTTCTTTAGCTATATTTGTGATGGTCAAGAAACGCTGGTTGGTTGCCCTGGAATGACTCAGGTGTACTTGTGAAAGCAAATTTTCTCAAAAATGTTTTGATTGCACCTACTCCTAAATATCAAGCAAATTTGAAATGGTTTGCCATAACAGAACAATTCTTGACAAAATTGGGTGGTTTGGCATGAAGTGACTGAAGATACCTAAATATATAATAATGAGGAAACACTATCCTTGCTGGAACTATATCAAAAACTAACATAAAAATGTAGTGAAATATAACAAAGCACAGCACTTGTATTCTGGATTGAGCTATTCAACGTGGGCTTCTCAGGAGACTAGCATAAATAACATAAATGAAATTAACATAAAATGTCAAGGCATAGAAAAGCACATTTGTATGCTCGTTTGAGAAATCCAAATTAGGCTCTTCAGGAGACTAACATAAACATGAACGAACATAAAAATGCCGAGAGTTACAAAAGCACAACACTAGTGTATTGGTTTGCACTGTCCAACTTGGGCTCTTCAGAGGCTATTTCTCCCATGCGAGAAGCGAGGCCGGAGTTCTTTACGTAGGGCGTGTTGGTACCAGGAAATTCGCAACACGTGAAGCCTGCAAAAACAACAAAAAGCCAGAACAAGTTTTAAAAAGCAACTTCCACGTGCAAGAGCGTGGCATGAAATATGCCCTCGTTATAATGAAATCGATTGATGTATTTGTCTTGCTGTATTCCAACTTTCCAGGATACAGCTTCACAGCATGACTATTTATATTTATTCAATGTGGCACAGGGCTCCACTAAGTGTCAAATGCAGAAAAGGTCAAAGAGGAACAAAAAACCGTAGCAAAATAACTTTATGAATATCCTCAATGCCAAAGATGTCAACATTGCTTGCTTAGAAACAATATGGTGAAAAAAATTTCAAGTCGTTCATAAAGAAACCTAAACTACTGACAACTAAAATTATTTCTTGTAGCTTTCATAATTATAAAATGTGCGGCACTTTACTTTGCTTTTCCGTGCTCCAAATACACTACTGTCATGTCACTAGAATTGAGTGTGGCTCCATTTGAAGTTTCATGAGTTCACATGCAATTGGAATGTACTTCTCGCCTTATAGTGTCTTAGGTCTTTCTACATTAAAGAAAATACTGCTTACAGCTAAATCTGTTTTCTGCCTCAACGACTAAATGTGTGTTATAATGAGGATTTCGTGTAGTTGTGCAACAAGCTGCTTAGCATGGCACAAGCAGAATGTGACAGATACGAAGAAATGCTCAGTCTTCTAAGATCCATACGCCAGAGGACTGACTTCTTTAGCTCTTTTAGGGTTCACGGCCGTACATCTGTGGCTGTGTAAGAACATTTTAAAAAAATGTGCCTTTTCAGAACACAGTGTTGCCTAGCATCCCATTGGAGGTGCTGCAGCCATCTGAGACTTCTAGAAAATATTCTTATTGTGCTGTCGCCCCTTGGGTTTCTCCAAAATTGATATTTCACTTAGCTCCATGGTGTCTGTCATTGCAGTAGTTTGGGAGTGCTGCCACTTCACCTAGGTTACTATAAAAGAAGTTGCGAGTTTCATTACACAAAAAATAATGCTCTTTATCCTGCATAGAAAAATAAATTATGTAAAACTGCAAATACTGAAAGAGTTTTGCCACTTTACTGTCACTCGAAAAAATTATTTACCAGTTTCTTTCTCGGAAAGTCATTCTGAAGAATTTATATCTGCAAGAAAAATATTAGGAATGCGCGAATAGGGATTTTTGATACCGAGCCGAATAATACCAGAAGCAAATCGAATATTGGATAGCTTCTCAATAATGAACAGCTGATATCACAATTAATGCAAAATGATGTTCCCGTCCTAGTATTCTTAAAGTAAGCAAGTTTCTGTCATTGTATACTATGTTATGAAGAGCTGTTTATTAAAAGCACAAATGGAACAGCAAAAAGTTTCTTTACATGTACAAAAATGTTTCTTCACATGTACAGGACTCCTCAGTAAGCACAAATGATTGCTGTACAGCCTGTAAAGTACAGCTAGTTAAGTAACGTAGCCTGGTCTGCTATTCGTACAAGTTGCCACGTTTTATGTCTATACTATGTTACTGCAGGTGAAAATTTACCGTACTATGGCTCAACTTTTATGTGTTAATCGTGTTTTGAAATATTGGAATAATATTCGCATTTACATATAGTGACCATTAAAAGACCAAATCGAATAGGACACTATTCAATTCGAAAGTTTCGAGTATTTGGACACCACTACGAAATACATAACCCCTAAATTGGAGAGGCATATTTCTCCCCAAAATGTGATCCTCAATGGCCTAATGAAGAGCGACAGGAAAGCCCATTCATTCTTTTTGATAAATTTAAGCCCATAATTTACTTAGCATTGGTTCATAATAACCCTCTAAACAGGCAAATGAAATAAGGAGGCAGGAAATAATTCCAAGAATTTCTGAATGGGAGCAGTAGACATGTCCGATGGTCTGTAAGAAGCTTTATGCAGTAGTCGCCAAGGGCCTAAACTCAATTTATTGAAGTATATGGTGGAAAAGCCACATAAATATTTTTTTGCATATTTTAGAATACAAAGTGATAAAGTGCATGTTAATAAATAGAAGTCATGGGTTAGGTGCTTAGAATGAGTAAGCGTCCAGTAAACATAATACTGTTGACAATGATGCTGGCAACTCTGTCCCTGTTGTTTCTTTGATTGAAACAACCAAAAGAAAATTGCCCCACAACTCATGTTCCCTCTGCTAAAAGGCTGCTGTCTGGCATCACATGGACCTGCTTAATGATAGTAGCAACATTAATTTAATGTGGTCTGTTAAAATTGGTGAAACTACTGTTTCACATGCCAGAACCTTGAGAGCTGTTTTGATTGCTAAAATTTAGTGAACGTGCTGCTCCTCGAGCTGAGCAGTAACCACATTTGAGCACAGCTTCTCCGCAATTCGTGTATTAGAATAACACTTTCAGGCTACTTAATCATGTCCTCCATGCCACTAGATTCGGAGCGTGCTTCACAGAACTATTCATTGCAATGACAGCCAAGTAGCACTGCTAATGCGCAAATGCAGCTCATTTAATCTGGTGGAGCTGCCAAAAACTTCTGGCAATGAAGGGAACTTAAATTTTAGAAGCCTGGGAGTCTGGTGGCATTAGGCACTTCAGATCATATAAACAGTTATTCCAAATGGTAGGCTATTGTAGCACACAACTACACACATGGGCTACTTGAAAGTTGTTGTTATGCCAATGGCAAGTTGCTAATTTTAGAAAAAAAATGTGAATGTAATAAATGCAACTGGAAAGGATATATGGTACTTGCCTATAACAGCGCTCACCATGGTGGGGTCAAGAGTCTATTTTGCCCCGTGGTGTTGTTTCCAAAGCGCGAATGGCCCATGAGCTCCTCCTCTGTGAATATATGGTGAAACAAGGCTGTTGCAAACTTTCCTGGTCCACCATGGCAGGCCATGGTAAGCTGTGCCAGGATAACCTTCTCTATGTGCAATCCCTCAACTTATGTGAACCTGCATGTTTAAGTAAATGTTAGCAAAGCAGTTTTAAGCCTTTCATGCCCATTTACACAACAGCCCTACTGCAAATAAATTACAAAAATACCTGTTGCAAATCTAGAATGCTAAACTTGACTTCTTACTAGGTTCTTATGCTGTCTTGATGCAACGTGTTTCAGAAAAACAATCCAGCATAAACAAGAAAAATAATAAGTAACCGAAAGTATCCGAAACATCTAGTATTATTTAATGTGATTACCATTCTTAAGATACTTCATATTTTCGGGTATCTCTCTATTTTCCCACCCATTTGTGTGGATGGGTAGCCCATGGTCTAATGGCAAGAGATTGGGCTGCTGTGTTAAGGGAAGTGGGTTCATAATCAACCGTCCGAACAGCTTGCGTGACTGGTTATGTGACTTTGGGCATATACCACTTTTCAATTAATCTCTTTTACGCTACCTTGGGCAACTGCTGCTGCTTGTGTTGCCAAGCAGCATTAGGAGCTCGATGAAGGACATGGCTGTCGATCGTTACTAAGATTACACTACACATCAGGTTCGCTTGTTGTGCTTCAGAAGTATAATATGCGATATTCCACTCTACTGTATGAAATCTACATAAGCTGCAAAGACAAGATGTACCAACCGCCACCTCATCAATTAAATTAATCGACTCGCAAAGCACGGGCTGCACAAGATCATGGAGTGAACTCAGAAGTTTGTGGACAGTCAGTTGATGTCCATGTCAGGGACCTCTAGGGAGATTCGGTCATTTCCTCGATGTCCGTCATCGTGCCCTCACACATTGTATTACAATTCTGTCTGTCTGGTTGTGCCACCGTTCTAATAGTCTCATCACGTAACCACTAATTAAAATATAAGAAGACACTTATATCTACTGTTTATTAAATCTTTATGGAGAATACTTTAGCATCAGTTTTTGCAGAGACAATGAATGCTACAGCTTAAAGGAGCACTAAAAATTAAATTAATTAAATTCTGGCATTTTACGTGCCAAAACGACAATCCGTTATTGAGGCACGCCATAGTGGGGTACTCTGGATTAATTTTGACCACCTCAGGCTGCATGGTGCATCGGTAGTTACGCATTTCACCTCCATCAAAATGAAGTTGTTTGATCCTGTGACCTCGTGCTTAGCGGCGCTGTGCCGATGCCCCTCTAAGCAACTACAGCATGAAAGCACTAAACAGAAAAATTATTTCAGACGTATCTGTAAATGACCTTCCTAGAATTCAAGAGATTCACGCGTACCGTGACAAGAGGCTGAGTAAACTGTAAAAGGAGCAAGAGGAAAGATTGGTGGCAGTGCTGCCTTGAAGTCGCCACACCAGCTTGCTGCAATGCCATGGATTTTGATGATGTCTGTGCATTTAAACATTTTACATTTAATATGTTCGCAAGTGACACTGAAATTCACTCCCAGTCCCGGTGCAGTAGTAAAGTCTTTCAGCTGAGTGCACCATGTCTGCTACTGAAGGCACACTGCACCAATTGATCACTAGAGGAAATGCCTTGCAGGTGCATCAGAAATGTTGTTTTTCTGCCTCCTAGAATACATTTTCACGGCATCACTGTATTTGATCATGGGGACGCTACAGAATGGATGGCCAAAGAGTTCACCTTTAGCGTTCCAGCTGGGGTGTCTCCCAGCTCATTTTGAATCCGAAAAAAAGATGTCAGTAATAAAACGTAATGCGGAGATGCACCAAAAGCAACAATCGAAAGAGCTACATGGACCATTAGGCTGACATAAATGGACGGATACAAATGACTAGTCATTGAAAACACTAAAGTGTGGCTGCTCTTGCCAATTGCAGTGTGAGCTGGTCAAATAATTTATTTCACATTCCTCTCCTTATTTTAAAAATTATTTCTGCTCATCTACTTAACTGTTATGGCCACATGTTAAAGGCAGCTCCTTCATATAAAACAAGTGTTACATTCTTTTACTTCCCGTCTACCTGATGCTACTGAAGTTTTGCTTACTCTCAAAGAAGGTACTTTACAGAACTGCTCCACCGAAAAAAAAAACATTATTCGAAGATTGTGGCAAAGCGTCATTTAGTTCACAACGATGCGCTCACCTTTCAATATGTTCTTTCTATAGTGCTCGAATGCAAAGCAAAAATAACAAATAACTTTTCCACATAACTAGCTATTTTTATGGTCACAAGAAACTTTGCTACTTATTGATGTTTATGTTGCCGATAACGTATACATGCCGCCTGGAAATAACAGTGGGACGACAAGGCAGATATGCCCAGGCATCTCGTTCCTTTACTGATTTTAAAACTTTGTTAAATAAATGAGTTACTAAAGTGCGAAAAGCTGAAATTCCATGCTATTTAATTATTCTGAATGTTATATCCCAGTAAAGTAGGACCTGGAGTGCCATGGAATCTGCCTTTTCCGTGAATGCAAAGAGCGCCTACGCGAAGTCGTTTGCGCGAAGCACTTGATGGCGTGGAACGGAGAAGATGAAAAAAGAAAGTTCAATGCGCGTGAACTGGTGGAAAACAAAACATGCGCGGTTGGCAGGGCGTATAACTCGATAATTTCGTAGCACTCGGTGGCACCACCCCTGTTTTATCTCACGTATCGCATAGAGTCGCATGTACACCATTGAAATTGTTTATTATTGTCGCGTGATATCCTCCTCTGTGTTTTCTGATCGCGCGAACGTCGGCCGCACGGCGTGTCAGCGGCCTTGCAGCAACGCGGGGTTACTCGTTCTTGAAGCGAACAGCGCAAGAGAATACATTTTCGCCGATCCTGCTACAGGCCCGCTTACACGCCATGTACTACACGGCGTGGCGCAAACGAATTACCTTCGATTACAGTACTGATCGGATGGTTTCACGTCGCATTGTTTCGCGCACATTAATAAGGCTAACTCAATCGGTGCTCGAACACCGTATAAGAAATCGTGGCGTACAACATGCCCGTTTTAGCTGGCACCACATCGCTGCCTTACGTCATCACAAGCGGAGTGTGAAATTAAACCAAGACTAAACTCCGTGTTATATGCCACAAATCTAGTGCTGTACAACCAATTCTCGCAACGGAAGGATAGTGCTAGGAATGAAAAGTAGAAAAGAGGCGCGCGGAACACACACACAAGCGCTGAACGCATTTCCGCACTTTCGTTCACCGCGTTGCAATGGACGAACAAGGGGAATTCGAAACACTCACCTTTGAGGTCGCTGAGTCGGAGGCGATCATGGCTATCTTCGAGGCAACAAGCCCATAAAAAGCGAGCCACATGCAGGAATGTTCCAAAAATGTCACAATGAAGCCCACAAAGAACGCAGAAAACGCAGGAAGCTCTGAAGCAAACGGCGTGCACAAACTCCCGGAATGCGCCGAAGCATAAACAGCGCAAGCGCGTTATCATACAAGTACACTCATACAAATACGTGCTTATATTATCACAAATTGCAACATTTGATAACAAATTTAGTAATATCATGTAATTGCTGAACAATTGCTGCGATTTGCAAGTGTATGAAAGATTTCTGCTTCGCTTCTTTGATGACCTATTTTCTTTATTGCAGTAATGCAGTGCACCGGCCGGAGCTAATGGGGTGCGTAGGAAATGGCGCAAAATTCAAAGGTCGCAAACGCCGCGCCATGTGTGGGTGCACATATTTCGTCGTTTGGATTTTAAAAAGAGTAATGCGTGCCGCAACTATGCCAACTGAACTATTGACCAGGAAAGTAGAGAAATGTCGCTGTTTGTGCTTTTTACTTTGACGTCATGGCAAACTGTAGATGGTCTGTCGTCCCATTCATTAAACATTTGTGCGTGTGCTTCTGCTCTGGGCGATCTGTCACCGGAAAGGTATAGCAGTGCAGATTGTTCTTGGTGGCCAAGCAGATTCCCAACACATTGGCCAGCACCCCGTCTATGTCACAGAAAATACTTTTGCCTCCCTTTGAAATGTGAGCACCATGATCGTACATATCGGCCAAGCTTTTCGTTTCGTTCTATTGCGCGCTAAGGGGTAACATCTAAGCGAAACGCACTCTGTAAAAACGTTGTTCACTACTTCCTCCGCCGCACCCGCCGTAGTGGCGTAGAGGCTGTGTTGCGCTACTAACGCGAGTGCATGGGATCTAAAGCAGGCCGCCGCGGCTGCATATCGGTGGGGAATGAAATGCAAAAACGCCCATGTACTGTGCACCGATTTTTGAAACAAACCCTTGCGGCAGCCATAGATGCCTCAATCACGAAGGCTCTCTCTCTCTCTCTCTCTCTCTCTCTCTCTCTATATATATATATATATATATATATATATATATATATATATATATATACGTGCAGGGCGTATCACGTAACTTAACCCACAGATGTATCTACTGGGTCGACAGGGGGCTCCAGCCAGTACCGTGAATGAGGCTCATCCTCTCCCCCGCTCTCCAAAGTGGTGGAGGGGCCAAGTCACGCAATTTAAACAATAGGCGAATCTACATGGTGGGTAGGGGTCACTGGCCTCCTGTCCACACGGTGTATACGTCTAGTCTTCAAGTAACGTTAAAGAATGCCCTGTGTATATGCAAGGGTGATCAAGTGATCAGTAAAACAACATATATGTGCAATAGACGCACACACAAACATGTGCGCGTGTTTTTCACGTATACTTCGAAACTTAATATTACTCAAGAAGACTCAGTGTTATTCAATAAAAAGTTAACAGCATTTAGTCAATGATTTTGTTGTTGTGAACACTCAACAAAGCTCAATAATACTCAATATAATTCAACAATATATCAACATAATTTAGTCTACGCTTTTATTGTTGAAGAGTACTCAAGAGTGACTCAATAATACTCAATACTATTCAATAATATATCAATACAATTTAGTCAACGATTTTTTTTGTTGTGAACTACCCAACAACATTATTGTTAAATTATTGCGCTGTGGTTTCAATAATTATTAAGGTATTGTTGAAAGGCTATTCAGTCAACACTTCAACAATATGCCAAGAACATTTGAACAGTCATTTTTATAAGGGAACAGTTGCATAGAAATCATAAAACTACCACGCATGCAGCACAGATGCGAGAGTATGATGTGGCATAGAGTTATACGTTCATATAAAATGGTAACGTAAGGCAAGTGTTTGGAAATGCTGTACACACGAACGCATTGCGCTGCGTCGCCGATGAGGACGCAGTCTTTCCCAACCTTATTGCAATTTGCGGCTTGTGCCGCATCACATTGTTTTGCTGGCATGCCTGGAGCTAGTAAACGAAACAATTCCACATTTTTGCTATTTCCGCTGATAAAAGCAGCGTTAACATTAGGGGGGCACACCAATTGTGCGAATCTGGATATTTTTCCACTTCGTTAACAGAAAAATATGGATTACGGAAGTAAAAGTCAAAGATTTCCCAGTGTGGATTTTGGCATGAGTTTGACAACGGACATTTGGCCCTTTAGCTTGCATTTTTTTCTTTGTCATGATGGCATGTCTTCTGTTTCAGGGATGATAACAGTTGCATAGAAATCAGAACACTACCACGCTGGGGACACAGATGAGCGAGTATAATGTGGCATAGAAAGATAAGTTGGCATTAAAAATGGGAGCCTATGGGCAGTGTTCGAAATCCTATACTCACGAACGCATGTCGCTGAGTCCCCGATGAGGACGCAGTCTTTACCATCCTTCTTGCAATTTGCGGCTTGTTTCGCATTACATGGTTTTGCTGGTATGCCTGGAGCTAGTAAAGGAAAGAACAGTTGCACATTTTTGCTATGGCCGCTGATAAAGCAGCGTTGATATTAGCTGAACATAACAATTGTGCGAATCTGCGAATTTTTCCACTTCGTTAAATGAAAGTGATGGATTACTCAAGTAAAATTGAGACACAAATTTTGTTGTGTGTATTTTGGCACCATTTTTACAATGCACACTTTGCCCTTTAGCTTGCATTCTTTTCTTTGTCATGATGGCAACTCTTTTGTCTCAGGGATTATAACAGTTGCATAGAAATAATAACACTACCACTCTGGCAACACATATGAGACACTATGATGTGGCATAGAAACACAAGTTCGCATAAAAAATGGGAACCTATGGCAAGTGTATGAAATGCTATACTCACGAACGCATTGCGCTGTGTCGCCGATGAAGACGCAGTCTTTCCCATCCTTCTTGCAATTTGCGGCTTGTGTCGCATCACATGTTTTTGCTGGCACGCCTGGAGCTAGTGAAGGAAAGAACAATTGCACATTTTTGCTGTGATGGCTGATAAAAGCAGCGTTACCATTTGGTGGGCATAACAATTGTGCGAATCAGCAAATTTTTCCACTTCGTTAGGAGAAAATTATGGATTATGGGAGTGAAAGTGTGACAAAGATTTCCGAGTGTTTATTTTTGCATCAGTTTTACAACGCACAAATTTGACTTTTAGCTTGCATTTCTTTTCCTTGCCATGATGGCAACTCTTGTGGTTCAGGGATGATAACAGTTGCATAGAAATCATAACACTACCACCCTTGCGACACAGATGAGCGAATATGATGTGGCATAGAAAGATACGTTGGCTTGAAAAATGGGAACCTATGGGAAGTGTTCGAAATGCTATACTCACGAACGCATTGCGCTGTGTCGCCGATGAGGACGCAGTCTTTCGCGTCCTTCTTGCAATTTGCGGCTTGTTTCGCATCACATGGTTTTGCTGGTATGCCTGGAGCTAGTAAAGGGTAGAACAGTTGCACATTTTTGCTATGGCCGCTGATAAAGGAGCGTTATTATAAGGTGAGCATAACAATTGTTCGAATCTGCGAATTTTTCCACTTCGTTAAGAGAAAGTGATGGATTACTCAAGTAAAATTGAGACACAAATTTTGTTGTGTGTATTTTGGCACCATTTTTACAATGCACACTTTGCCCTTTAGCTTGCATTTTTTTCTTTGTCATGATGGCAACTGTTTTGTCTCAGGGATTATAACAGTTCCACAGAAGTAATAACACTACCACTCTGGCAACACAGATGAGACACTATGATGCGGCATAGAAAGACAAGTTCGCATAAAAGATGGGAACCTATGGCAAGTGTATGAAATGCTATACTCACGAACGCATTGCGCTGTGTCGCCGATGAAGACGCAGTCTTTCCCATCCTTCTTGCAATTTGCGGCTTGTGTCGCATCACATCTTTTTGCTGGCACGCCTGGAGCTAGTAGGGGAAAGAACAAGTGCATATTTTTGCTCTGATGGCTGATAAAAGCAGCGTTACCATTAGGTGGGCATAACAATTGTGCGAATCAGCAAATTTTTCCACTTCGTTAGGAGAAAATTATAGATTATGGGAGTGAAAGTGAGACAAAGATTTCCGAGTGTTTATTTTTGCATCAGTTTTACAACGCACAAATTTGACGTTTAGCTTGCATTTTTTTCTTTGTCATGATGGCAACTCTTTTGTCTCAGGGATTATAACAGTTGCATAGAAATAATAACGCTACCATTCTGGCAACACAGATGAGACACTATGATGTGGCATAGAAAGATAAGTTCGCCTAAAAATTGGGAGCCTATGGCAAGTGTATGAAATGCTATACTCACGAACGCATTGCGCTGTGTCGCCGATGAGGACGCAGTCTTTCCCATCCTTCTTGCAATTAGCGGCTGGTTTCGCATCACATGGTTTTGCTGGTATGCCTGGAGCTAGTAAAGGATAGAACAGTTGCACATTTTTGCTATGGCCGCTGATAAAGGAGCGTTAATATTAGGTGAGCATAAGAATTGTGCGAATCTGCGAATTTTTCCACTTCGTTAAGAGAAAGTGATGGATTACTCAAGTAAAATTTAGACAAAAATATTGTTGTGTGTATTTTGGCACCATTTTTACAACGCACATTTTGCCCTTTAGCTTGCATTTTTTCTTTGTCATGACGGGAATACTTTTGACTCAGGGATTATAACAGTTGCATGGAAATATTACCACTCCCACTCTGGCCACACAGATGATACACTATGATGTGGCATAGAAAGATAAGTTCGCAGAAAAAATGGGAACCTGTGGGAAGCGTTTGAAATACTGTACTCACGAACGCATTGCGCTGTGTCGCCGATGAAGACGCAGTCTTTCCCATCCTTCTTGCAATTTGCGGCTTGTGTCGCATCACATCTTTTTGCTGGCACGCCTGGAGCTAGTAGAGGAAAGAACAAGTGTATATTTTTGCTCTGATGGCTGATAAAAGCAGCGTTACCATTTGGTGGGCATAACAATTGTGCGAATGTGAAAATTTTTCCACTTCGTTAGGAGAAAGTTATGGATTATGGGAGTGAAAATGAGACAAAGATATCCCAGTGTTTATTTTTGCATCAGTTTTACAACGCACAAATTTGACATCTAGCTTGCATTTTTTTTCTTGCCATGATAGCAACTCTTGTGGTTCACGGATGATAAGAGTTGCCTGGAAATCATAACACTACCACCCTTGCGACACAGATGAGCCAATATGATGTGGCATAGAAAGGTACGTTGGCTTGAAAAATGGGAACCTATGGGAAGTGTTCGAAATGCTATACTCACGAACGCATTGTGCTGTGTCGCCGATGAGGACGCAGTCTTTCCCGTCCTTCTTGCAATTTGCGGCTTCTTTCGCATCACATGGTTTTGCTGGTATGCCTGGAGCTAGTAAAGGATAGAAAAGTTGCACATTTTTGGTATGGCCGCTGGTAAAGGAGCGTTAATATTAGGTGAGCATAACAATTGTGCGAATCTGCGAATTTTTCCACTTCGCTAAGAGAAAGTGATTGATTACTCAAGTAAAATTGAGACACAAATTTTGTTGTGTGTATTTTGGCACCATTTTTACAATGCACACTTTGCCCTTTAGCTTGCATTTTTTTCTTTGTCATGATGGCAACTCTTTTGTCTCAGGGATTATAACAGTTGCATAGAAATAATAACACTACCACTCTGGCAACACAGATGAGACACTATGATGTGGGATAGAAAGATAACTTCGCATAAGAAATGGGAACCTATGGCAAGTGTATGAAATGCTATACTCACGAACGCATTGCGCTGTGTCGCCGATGAGGACGCAGTCTTTCCCATCCTTCTTGCAATTTGCGGCTTGTGTCGCATCACATGTTTTTGCTGGCACGCCTGGACCTAGCAGAGGAAAGAACAAGTCCATATTTTTGCTGTAATGGCTGATAAAAGCAGCGTTACCATTAGGTGGGCATAACAATTGTGCGAATCAGCAAAATTTTCCACTTCGTTAGGAGAAAATTATAGATTATGGGAGTGAAAGTTAGACAAAGATTTCCGAGTGTTTATTTTTGCATCAGTTTTACAACGCACAAATTTGACGTTTAGCTTGCATTTTTTTCTTTGTCATGATGGCAACTCTTGTGGTTCAGGGATGATAACCGTTGCATAGAAATCATAACACTACCACCCTTGCGACACAGATGAGCCAATATGATGAGGCATAGAAAGATACGTTGGCTTGAAAAATGGCAACCTATGGGAAGTGTTCGAAATGCTATACTCACGAACGCATTGTGCTGTGTCGCCGATGAGGACGCAGTCTCTCCCGTCCTTCTTGCAATTTGCGGCTTGTTTCGCATCACATGGTTTTGCTGGTATGCCTGGAGCTAGTAAAGGATAGAACAGTTGCACATTTTTGCTATGGCCGCTGATAAAGGAGCGTTAATATTAGGTGAGCATAACAATTGTGCGAATCTGCGAATTTTTCCACTTCGTTAGGTGAAAGTGATGGATTACTCAAGTAAACTTGAGACACAAAAATATGTTGTGTGTATTTTGGCACCATTTTTACAACGCACACTTTGCCCTTTAGTTTGCATTTTTTTCTTTGTCATGATGGCAACTCTTTTGTCTCAGGGATTATAACAGTTGCATAGAAATAATAACGCTACCACTCTGGCAACACAGATGAGACACTATGATGTGGCATAGAAAGATAACTTCGCATAAGAAATGGGAACCTATGGCAAGTGTATGAAATGCTATACTCACGAACGCATTGCGCTGTGTCGCCGATGAGGACGCAGTCTTTCCCATCCTTCTTGCAATTTGCGGCTTGTGTCCCATCACATGTTTTTGCTGGCTCGCCTGGACCTAGCAGAGGAAAGAACAAGTCCATATTTTTGCTGTGATGGCTGATAAAAGCAGCGTTACCATTAGGTGGGCATAACAATTGTGCGAATCAGCAAATTTTTCCACTTCGTTAGGAGAAAATTATAGATTATGGGAGTGAAAGTGAGACAAAGATTTCCGAGTGTTTATTTTTGCATCAGTTTTACAACGCACGAATTTGACGTTTAGCTTGCATTTTTTTCTTTGTCATGATGGCAACTCTTTTGTCTCAGGGATTATAACAGTTGCATAGAAATAATAACGCTACCATTCTGGCAACACAGATGAGACACTATGATGTGGCATAGAAAGATAAGTTCGCCTACAAATTGGGAGCCTATGGCAAGTGTATGAAATGCTATACTCACGCACGCATTGCGCTGTGTCGCCGATGAGGACGCAGTCTTTCCCATCCTTCTTGCAATTAGCGGCTTGTTTCGCATCACATGGTTTTGCTGGTATGCCTGGAGCTAGTAAAGGATAGAACTGTTGCAAATTTTTGCTATGGCCGCTGATAAAGGAGCATTAATATTAGGTGAGCATAAGAATTGTGCGAATCTGCGAATTTTTCCACTTCGTTAAGAGAAAGTGATGGATTACTCAAGTAAAATTGAGACAAAAATTTTTTTGTGTGTATTTTGGCACCATTTTTACAATGCACACTTTGCCCTTTAGCTTGCACTTCTTTCTTTGTCATGATGGCAACTCTTTTGTCTCAGGGATTATAACAGTTGCATACAAATAATAACACTACCACTCTGGCAACACAGATGAGACACTAGGATGTGGCATAGAAAGACAAGTTCGCCTAAAAATTGGGAGCCTATGGCAAGTGTATGAAATGCTATACTCACGAACGCATTGCGCTGTGTCGTCGATGAAGACGCAGTCTTTCCCATCCTTCTTGCAATTTGCGGCTAGTGTCGCATCACAACTTTTTGTTGGCAAGCCTGGAGCTAGTAGAGGAAAGAACAAGTGCATATTTTTGCTCTGATGGTTGATAAAAGCAGCGTTACCATTTGGTGGGCATAACAATTGTGCGAATCAGCAAATTTTTCCACTTCGTTTGGAGAAAGTTATGGATTATGGGAGTGAAAGTGAGACAAAGATTTCCGAGTGTTTATTTTTGAATCACTTTTACAACGCACACTTTTATTTTAGCTTGCATTTTTTTTCTTTGTCATGATGGCAACTCTTTTGTCTCAGGGATTATAACAGTTGCATAGAAATAATAACACTACCACTCTGGCAACACAGATGAGACACAATTATGTGGCTTAGAAAGATACGTTTGTATAAAAAATGGGAACCTATGGGAAGTGTTCGAACTGCTATACTCGCGAACGCATTGCGCTGTCTCGCCGATGAGGACGCAGTCTTTCCCATCCTTCTTGCAATTTGCGGCTTGTGTGGCATCACACTGTTTTGCTGGTATGCCTGGAGCTAGTAAAGGAAAGAACGATTGCACATTTTTGATATGGCCGCTGATGAAAGAGCGTTAATATTAGGTGAGCATAACAATTGTGCGAATCTGCGAATTTTCCCACTTCGTTAGCTGAAAGTGATGGATTACTCAAGTAAAATTGAGACACAAATTTTGTTGTGTGTATTTTGGCACCATTTTTACAACGCACACTTTGCCCTTTAGCTTGCATTTTTTTGTTTATCATGATGGCAACTCTTGTGTCTCAGGGATTATAACAGTTGCATAGAAATAAGAACACTACCACTCTGGCAACACAGATGAGACACTATGATGTGGCATAGAAAGATAACTTCGCATAAGAAATGGGAACCTATGGCAAGTGTAAGAAATGCTATACTTACGAACGCATTGCGCTGTGTCGCCTATGAAGACGCAATCTTTCCCATGCTTCTTGCAATTTGCGGCTTGTGTCGCATCACATGTTTTCGCTGGCACGCCTGGAGCTAGCAGAGGAAAGAACAAGTGCATATTTTTGCTGTGATGGCTGATAAAAGCAGCGTTACCATTTGGTGGGCCTAACAATTGTGCGAATCAGCAAATTTTTCCACTTCGTTAGGAGAAAGTTATGGATTATGGGAGTGAATGTGAGACAAAGATTTCCGAGTGTTTATTTTTGCATCAGTTTTACAACGCACAAATTCGACTTTTAGCTTGCATTTTTTCCCCTTGCCATGATGGCAACTCTTTTGTCTCAGGGATTATAACAGTTGCATAGAAATAATAACACTACCACTCTGGCAACAGAGATGAGACACTATGATGAGGCTTAGAAAGATACGTTGTTATAAAAAATGGGATCCTATGGGAAGTGTTCGAACTGCTATACTCACGAACGCATTGCGCTGTGTCGCCGATGAGGACGCAGTCTTTCCCGTCTTTCTTGCAATTTGCGGCTTGTTTCACATCACATGGTTTTGCTGGTATGCCTGGAGCTAGTAAAGAACAGTTGCACATTTTTGCTATGGCCGCTGATAAAGGAGCGTTAATATTAGGTGAGCATAACAATTGTGCGAATCTGCGAATTTTTCCACTTCGTTAGGTGACAGTGATGGATTACTCAAGTAAAATTGAGGCACAAATTATGTTGTGTGTATTTTGGCACCATTTTTACAATGCACACTTCGCCCTTTAGCTTGCATTTTTTTCTTTGTCATGATGGCAACTCTTGTGTATCAGGGATTATAACAGTTGCATAGAAATAATAACACTACCACTCTGGCAACACAGATGAGACACTATGATGTGGCATAGAAAGACAAGTTCGCATAAAAAAAGGGAACCTATGGCAAGTGTATGAAATGCTATACTCACGAACGCATTGCGCTGTGTCGCCGATGAAGACGCAGTCTTTCCCATACTTCTTGCAATTTGCGGCTTGTGTCGCATCACATGTTTTTGCTGGCATGCCTGGAGCTGGCAGAGGAAAGAACAAGTGCAGATTTTTGCTGAGATGGCTGATAAAAGCAGCGTTACCATTAGGTGGGCATAACAATTGTGCGAATGTGCAAATTTTTCCACTTCGTTAGGAGAAAGTTATGGATTATGGGAGTGAAAATGAGACAAAGATATCCGAGGGTTTATTTTTGCATCAGTTTTACAACGCACAAATTTGACATTTAGCTTGCATTTTTTTTCTTGCCATGAAAGCAACTCTTGTGGTTCAGGGATGATAACCGTTGCATAGAAATCATAACACTACCACCCTTGCGACACCGATGAGCCAATATGACGTGGCATAGAAAGATACGTTGGCTTGAAAAATGGGAACCTATGGGAAGTGTTCGAAATGCTATACTCACGAACGCATTGCGCTGTGTCGCCGATGAGGCCGCAGTCTTTCCCATCCTTCTTGCAATTTGCGGCTTGTTTCGCATTACATGGTTTTGCTGGCACGCCTGGAGCTGGTGTAGGAAAGAACAAGTGCATATTTTTGCTGTGATGGCTGATAAGAGGAGCGTTACCATTAGGTGGGCATAACAATTGTGCGAATGTGCAAATTTTTCCACTTCGTTATTAGAAAGTTATGGATTATGGGAGTGAAAATGAGACAAAGATATCCGAGTGTTTATTTTTGCATCAGTTTTACGACGCACAAATTTGACTTTTAGCTTGCATTTTTTTTCCTTGCCATGATTGCAACTCTTATGGTTCAGGGATGATAACAGCTGCATAGAAATCATAACACTACCACCCTTGCGACACAGATGAGGGAATATGATGTGGCATAGAAAGATACGTTGGCATGAAAAATGGGAACCTATGGGAAGTGTTCGAAATGCTATACTCACGAACGCATTGCGCTGTGTCGCCGATGAGGTCGCAGTCTTTCCCATCCTTCTTGCAGTTTGCGGCTTGTTTCGCATTACATGGTTTTGCTGGTATGCCTGGAGCTAGTAAAGGATAGTACAGTTGCACATTTTTGCTATGGCCGCTGATAAAGCAGCGTTAATATTAGGTGAGCATAAGAATTGTGCGAATCTGCGAATTTTTCCACTTCGTTAAGAGAAAGTGATGGATTACTCAAGTAAAATTTAGACAAAAATTTTGTTGTGTGTATTTTGGCACCATTTTTACAACGCACATTTTGCCCTTTAGCTTGCATTTTTTCTTTGTCATGATGGCAATATTGCGTCTCAGGGATTATCACCGTTGCATAGATATAATAACGCTACCACTCTGACAACACAGATGAGACACTATGATGTGGCATAGAAAGATAAGTTCGCCTAAAAATTGGGAGCCTATGGCAAGTGTATGAAATGCTATACTCACGAACGCATTGTGCTGTGTCGCCAATGAGGACGCAGTCTTCCCCGTCCTTCTTGCAATTTGCGGCTTGTTTCGGATCACATGGTTTTGCTGGTATGCCTGGAGCTAGTAAAGGAAAGAACAGTTGCACATTTTTGCTATGGCCGCTGATAAAGGAGCGTTAATATTAGGTGAGCATAACAATTGTGCGAATCTGCGAATTTTTCCACTTCGTTAGGTGAAGTGATGGATTACTCAAGTAAAATTGAGACACAAATTTTGTTGTGTGTATTTTGGCACCATTTTTACAACGCACACTTTGCCCTTTAGCTTGCATTTTTTTTCTTTGTCATGATGGCAATATTGCGTCTCAGGGATTATCACCGTTGCATAGAAATAATAACGCTACCACTGTGGCAACACAGATGAGACACTATGATGTGGCATAGAAAGATAAGTTCGCCTAAAAATTGGGAACCTATGGCAAGTGTATGAAATAGTATACTCACGAACGCATTGCGCTGTGTCGCCGATGAGGACGCAGCCTTTCCCGTGCTTCTTGCAATTTGCGGCTTCTTTCGCATCACATGGTTTTGCTGGTATGCCTGGAGCTAGTAAAGGAAAGAACAGTTGCACATTTTTGCTATGGCCGCTGATAAAGGAGCGTTAATATTAGGTGAGCATAACAATTGTGCGAATCTGCGAATTTTTCCACTTCGTTAAGTGAAAGTGATGGATTACTCAAGTAAAATTGAGACACAAATTTTGTTGTGTGTATTTTGGCATCATTTTTACAATGCACACTTTGCCCTTTAGCTTGCATTTTTTTCTTTGTCATGATGGCAACACTTTTGTCTCAGGGATTATAACAGTTGTATAGAAATAATAACGTTACCACTCTGGCAACACAGATGAGACACTATGAAATGGCATAGAAAGATAAGTTCGCATAAAGAATGGGAACCTATGGCAAGTGTATGAAATGTTATGCTCACGAACGCATTGCGCTCTGTCGCCGATGAGGACGCAATCTTTCCCATCCTTCTTGCAATTTGCGGCTTGTTTCGCATCACATGGTTTTGCTGGTATGCCTGGAGCTAGTAAAGGATAGAACAGTTGCACATTTTTGCTATGGCCGCTGATAAAGGAGCGTTAATATTAGGTGAGCATAACAGTTGTGCGAAACAGCAAATTTCTCCACTTCGTTAGGAGAAAGTTATGGATTATGGGAGTGAAATTGAGACAGAGGTTTCCGAGTGTTTATTTTTGCATCAGTTTTACAACGCACAAATTTGACTTTTAGCTTGCATTTTTTCCCCTTGCCATGACGGCAACTCTTGTGGTTCAGGGATGATAACCGTTGAATAGAAATCATAACACTACCACCCTTGCGACACAGATGAGCGAATATGATGTTGCATGGAAAGATACGTTCGCATAAAAAATGAGAACCTATGGGAAATGTTTGGAATGCTATAATCAGGAACGCATTGCGCTGTGTCGCCGATGAGGACGCAGTCTTTCCCGTCCTTCTTGCAATTTGCGGCTTGTTTCGCATCACATGGTTTTGCTGGTATGCCTGGAGCTAGTAAAGGAAAGAACGATTGCACATTTTTGCTATGCCCGCTGATGAAGCAGCGTTTATATTAGGTGAGCATAACAATTGTGCGAATCTGCTAATTTTTCCGCTTCGTTAAGAGAAAATGATGGATTACTCAAGTAAAATTGAGACAAAAATTTTGTTGTGTGTATTTTGGCACCATTTTTACAACGCACACCTTGCCCTTTAGCTTGCATTTTTTTCTTTGTCATGATGGCAATATTGCGTCTCAGGGATTATCACCGTTGCATAGAAATAATAACGCTACCACTCTGGCAACACAGATGAGACACTATGATGTGGCATAGAAAGATAAGTTCGCCTAAAAATTGGGAGCCTATGGCAAGTGTAAGAAATGCTATACTCACGAACGCATTGCGCTGTGTCGCCGATGAGGACGCAGTCTTTCCCGTCCTTCTTGCAATTTGCGGCTTGTTTCGCATCACATGGTTTTGCTGGTATGCCTGGAGCTAGTAAAGGATAGAACAGTTGCACATTTTTGCTATGGCCGCTGATAAAGGAGCGTTAATATTAGGTGAACATAACAATTGTGCGAATCTGCGAATTTTTCCACTACGTTAAATGAAAGTGATGGATTACTCAAGTAAAATTGAGACACAAATTTTGTTGTGTGTATTTTGGCACCATTTTTACAATGCACACTTTGCCCTTTAGCTTGCATTCTTTTCTTTGTCATGATGGCAACTCTTTTGTCTCAGGGATTATAACAGTTGCATAGAAATAATAACACTACCACTCTGGCAACACATATGAGACACTATGATGTGGCATAGAAACACAAGTTGGCATAAAAAATGGGAACCTATGGCAAGTGTATGAAATGCTATACTCACGAACGCATTGCGCTGTGTCGCCGATGAAGACGCAGTCTTTCCCATCCTTCTTGCAATATGCGGCTTGTGTCGCATCACATGTTTTTGCTGGCACGCCTGGAGCTAGTGAAGGAAAGAACAATTGCATATTTTTGCTATGATGGCTGATAAAAGCAGCGTTACCATTAGGTGGGCCTAACAGTTGTGCGAATCAGCAAATTTTTCCACTTCGTTAGGAGAAAGTTATGGATTATGGGAGTGAAAGTGAGACAAAGATTTCCTAGTGTTTATTTTTGCATCAGTTTTACAACGCACACTTTGACTTTTAAATTGTATTTTTTTTCCATGCCATGATAGCAACTTTTGTGGTTCAGGGATGATAACAGTTGCATAGAAATCATAACACTACGACGCTTGTGAAGGAGATGAGCGAGTATGATGTGGCGTAGAAGGATACGTACGTTGGCATAAAAAATGGGAACCTATGGGAAGAGTTCGAAATGCTATACTTACGAACGCATTGCGCTGTGTCGCCGATGAGGACGCAGTCTTTCCCGTCCTTCTTGCAATTTGCGGCTTGTTTCGCATCACATGGTTTTGCTGGTATGCCTGGAGCTTGTAAAGTATAGAACAGTTGCACATTTTTGCTATGGCCGCCGACAAAGGAGCGTTAATATTAGGTGAGCATAACAATTGTGCGAATCTGCGAATTTTTCCACTTCCTTAAGTGAAAGTGATGGATTACTCAAGTAAAATTGAGACACAAATCTTGTTGTGTGTATTTTGGCATCATTTTTACAATGCACACTTTGCCCTTTAGCTTGCATTTTTTTCTTTGTCATGATGGCAACACTTTTGTCTCAGGGATTATAACAGTTGTACAGAAATAATAACGTTACCACTCTGGCAACACAGATGAGACACTATGATATGGCATAGAAAGATAAGTTCGCATAAAAAATGGGAACCTATGGCAAGTGTATGAAATGTTATACTCACGAACGCATTGCGCTGTGTCGCCGATGAGGACGCAGTCTCTCCCATCCTTCTTGCAATTTTCGGCTTGTGTCACATCACATGTTTTTGCTGGCACGCCTGGAGATAGTGAAGGAAAGAACAATTGCATATTTTTGCTATGATGGCTGATAAAAGCAGCGTTACCATTAGGTGGGCATAACAGTTGTGCGAATCAGCAAATTTTTCCACTTCGTTAGGAGAAAGTTATGGATTATGGGAGTGAAAGTGAGACTAAGATTTCCGAGTGTTTATTTTTGCATCAGTGTTACAAAGCACAAATTTGACTTTTAGCTTGCATTTCTTTTCCTTGCCATGATGGCAACTCTTGTGGTTCAGGGATGATAACCGTTGCATAGAAATCATAACACTACCACCCTTTCGACACAGATGAGCCAATATGATGTGGCATAGAAAGATACGTTGGCTTGAAAAATGGGAACCTATGGGAAGTGTTCGAAATGCTATACTCACGAACGCATTGTGCTGTGTCGCCGATGAGGACGCAGTCTTTCCCGTCCTTCTTGCAATTTGCGGCTTGTTTTGCATCACATGGTTTTGCTGGTATGCCTGGAGCTAGTAAAGGATAGAACAGTTGCACATTTTTGCTAGGGCCGCTGATAAAGGAGCGTTAATATTAGGTGAGCATAACAATTGTGCGAATCTGCGAATTTTTCCACTTCGTTAAATGAAAGTGATGGATTACTCAAGTAAAATTGAGACACAAATTTTGTTGTGTGTATTTTGGCACCATTTTTACAATGCACACTTTTCCCTTTAGCTTGCATTTTTTTCTTTGTCATGATGGCAATATTGCGTCTCAGGGATTATAACAGTTGCATAGAAATAATAACACTGCCACTCTGGCAACACAGATGAGACCCTATGATGTGGCATAGAAACACAAGTTCGCATAAAAAATGGGAACCTATGGCAAGTGTATGAAATGCTATACTCACGAACGCATTGTGCTGTGTCGCCAATGAGGACGCAGTCTCTCCCATCCTTCTTGCAATTTGCGGCTTGTTTCGCATTACATGGTTTCGCTGGTATGCCTGAAGCTAGTAAAGAATAGAACAGTTGCACATTTTTGCTATGGCCGCTGATAAAGGAGCGTTAATATTAGGTGTGCATAACAATTGTGCGAATGTGCAAATTTTTCCACTTCGTTATTAGAAAGTTATGGATTATGGGAATGAAAATGAGACAAAGATATCCGAGTGTTTATTTTTGCATCAGTTTTACGACGCACAATTTTGACTTTTAGCTTGCATTTTATTTCCTTGCCATGATTGCAACTCTTATGGTTCGGGGATGATAACAGCTGCATAGAAATCATAAGACTACCACCCTTGCGACACAGATGAGGGAATATGATGTGGCATAGAAAGATACGTTGGCATGAAAAATGGGAACCTATGGGAAGTGTTCGAAATGCTATACTCACGAACGCATTGCGCTGTGTCGCCGATGAGGACGCAATCTTTCCCATCCTTCTTGCAATGTGCGGCTTGTTTCGCATCACATGGTTTTGCTGGTATGCCTGGAGCTAGTAAAAGATAGAACAGTTGCACATTTTTGCTATGGCCGCTGATAAAGGAGCGTTAATATTAGGTGAGCATAACAATTGTGCGAATCTGCGAATTTTTCCACTTCGTTAGGTGAAAGTGATGGATTACTCAAGTAAAATTGAGACACAAATTTTGTTGTGGGTACTTTGCACCATTTTTACGACGCACACTTTGCCCTTTAGCTTGCATTTTTTTCTTTGTCATGATGGCAACTCTTGTGTCTCAGGGATTATAACAGTTGCATAGAAATAATAACACTACCACTCTGGCAACACAGATGAGACACTATGATGTGGCATAGAAAGATAACTTCGCATAAGAAATGGGAACCTATGGCGAGTGTATGAAATGCTATACTCACGAACGCATTGTGCTGTGTCGCCAATGAGGACGCAGTCTTCCCCGTCCTTCTTGCAATTTGCGGCTTGTTTCGGATCACATGGTTTTGCTGGTATGCCTGGAGCTAGTAAAGGAAAGAACAGTTGCACATTTTTGCTATGGCCGCTGATAAAGGAGCGTTAATATTAGGTGAGCATAACAATTGTGCGAATCTGCGAATTTTTCCACTTCGTTAGGTGAAGTGATGGATTACTCAAGTAAAATTGAGACACAAATTTTGTTGTGTGTATTTTGGCACCATTTTTACAACGCACACTTTGCCCTTTAGCTTGCATTTTTTTTCTTTGTCATGATGGCAATATTGCGTCTCAGGGATTATCACCGTTGCATAGAAATAATAACGCTACCACTGTGGCAACACAGATGAGACACTATGATGTGGCATAGAAAGATAAGTTCGCCTAAAAATTGGGAACCTATGGCAAGTGTATGAAATAGTATACTCACGAACGCATTGCGCTGTGTCGCCGATGAGGACGCAATCTTTCCCATCCTTCTTGCAATTTGCGGCTTGTTTCGCATCACATGGTTTTGCTGGTATGCCTGGAGCTAGTAAAGGATAGAACAGTTGCACATTTTTGCTATGGCCGCTGATAAAGGAGCGTTAATATTAGGTGAGCATAACAGTTGTGCGAAACAGCAAATTTCTCCACTTCGTTAGGAGAAAGTTATGGATTATGGGAGTGAAATTGAGACAAAGGTTTCCGAGTGTTTATTTTTGCATCAGTTTTACAACGCACAAATTTGACTTTTAGCTTGCATTTTTTCCCCTTGCCATGACGGCAACTCTTGTGGTTCAGGGATGATAACCGTTGAATAGAAATCATAACACTACCACCCTTGCGACACAGATGAGCGAATATGATGTTGCATGGAAAGATACGTTCGCATAAAAAATGAGAACCTATGGGAAATGTTTGGAATGCTATAATCACGAACGCATTGCGCTGTGTCGCCGATGAGGACGCAGTCTTTCCCGTCCTTCTTGCAATTTGCGGCTTGTTTCGCATCACATGGTTTTGCTGGTATGCCTGGAGCTAGTAAAGGATAGAACAGTTGCACATTTTTGCTATGGCCGCTGATAAAGGAGCGTTAATATTAGGTGAACATAACAATTGTGCGAATCTGCGAATTTTTCCGCTTCGTTAAATGAAAGTGATGGATTACTCAAGTAAAATTGAGACACAAATTTTGTTGTGTGTATTTTGGCACCATTTTTACAATGCACACTTTGCCCTTTAGCTTGCATTCTTTTCTTTGTCATGATGGCAACTCTTTTGTCTCAGGGATTATAACAGTTGCATAGAAATAATAACACTACCACTCTGGCAACACATATGAGACACTATGATGTGGCATAGAAACACAAGTTCGCATAAAAAATGGGAACCTATGGCAAGTGTATGAAATGCTATACTCACGAACGCATTGCGCTGTGTCGCCGATGAAGACGCAGTCTTTCCCATCCTTCTTGCAATATGCGGCTTGTGTCGCATCACATGTTTTTGCTGGCACGCCTGGAGCTAGTGAAGGAAAGAACAATTGCATATTTTTGCTATGATGGCTGATAAAAGCAGCGTTACCATTAGGTGGGCCTAACAGTTGTGCGAATCAGCAAATTTTTCCACTTCGTTAGGAGAAAGTTATGGATTATGGGAGTGAAAGTGAGACAAAGATTTCCTAGTGTTTATTTTTGCATCAGTTTTACAACGCACACTTTGACTTTTAAATTGTATTTTTTTTCCATGCCATGATAGCAACTTTTGTGGTTCAGGGATGATAACAGTTGCATAGAAATCATAACACTACGACGCTTGTGAAGGAGATGAGCGAGTATGATGTGGCGTAGAAGGATACGTACGTTGGCATAAAAAATGGGAACCTATGGGAAGAGTTCGAAATGCTATACTCACGAACGCATTGCGCTGTGTCGCCGATGAGGACGCAGTCTTTCCCGTCCTTCTTGCAATTTGCGGCTTGTTTCGCATCACATGGTTTTGCTGGTATGCCTGGAGCTTGTAAAGGATAGAACAGTTGCACATTTTTGCTATGGCCGCCGATAAAGGAGCGTTAATATTAGGTGAGCATAACAATTGTGCGAATCTGCGAATTTTTCCACTTCCTTAAGTGAAAGTGATGGATTACTCAAGTAAAATTGAGACACAAATCTTGTTGTGTGTATTTTGGCATCATTTTTACAATGCACACTTTGCCCTTTAGCTTGCATTTTTTTCTTTGTCATGATGGCAACACTTTTGTCTCAGGGATTATAACAGTTGTACAGAAATAATAACGTTACCACTCTGGCAACACAGATGAGACACTATGATATGGCATAGAAAGATAAGTTCGCATAAAAAATGGGAACCTATGGCAAGTGTATGAAATGTTATACTCACGAACGCATTGCGCTGTGTCGCCGATGAGGACGCAGTCTCTCCCATCCTTCTTGCAATTTTCGGCTTGTGTCACATCACATGTTTTTGCTGGCACGCCTGGAGATAGTGAAGGAAAGAACAATTGCATATTTTTGCTATGATGGCTGATAAAAGCAGCGTTACGATTAGGTGGGCATAACAGTTGTGCGAATCTGCAAATTTTTCCACTTCGTTAGGAGAAAGTTATGGATTATGGGAGTGAAAGTGAGACTAAGATTTCCGAGTGTTTATTTTTGCATCAGTGTTACAAAGCACAAATTTGACTTTTAGCTTGCATTTCTTTTCCTTGCCATGATGGCAACTCTTGTGGTTCAGGGATGATAACCGTTGCATAGAAATCATAACACTACCACCCTTGCGACACAGATGAGCCAATATGATGTGGCATAGAAAGATACGTTGGCTTGAAAAATGGGAACCTATGGGAAGTGTTCGAAATGCTATACTCACGAACGCATTGTGCTGTGTCGCCGATGAGGACGCAGTCTTTCCCGTCCTTCTTGCAATTTGCGGCTTGTTTTGCATCACATGGTTTTGCTGGTATGCCTGGAGCTAGTAAAGGATAGAACAGTTGCACATTTTTGCTAGGGCCGCTGATAAAGGAGCGTTAATATTAGGTGAGCATAACAATTGTGCGAATCTGCGAATTTTTCCACTTCGTTAAATGAAAGTGATGGATTACTCAAGTAAAATTGAGACACAAATTTTGTTGTGTGTATTTTGGCACCATTTTTACAATGCACACTTTTCCCTTTAGCTTGCATTTTTTTCTTTGTCATGATGGCAATATTGCGTCTCAGGGATTATAACAGTTGCATAGAAATAATAACACTGCCACTCTGGCAACACAGATGAGACACTATGATGTGGCATAGAAACACATGTTCGCATAAAAAATGAGAACCTATGGCAAGTGTATGAAATGCTATACTCACGAACGCATTGTGCTGTGTCGCCGATGAAGACGCAGTCTTTCCCATCCTTCTTGCAATTTGCGGCTTGTGTCGCATCACATCTTTTTGCTGGCACGCCTGGAGCTGGCAGAGGAAAGAACAAGTGCATATTATTGCTGTGATGGCTGATAAAAGCAGCGCTACCATTAGTTGGGCATAACAATTGTGCGAATCAGCAAATTTTTCGACTTCGTTAGGAGAAAGTTATGGATTATGGGAGTGAAAGTGAGACAAAGATTTCCGAGTGTTTATTTTTGCATCAGTTTTACAACGCACAAATGTGACTTTTAGCTTGCATTTTTTTTTCCTTGCCATGATGGCAACTCTTGTGGTTCAGGGATGATAACCGTTGCATAGAAATCATAACACTACCACCCTTGCGACACTGATGAGCCAATATGATGTGGCATAGAAAGATACGTTGGCTTGAAAAATGGCAAGCTATGGGAAGTGTTCGAAATGCTATACTCACGAACGCATTGTGCTGTGTCGCCGATGAGGACGCAGTCTTTCCCGTCCTTCTTGCAATTTGCGGCTTGTTTCGCATCACATGGTTTTGCTGGTATGCCTGGAGCTAGTAAAGGATAGAACAGTTGCACATTTTTGCTATGCCGGCTGATAAAGGAGCGTTAATATTAGGTGAGCATAACAATTGTGCGAATCTGCGAATTTTTCCACTTCGTTAGGTGAAAGTGATGGATTACTCAAGTAAAATTTAGACACAAATTTTGTTGTTTGTATTTTTGCACCATTTTTACAACGCACACTTTGCCCTTTAGCTTGCATTTTTTTCTTTGTCATGATGGCAACTCTTGTGTCTCAGGGATTATAACACTTGCATAGAAATAATAACACTAACACTCTGGCAACACAGATGAGACACTATGATGTGGCATAGAAAGATGAGTTCGCCTAAAAATTGGGAGCCTATGGCAAGTGTATGAAATGCTATACTCACGAACGCATTGCGCTGTGTCGCCGATGAGGACGCAGTCTTTCCCGTCCTTCTTGCAATTTGCGGCTTGTTTCGCATCACATGGTTTTGCTGGTATGCCTGGAGCTAGTGAAGTATAGAACAGTTGCACATTTTTGCTATGGCCGCTGTTAAAGGAGCGTTAATATTAGGTGAGCATAACAATTGTGCGAATCTGCGAATTTTTCCACTTCGTTAAATGAAAGTGATGGATTACTCAAGTAAAATTGAGACACAAATTTTGTTGTGTGTATTTTGGCACCATTTTTACAATGCACACTTTGCCCTTTAGCTTGCACATCTTCTTTGTCATGATGGCAATATTGCGTCTCAGGGATTATCACCGTTGCATAGAAATAATAAGACTACCACTCTGGCAACACAGATGAGACACTATGATGTGGCATAGAAACACAAGTTCGCATAAAAAATGGGAACCTATGGGAAGTGTTCGAAATGCTATACTCACGAACGCATTGCGCTGTGTCGCCGATGAGGACGCAGTCTTTCCCATCCTTCTTGCAATTTGCGGCTTGTTTCGCATTACATGGTTTTGCTGGTATGCCTGGAGCTAGTAAAGAATAGAACAGTTGCAAATTTTTGCTATGGCCGCTGTTAAAGGAGCGTTAATATTAGGTGAGCATAACAATTGTGCGAATCTGCGAATTTTTCCACGTAGTTAAGAGAAAGTGATGGATTACTCAAGTAAAATTTAGACAAAAATTTTGTTGTGTGTATTTTGGCATCATTTTTACAACGCACATTTTGCCGTTTAGCTTGCATTTTTTCTTTGTCATGACGGGAACTCTTGTGACTCAGGGGTTATAGCAGTTTCATGGAAATATTACCACTACCATTCTGGCCGCACAGATGATACACTATGATGTGGCATAGAAAGATAAGTTCGCAGAAAAAATGGGAACCTGTGGGAAGCGTTTGAAATGCTGTACTCACGAACGCATTGCGCTGTGTCGCCGATGAAGACGCAGTCTTTCCCATCCTTCTTGCAATTGGCGGCTTGTGTTGCGTCACATCTTTTTGCTGGCACGCCTGGAGCTAGTGAAGGAGAGAACAAGTGCATATTTTTCTTCTGATGGCTGATAAAAGCAGCGTTACCATTTGGTGGGCATAACAATTGTGCGAATCAGCAAATTTTTCGACTTCGTTAGGAGAAAGTTATGGATTATGGGAGTGAAAGTGAGACAAAGATTTCCGAGTGTTTATTTTTGCATCAGTTTTACAACGCACAAATTTGACATTTAGCTTGCATTTTTTTCCTTGCCATGATGGCAACTCTTGTGGTTCAGGGATGATAACCGTTGCATAGAAATCATAACACTACCACCCTTGCGACACAGATGAGCCAATATGATGTGGCATAGAAAGATACGTTGGCTTGAAAAATGGGGACCTATGGGAAGTGTTCGAAATGCTATACTCACGAACGCATTGTGCTGTGTCGCCGATGAGGACGCAGTCTTTCCCGTCCTTCTTGCAATTTGCGGCTTGTTTTGCATCACATGGGTTTGCTGGTATGCCTGGAGCTAGTAAAGGATAGAACAGTTGCACATTTTTGCTATGGCCGCTGATAAAGGAGCGTTAATATTAGGTGAGCATAACAATTGTGCGAATCTGCGAATTTTTCCACTTCGTTAAGTGAAAGTGATGGATTACTCAAGTAAAATTGAGACACAAATTTTGTTGTGTGTATTTTGGCACCATTTTTACAATGCACACTTTGCCCTTTAGCTTGCATTTTTTTCTTTGTCATGATGGCAACACTTTTGTCTCAGGGATTATAACCGTTGCATAAAAATCATAACACTACCACCCTTGCGACACAGATGAGCCAATATGATGTGGCATAGAAAGATACGTTGGCTTGAAAAATGGGGACCTATGGGAAGTGTTCGAAATGCTATACTCACGAACGCATTGTGCTGTGTCGCCGATGAGGACGCAGTCTTTCCCGTCCTTCTTGCAATTTGCGGCTTGTTTCGCATCACATGGTTTTGCTGGTATGCCTGGAGCTAGTAAAGGATAGAACAGTTGCACATTTTTGCTATGGCCGCTGATAAAGGAGCGTTCCTATTAGGTGAGCATAACAATTGTGGGAATCTGCGAATTTTTCCACTTCGTTAGGTGAAAGTGATGGATTACTCAAGTAAAATTTAGACACCAATTTTGTTGTTTGTATTTTGGCACCATTTTTACAACGCACACTTTGCCCTTTAGCTTGCATTTTTTTCTTTGTCATGATGGCAACTCTTGTGTCTCAGGGATTTTAACAGTTGCATAGAAAGAATAACACTAACACTCTGGCAACACAGATGAGACACTATGATGTGGCCTAGAAAGATAAGTTCGCCTAAAAATTGGGAGCCTATGGCAAGTGTATGAAATGCTATACTCACGAACGCATTGCGCTGTGTCGCCGATGAGGACGCAGTCTTTCCCGTCCTTCTTGCAATTTGCGGCTTGTTTCGCATCACATGGTTTTGCTGGTATGCCTGGAGCTAGTAAAGGATAGAACGGTTGCACATTTTTGCTATGCCGGCTGATAAAGGAGCGTTAATATTAGGTGAGCATAACAATTGTGCGAATCTGCGAATTTTTCCACTTCGTTAGGTGAAAGTGATGGATTACTCAAGTAAAATTTAGACACAAATTTTGTTGTTTGTATTTTGGCACCATTTTTACAACGCACACTTTGCCCTTTAGCTTGCATTTTTTTCTTTGTCATGATGGCAACTCTTGTGTCTCAGGGATTATAACACTTGCATAGAAATAATAACACTAACACTCTAGCAACACAGATGAGACACTATGATGTGGCATAGAAACACAAGTTCGCATAAAAAATGGGAACCTATGGGAAGTGTTCGAAATGCTATACTCACGAACGCATTGCGCTGTGTCGCCGATGAGGACGCAGGCTTTCCCATCCTTCTTGCAATTTGCGGCTTCTTTCGCATTACATGGTTTTGCTGGTATGCCTGGAGCTAGTAAAGAATAGAACAGTTGCACATTTTTGCTATGGCCGCTGTTAAAGGAGCGTTAATATTAGGTGAGCATAACAATTGTGCGAATCTGCGAATTTTTCCACTTAGTTAAGAGAAAGTGATGGATTACTCAAGTAAAATTTAGACAAGAATTTTGTTGTGTGTATTTTGGCTTCATTTTTACAACGCACATTTTGCCGTTTACTTGCATTTTTTCTTTGTCATGACGGGAACTCTTGTGACTCAGGGGTTATAACAGTTTCATGGAAATATTACCACTACCATTCTGGCCGCACAGATGATACACTATGATGTGGCATAGAAAGATAAGTTCGCAGAAAAAATGGGAACCTGTGGGAAGCGTTTGAAATGCTGTACTCACGAACGCATTGCGCTGTGTCGCCGATGAAGACGCAGTCTTTCCCATCCTTCTTGCAATTGGCGGCTTGTGTTGCATCACATCTTTTTGCTGGCACGCCTGGAGCTAGTGAAGGAAAGAACAAGTGCATATTTTTAATCTGATGGCTGATAAAAGCAGCGTTACCATTTGGTGGGCATAACAATTGTGCGAATCAGCAAATTTTTCGACTTCGTTAGGAGAAAGTTATGGATTATGGGAGTGAAAGTGAGACAAAGATTTCCGAGTGTTTATTTTTGCATCCGTTTTACAACGCACAAATTTGACATTTAGCTTGCATTTTTTTTCCTTGCCATGATGGCAACTCTTGTGGTTCAGGGATGATAACCGTTGCATAGAAATCATAACACTACCACCCTTGCGACACAGATGAGCCAATATGATGTGGCATAGAAAGATACGTTGGCTTGAAAAATGGGGACCTATGGGAAGTGTTCGAAATGCTATACTCACGAACGCATTGTGCTGTGTCGCCGATGAGGACGCAGTCTTTCCCGTCCTTCTTGCAATTTGCGGCTTGTTTTGCATCACATGGGTTTGCTGGTATGCCTGGAGCTAGTAAAGGATAGAACAGTTGCACATTTTTGCTATGGCCGCTGATAAAGGAGCGTTAATATTAGGTGAGCATAACAATTGTGCGAATCTGCGAATTTTTCCACTTCGTTAAGTGAAAGTGATGGATTACTCAAGTAAAATTGAGACACAAATTTTGTTGTGTGTATTTTGGCACCATTTTTACAATGCACACTTTGCCCTTTAGCTTGCATTTTTTTCTTTGTCATGATGGCAACACTTTTGTCTCAAGGATTATAACCGTTGCATAGAAATCATAACACTACCACCCTTGCGACACAGATGAGCCAATATGATGTGGCATAGAAAGATACGTTGGCTTGAAAAATGGGGACCTATGGGAAGTGTTCGAAATGCTATACTCACGAACGCATTGTGCTGTGTCGCCGATGAGGACGCAGTCTTTCCCGTCCTTCTTGCAATTTGCGGCTTGTTTCGCATCACATGGTTTTGCTGGTATGCCTGGAGCTAGTAAAGGATAGAACAGTTGCACATTTTTGCTATGGCCGCTGATAAAGGAGCGTTCCTATTAGGTGAGCATAACAATTGTGGGAATCTGCGAATTTTTCCACTTCGTTAGGTGAAAGTGATGGATTACTCAAGTAAAATTTAGACACAAACTTTGTTGTTTGTATTTTGGCACCATTTTTACAACGCACACTTTGCCCTTTAGCTTGCATTTTTTTCTTTGTCATGATGGCAACTCTTGTGTCTCAGGGATTTTAACAGTTGCATAGAAAGAATAACACTAACACTCTGGCAACACAGATGAGACACTATGATGTGGCATAGAAACACGAGTTCGCATAAAAAATGGGAACCTATGGCAAGTGTATGAAATGCTATACTCACGAACGCATTGCGCTGTGTCACCGATGAGGACGCAGTCTTTCCCATCCTTCTTGCAATTTGCAGCTTGTGTCGCATCACATCTTTTTGCTGGCACGCCTGGAGCTGGCAGAGGAAAAAACAAGTGCATATTTTTGCTGTGATGGCTGATAAAAGCAGCGCTACCATTAGTTGGGCATAACAATTGTGCGACTCAGCAAATTTTTCGACTTCGTTAGGAGAAAGTTATGGATTATGGGAGTGAAAGTGAGACAAAGATTTCCGAGTGTTTATTTTTGCATCAGTTTTACAACGCACAAATTTGACTTTTAGCTTGCATTTCTTTTCCTTGCCATGATGGCAACTCTTGTGGGTCAGGGATGATAACCGTTGCATAAATATAACACTACCACCCTTGCGACACAGATGAGCGAATATGATTTGGCATAGAAAGATACGTTGGCTTGAAAAATGGGAACCTATGGGAAGTGTTCGAAATGCTATACTCATGAACGCATTGCGCTGTGTCGCCGATGAGGACGCAGTCTTTCCCGTCCTTCTTGCAATTTGCGGCTTGTTTCGCATCACATGGTGTTGCTGGTATGCCTGGAGCTAGTAAAGGATAGAACGGTTGCACATTTTTGCTATGCCGGCTGATAAAGGAGCGTTAATATTAGGTGAGCATAACAATTGTGCGAATCTGCGAATTTTTCCACTTCGTTAGGTGAAAGTGATGGATTACTCAAGTAAAATTTAGACACAAATTTTGTTGTTTGTATTTTGGCACCATTTTTACAACGCACACTTTGCCCTTTAGCTTGCATTTTTTTCTTTGTCATGATGGCAACTCTTGTGTCTCAGGGATTATAACACTTGCATAGAAATAATAACACTAACACTCTGGCAACACAGATGAGACACTATGATGTGGCATAGAAACACAAGTTCGCATAAAAAATGGGAACCTATGGGAAGTGTTCGAAATGCTATACTCACGAACGCATTGCGCTGTGTCGCCGATGAGGACGCAGTCTTTCCCATCCTTCTTGCAATTTGCGGCTTGTTTCGCATTACATGGTTTTGCTGGTATGCCTGAAGCTAGTAAAGAATAGAACAGTTGCACATTTTTGCTATGGCCGCTGATAAAGGAGCGTTAATATTAGGTGAGCATAAGAATTGTGCGAATCTGCGAATTTTTCCACTTCATTAAGAGAAAGGGATGGATTACTCAAGTAAAATATAGACAAAAATTTTGTTGTGTGTATTTTGCCATCATTTTTACAACGCACATTTTGCCGTTTAGCTTGCATTTTTTCTTTGTCATGACGGGAACTCTTGTGACTCAGGGGTTATAACAGTTTCATGGAAATATTACCACTACCATTCTGGCCGCACAGATGATACACTATGATGTGGCATAGAAAGATAAGTTCGCAGAAAAAATGGGAACCTGTGGGAAGCGTTTGAAATGCTGTACTCACGAACGCATTGCGCTGTGTCGCCGATGAAGACGCAGTGTTTCCCATCCTTCTTGCAATTGGCGGCTTGTGTTGCATCACATCTTTTTGCTGGCACGCCTGGAGCTAGTGAAGGAAAGAACAAGTGCATATTTTTAATCTGATGGCTGATAAAAGCAGCGTTACCATTTGGTGGGCATAACAATTGTGCGAATCGGCAAATTTTTCGACTTCGTTAGGAGAAAGTTATGGATTATGGGAGTGAAAGTGAGACAAAGATTTCCGAGTGTTTATTTTTGCATCAGTTTTACAACGCACAAATTTGTCTTTTAGCTTGCATTTTTTTTCCTTGCCATGATGGCAACTCTTGTGGTTCAGGGATGATAACCGTTGCATAGAAATCATAACACTACCACCCTTGCGACACAGATGAGCCAATATGATGTGGCATAGAAAGATACGTTGGCTTGAAAAATGGGGACCTATGGGAAGTGTTCGAAATGCTATACTCACGAACGCATTGTGCTGTGTCGCCGATGAGGACGCAGTCTTTCCCGTCCTTCTTGCAATTTGCGGCTTGTTTTGCATCACATGGTTTTGCTGGTATGCCTGGAGCTAGTAAAGGATAGAACAGTTGCACATTTTTGCTATGGCCGCTGATAAAGGAGCGTTAATATTAGGTGAGCATAACAATTGCGGGAATCTGCGAATTTTTCCACTTCGTTAAGTGAAAGTGATGGATTACTCAAGTAAAATTGAGACACAAATTTTGTTGTGTGTATTTTGGCACCATTTTTACAATGCACACTTTGCCCTTTAGCTTGCATTTTTTTTCTTTGTCATGATGGCAACACTTTTGTCTCAGGAATTATAACCGTTGCATAGAAATCATAACACTACCACCCTTGCGACACAGATGAGCCAATATGATGTGGCATAGAAAGATACGTTGGCTTGAAAAATGGGGACCTATGGGAAGTGTTCGAAATGCTATACTCACGAACGCATTGTGCTGTGTCGCCGATGAGGACGCAGTCTTTCCCGTCCTTCTTGCAATTTGCGGCTTGTTTCGCATCACATGGTTTTGCTGGTATGCCTGGAGCTAGTAAAGGATAGAACAGTTGCACATTTTTGCTATGGCCGCTGATAAAGGAGCGTTCCTATTAGGTGAGCATAACAATTGTGGGAATCTGCGAATTTTTCCACTTCGTTAGGTGAAAGTGATGGATTACTCAAGTAAAATTTAGACACAAATTTTGTTGTTTGTATTTTGGCACCATTTTTACAACGCACACTTTGCCCTTTAGCTTGCATTTTTTTCTTTGTCATGATGGCAACTCTTGTGTCTCAGGGATTTTAAAACTTGCATAGAAAGAATAACACTAACACTCTGGCAACACAGATGAGACACTATGATGTGGCATAGAAAGATACGTTGGCTTGAAAAATGGGAACCTATGGGAAGTGTTCGAAATGCTATACTCACGAACGCATTGTACTGTGTCGCCGATGAGGACGCAGTCTTTCCCGTCCTTCTTGCAATTTGCGGCTTGTTTTGCATCACATGGTTTTGCTGGTATGCCTGGAGCTAGTAAAGGATAGAACAGTTGCACATTTTTGCTATGGCATCTGATAAAGGAGCGTTAATATTAGGTGAGCATAACAATTGTGCGAATCTGCGAATTTTTCCACTTCGTTAAGTGAAAGTGATGGATTACTCAAGTAAAACTGAGACACAAATTTTGTTGTGTGTATTTTGGCACCATTTTTACAATGCACACTTTGCCCTTTAGCTTGCATTTTTTTCTTTGTCATGATGGCAACACTTTTGTCTCAGGGATTATAACAGTTGTATAGAAATAATAACATTACCACTCTGGCAACACAGATGAGACACTATGATGTGGCATAGAAACACAAGTTCGCATAAAAAATGGGAACCTATGGGAAGTGTTCGAAATGCTATACTCACGAACGCATTGCGCTGTGTCGCCGATGAGGACGCAGTCTTTCCCATCCTTCTTGCAATTTGTGGCTTGTTTCGCATTACATGGTTTTGCTGGTATGCCTGGAGCTAGTAAAGGATAGAACAGTTGCACATTTTTGCTATGGCCGCTGATAAAGGAGCGTTAATATTAGGTGAGCATAACAATTGTGCGAATCTGCGAATTTTTCCACTTCGTTAAATGAAAGTGATGGATTACTCAAGTAAAATTGAGACACAAATTTTGTTGTGTGTATTTTGGCACCATTTTTACGATGCACACTTTGCCCTTTAGCTTGCATTTTTTTCTTTGTCATGATGGCAATATTGCGTCTCAGGGATTATCACCGTTGCATAGAAATAATAACACTACCACTCTGGCAACACAGATGAGACACTATGATGTGGCATAGAAACACAAGTTCGCATAAAAAATGGGAACCTATGGGAAGTGTTCGAAATGCTATACTCACGAACGCATTGCGCTGTGTCGCCGATGAGGACGCAGTCTTTCCCATCCTTCTTGCAATTTGCGGCTTGTTTCGCATTACATGGTTTTGCTGGTATGCCTGGAGCTAGTAAAGAATAGAACAGTTGCACATTTTTGCTATGGCCGCTGATAAAGGAGCGTTAATATAGGTGAGCATAAGAATTGTGCGAATCTGCGAATTTTTCCCCTTCGTTAAGAGAAAGTGATGGATTACTCAAGTAAAATTTAGACAAAAATTTTGTTGTGTGTATTTTGGCATCATTTCTACAACGCACATTTTGCCGTTTAGCTAGCATTTTTTCTTTGTCAAGACGGGAACTCTTGTGACTCAGGGGTTATAACAGTTTCATGGAAATATTACCACTACCATTCTGGCCGCACAGATGATACACTATGATGTGGCATAGAAAGATAAGTTCGCAGAAAAAATGGGAACCTGTGGGAAGCGTTTGAAATGCTGTACTCACGAACGCATTGCGCTGTGTCGCCGATGAAGACGCAGTCTTTCCCATCCTTCTTGCAATTGGCGGCTTGTGTTGCATCACATCTTTTTGCTGGCACGCCTGGAGCTAGTGAAGAAAAGAACAAGTGCATATTTTTAATCGGATGGCTGATAAAAGCAGCGTTACCATTTGGTGGGCATAACAATTGTGCGAATCAGCAAATTTTTCGACTTCGTTAGGAGAAAGTTATGGATTATGGGAGTGAAAGTGAGACAAAGATTTCCGAGTGTTTATTTTTGCATCAGTTTTACAACGCACAAATTTGTCTTTTAGCTTGCATTTTTTTTCCTTGCCATGATGGCAACTCTTGTGGTTCAGGGATGATAACCGTTGCATAGAAATCATAACACTACCACCCTTGCGACACAGATGAGCCAATATGATGTGGCATAGAAAGATACGTTGGCTTGAAAAATGGGGACCTATGGGAAGTGTTCGAAATGCTATACTCACGAACGCATTGTGCTGTGTCGCCGATGAGGACGCAGTCTTTCCCGTCCTTCTTGCAATTTGCGGCTTGTTTTGCATCACATGGTTTTGCTGGTATGCCTGGAGCTAGTAAAGGATAGAACAGTTGCACATTTTTGCTATGGCCGCTGATAAAGGAGCGTTAATATTAGGTGAGCATAACAATTGCGGGAATCTGCGAATTTTTCCACTTCGTTAAGTGAAAGTGATGGATTACTCAAGTAAAATTGAGACACAAATTTTGTTGTGTGTATTTTGGCACCATTTTTACAATGCACACTTTGCCCTTTAGCTTGCATTTTTTTTCTTTGTCATGATGGCAACACTTTTGTCTCAGGAATTATAACCGTTGCATAGAAATCATAACACTACCACCCTTGCGACACAGATGAGCCAATATGATGTGGCATAGAAAGATACGTTGGCTTGAAAAATGGGGACCTATGGGAAGTGTTCGAAATGCTATACTCACGAACGCATTGTGCTGTGTCGCCGATGAGGACGCAGTCTTTCCCGTCCTTCTTGCAATTTGCGGCTTGTTTCGCATCACATGGTTTTGCTGGTATGCCTGGAGCTAGTAAAGGATAGAACAGTTGCACATTTTTGCTATGGCCGCTGATAAAGGAGCGTTCCTATTAGGTGAGCATAACAATTGTGGGAATCTGCGAATTTTTCCACTTCGTTAGGTGAAAGTGATGGATTACTCAAGTAAAATTTAGACACAAACTTTGTTGTTTGTATTTTGGCACCATTTTTACAACGCACACTTTGCCCTTTAGCTTGCATTTTTTTCTTTGTCATGATGGCAACTCTTGTGTCTCAGGGATTTTAACAGTTGCATAGAAAGAATAACACTAACACTCTGGCAACACAGATGAGACACTATGATGTGGCATAGAAACACGAGTTCGCATAAAAAATGGGAACCTATGGCAAGTGTATGAAATGCTATACTCACGAACGCATTGCGCTGTGTCACCGATGAGGACGCAGTCTTTCCCATCCTTCTTGCAATTTGCAGCTTGTGTCGCATCACATCTTTTTGCTGGCACGCCTGGAGCTGGCAGAGGAAAAAACAAGTGCATATTTTTGCTGTGATGGCTGATAAAAGCAGCGCTACCATTAGTTGGGCATAACAATTGTGCGACTCAGCAAATTTTTCGACTTCGTTAGGAGAAAGTTATGGATTATGGGAGTGAAAGTGAGACAAAGATTTCCGAGTGTTTATTTTTGCATCAGTTTTACAACGCACAAATTTGACTTTTAGCTTGCATTTCTTTTCCTTGCCATGATGGCAACTCTTGTGGGTCAGGGATGATAACCGTTGCATAAATATAACACAACCACCCTTGCGACACAGATGAGCGAATATGATTTGGCATAGAAAGATACGTTGGCTTGAAAAATGGGAACCTATGGGAAGTGTTCGAAATGCTATACTCATGAACGCATTGCGCTGTGTCGCCGATGAGGACGCAGTCTTTCCCGTCCTTCTTGCAATTTGCGGCTTGTTTCGCATCACATGGTTTTGCTGGTATGCCTGGAGCTAGTAAAGGATAGAACAGTTGCACATTTTTGCTATGGCCGCTGATAAAGGAGCGTTCCTATTAGGTGAGCATAACAATTGTGGGAATCTGCGAATTTTTCCACTTCGTTAGGTGAAAGTGATGGATTACTCAAGTAAAATTTAGACACAAATTTTGTTGTTTGTATTTTGGCACCATTTTTACAACGCACACTTTGCCCTTTAGCTTGCATTTTTTTCTTTGTCATGATGGCAACTCTTGTGTCTCAGGGATTTTAACACTTGCATAGAAAGAATAACACTAACACTCTGGCAACACAGATGAGACACTATGATGTGGCATAGAAAGATACGTTGGCTTGAAAAATGGGAACCTATGGGAAGTGTTCGAAATGCTATACTCACGAACGCATTGTACTGTGTCGCCGATGAGGACGCAGTCTTTCCCGTCCTTCTTGCAATTTGCGGCTTGTTTTGCATCACATGGTTTTGCTGGTATGCCTGGAGCTAGTAAAGGATAGAACAGTTGCACATTTTTGCTATGGCATCTGATAAAGGAGCGTTAATATTAGGTGAGCATAACAATTGTGCGAATCTGCGAATTTTTCCACTTCGTTAAGTGAAAGTGATGGATTACTCAAGTAAAACTGAGACACAAATTTTGTTGTGTGTATTTTGGCACCATTTTTACAATGCACACTTTGCCCTTTAGCTTGCATTTTTTTCTTTGTCATGATGGCAACACTTTTGTCTCAGGGATTATAACAGTTGTATAGAAATAATAACATTACCACTCTGGCAACACAGATGAGACACTATGATGTGGCATAGAAACACAAGTTCGCATAAAAAATGGGAACCTATGGGAAGTGTTCGAAATGCTATACTCACGAACGCATTGCGCTGTGTCGCCGATGAGGACGCAGTCTTTCCCATCCTTCTTGCAATTTGTGGCTTGTTTCGCATTACATGGTTTTGCTGGTATGCCTGGAACTAGTAAAGGATAGAACAGTTGCACATTTTTGCTATGGCCGCTGATAAAGGAGCGTTAATATTAGGTGAGCATAACAATTGTGCGAATCTGCGAATTTTTCCACTTCGTTAAATGAAAGTGATGGATTACTCAAGTAAAATTGAGACACAAATTTTGTTGTGTGTATTTTGGCACCATTTTTACGATGCACACTTTGCCCTTTAGCTTGCATTTTTTTCTTTGTCATGATGGCAATATTGCGTCTCAGGGATTATCACCGTTGCATAGAAATAATAACACTACCACTCTGGCAACACAGATGAGACACTATGATGTGGCATAGAAACACAAGTTCGCATAAAAAATGGGAACCTATGGGAAGTGTTCGAAATGCTATACTCACGAACGCATTGCGCTGTGTCGCCGATGAGGACGCAGTCTTTCCCATCCTTCTTGCAATTTGCGGCTTGTTTCGCATTACATGGTTTTGCTGGTATGCCTGGAGCTAGTAAAGAATAGAACAGTTGCACATTTTTGCTATGGCATCTGATAAAGGAGCGTTAATATTAGGTGAGCATAACAATTGTGCGAATCTGCGAATTTTTCCACTTCGTTAAGTGAAAGTGATGGATTACTCAAGTAAAACTGAGACACAAATTTTGTTGTGTGTATTTTGGCACCATTTTTACAATGCACACTTTGCCCTTTAGCTTGCATTTTTTTCTTTGTCATGATGGCAACACTTTTGTCTCAGGGATTATAACAGTTGTATAGAAATAATAACATTACCACTCTGGCAACACAGATGAGACACTATGATGTGGCATAGAAACACAAGTTCGCATAAAAAATGGGAACCTATGGGAAGTGTTCGAAATGCTATACTCACGAACGCATTGCGCTGTGTCGCCGATGAGGACGCAGTCTTTCCCATCCTTCTTGCAATTTGTGGCTTGTTTCGCATTACATGGTTTTGCTGGTATGCCTGGAGCTAGTAAAGGATAGAACAGTTGCACATTTTTGCTATGGCCGCTGATAAAGGAGCGTTAATATTAGGTGAGCATAACAATTGTGCGAATCTGCGAATTTTTCCACTTCGTTAAATGAAAGTGATGGATTACTCAAGTAAAATTGAGACACAAATTTTGTTGTGTGTATTTTGGCACCATTTTTATGATGCACACTTTGCCCTTTAGCTTGCATTTTTTTCTTTGTCATGATGGCAATATTGCGTCTCAGGGATTATCACCGTTGCATAGAAATAATAACACTACCACTCTGGCAACACAGATGAGACACTATGATGTGGCATAGAAACACAAGTTCGCATAAAAAATGGGAACCTATGGGAAGTGTTCGAAATGCTATACTCACGAACGCATTGCGCTGTGTCGCCGATGAGGACGCAGTCTTTCCCATCCTTCTTGCAATTTGCGGCTTGTTTCGCATTACATGGTTTTGCTGGTATGCCTGGAGCTAGTAAAGAATAGAACAGTTGCGCATTTTTGCTATGGCCGCTGATAAAGGAGCGTTAATATAGGTGAGCATAAGAATTGTGCGAATCTGCGAATTTTTCCCCTTCGTTAAGAGAAAGTGATGGATTACTCAAGTAAAATTTAGACAAAAATTTTGTTGTGTGTATTTTGGCATCATTTCTACAACGCACATTTTGCCGTTTAGCTAGCATTTTTTCTTTGTCAAGACGGGAACTCTTGTGACTCAGGGGTTATAACAGTTTCATGGAAATATTACCACTACCATTCTGGCCGCACAGATGATACACTATGATGTGGCATAGAAAGATAAGTTCGCAGAAAAAATGGGAACCTGTGGGAAGCGTTTGAAATGCTGTACTCACGAACGCATTGCGCTGTGTCGCCGATGAAGACGCAGTCTTTCCCATCCTTCTTGCAATTGGCGGCTTGTGTTGCATCACATCTTTTTGCTGGCACGCCTGGAGCTAGTGAAGGAAAGAACAAGTGCATATTTTTAATCTGATGGCTGATAAAAGCAGCGTTACCATTTGGTGGGCATAACAATTGTGCGAATCAGCAAATTTTTCGACTTCGTTAGGAGAAAGTTATGGATTATGGGAGTGAAAGTGAGACAAAGATTTCCGAGTGTTTATTTTTGCATCAGTTTTACAACGCACAAATTTGTCTTTTAGCTTGCATTTTTTTTCCTTGCCATGATGGCAACTCTTGTGGTTCAGGGATGATAACCGTTGCATAGAAATCATAACACTACCACCCTTGCGACACAGATGAGCCAATATGATGTGGCATAGAAAGATACGTTGGCTTGAAAAATGGGGACCTATGGGAAGTGTTCGAAATGCTATACTCACGAACGCATTGTGCTGTGTCGCCGATGAGGACGCAGTCTTTCCCGTCCTTCTTGCAATTTGCGGCTTGTTTTGCATCACATGGTTTTGCTGGTATGCCTGGAGCTAGTAAAGGATAGAACAGTTGCACATTTTTGCTATGGCCGCTGATAAAGGAGCGTTAATATTAGGTGAGCATAACAATTGCGGGAATCTGCGAATTTTTCCACTTCGTTAAGTGAAAGTGATGGATTACTCAAGTAAAATTGAGACACAAATTTTGTTGTGTGTATTTTGGCACCATTTTTACAATGCACACTTTGCCCTTTAGCTTGCATTTTTTTTCTTTGTCATGATGGCAACACTTTTGTCTCAGGAATTATAACCGTTGCATAGAAATCATAACACTACCACCCTTGCGACACAGATGAGCCAATATGATGTGGCATAGAAAGATACGTTGGCTTGAAAAATGGGGACCTATGGGAAGTGTTCGAAATGCTATACTCACGAACGCATTGTGCTGTGTCGCCGATGAGGACGCAGTCTTTCCCGTCCTTCTTGCAATTTGCGGCTTGTTTCGCATCACATGGTTTTGCTGGTATGCCTGGAGCTAGTAAAGGATAGAACAGTTGCACATTTTTGCTATGGCCGCTGATAAAGGAGCGTTCCTATTAGGTGAGCATAACAATTGTGGGAATCTGCGAATTTTTCCACTTCGTTAGGTGAAAGTGATGGATTACTCAAGTAAAATTTAGACACAAATTTTGTTGTTTGTATTTTGGCACCATTTTTACAACGCACACTTTGCCCTTTAGCTTGCATTTTTTTCTTTGTCATGATGGCAACTCTTGTGTCTCAGGGATTTTAACACTTGCATAGAAAGAATAACACTAACACTCTGGCAACACAGATGAGACACTATGATGTGGCATAGAAAGATACGTTGGCTTGAAAAATGGGAACCTATGGGAAGTGTTCGAAATGCTATACTCACGAACGCATTGTACTGTGTCGCCGATGAGGACGCAGTCTTTCCCGTCCTTCTTGCAATTTGCGGCTTGTTTTGCATCACATGGTTTTGCTGGTATGCCTGGAGCTAGTAAAGGATAGAACAGTTGCACATTTTTGCTATGGCATCTGATAAAGGAGCGTTAATATTAGGTGAGCATAACAATTGTGCGAATCTGCGAATTTTTCCACTTCGTTAAGTGAAAGTGATGGATTACTCAAGTAAAACTGAGACACAAATTTTGTTGTGTGTATTTTGGCACCATTTTTACAATGCACACTTTGCCCTTTAGCTTGCATTTTTTTCTTTGTCATGATGGCAACACTTTTGTCTCAGGGATTATAACAGTTGTATAGAAATAATAACATTACCACTCTGGCAACACAGATGAGACACTATGATGTGGCATAGAAACACAAGTTCGCATAAAAAATGGGAACCTATGGGAAGTGTTCGAAATGCTATACTCACGAACGCATTGCGCTGTGTCGCCGATGAGGACGCAGTCTTTCCCATCCTTCTTGCAATTTGCGGCTTGTTTCGCATTACATGGTTTTGCTGGTATGCCTGGAGCTAGTAAAGAATAGAACAGTTGCACATTTTTGCTATGGCCGCTGATAAAGGAGCGTTAATATAG
Organism: Dermacentor variabilis; assembly: GCF_050947875.1. Lineage (NCBI taxonomy): Eukaryota > Metazoa > Arthropoda > Arachnida > Ixodida > Ixodidae > Dermacentor > Dermacentor variabilis. Next base: position 60,615,371 of record NC_134575.1, read on the forward strand.
GTGAGCATAAGAATTGTGCGAATCTGCGAATTTTTCCCCTTCGTTAAGAGAAAGTGATGGATTACTCAAGTAATATTTAGACAAAAATTTTGTTGTGTGTATTTTGGCATCATTTCTACAACGCACATTTTGCCGTTTAGCTAGCATTTTTTCTTTGTCAAGACGGGAACTCTTGTGACTCAGGGGTTATAACAGTTTCATGGAAATATTACCACTACCATTCTGGCCGCACAGATGATACACTATGATGTGGCATAGAAAGATAAGTTCGCAGAAAAAATGGGAACCTGTGGGAAGCGTTTGAAATGCTGTACTCACGAACGCATTGCGCTGTGTCGCCGATGAAGACGCAGTCTTTCCCATCCTTCTTGCAATTGGCGGCTTGTGTTGCATCACATCTTTTTGCTGGCACGCCTGGAGCTAGTGAAGGAAAGAACAAGTGCATATTTTTCATGGGATGGCTGATAAAAGCAGCGTTACCATTTGGTGGGCATAACAATTGTGCGAATCAGCAAATTTTTCGACTTCGTTAGGAGAAAGTTATGGATTATGGGAGTGAAAGTGAGACAAAGATTTCCGAGTGTTTATTTTTGCATCAGTTTTACAACGCACAAATTTGTCTTTTAGCTTGCATTTTTTTTCCTTGCCATGATGGCAACTCTTGTAGTTCAGGGATGATAACCGTTGCATAGAAATCATAACACTACCACCCTTGCGACACAGATGAGCCAATATGATGTGGCATAGAAAGATACGTTGGCTTGAAAAATGGGAACCTATGGGAAGTGTTCGAAATGCTATACTCACGAACGCATTGTGCTGTGTCGCCGATGAGGACGCAGTCTTTCCCGTCCTTCTTGCAATTTGCGGCTTGTTTTGCATCACATGGTTTTGCTGGTATGCCTGGAGCTAGTAAAGGATAGAACAGTTGCACATTTTTGCTATGGCCTCTGATTAAGGAGCATTAATATTAGGTGAGCATAACAATTGTGCGAATCTGCGAATTTTTCCACTTCGTTAAGTGAAAGTGATGGATTACTCAAGTAAAATTGAGACACAAATTTTGTTGTGTGTATTTTGGCACCATTTTTACAATGCACACTTTGCCCTTTAGCTTGCATTTTTTCTTTGTCATGATGGCAACACTTTTGTCTCAGGGATTATAACAGTTGTATAGAAATAATAACATTACCACTCTGGCAACACAGATGAGACACTATGATATTTCATTGAAAGATAAGTTCGCATAAAAAATGGGAACCTATGGCAAGTGTATGAAATGTTATACTCGCGAACGCATTGCGCTGTGTCGCCGATGAGGACGCAGTCTTTCCCATCCTTCTTGCAATTTTCGGCTTGTGTCACATAGCATGTTTTTGCTGGCACGCCTGGAGCTAGTGAAGGAGAGAACAATTGCATATTTTTGCTATGATGGCTGATAAAAGCAGCGTTACCATTAGGTGGGCATAACAATTGTGCGAATCATCAAATTTTTCCACTTCGTTAGGAGAAAGTTATGGATTACTCAAGTAAAATTGAGACACAAATTTTGTTGTGTGTATTTTGGCACCATTTTTACAATGCACACTTTTCCCTTTAGCTTGCATTTATTTCTTTGTCATGATGGCAATATTGCGTCTCAGGGATTATCACCGTTGCATAGAAATAATAACGCTACCACTCTGGCAACACAGATGAGACACTATGATGTGGCATAGAAAGATAAGTTCGCCTAAAAATTGGGAGCCTATGGCAAGTGTATGAAATGCTATACTCACGAACGCATTGCGCTGTGTCGCCGATGAGGACGCAGTCTTTCCCGTCCTTCTTGCAATTTGCGGCTTGTTTCGCATTACATGGTTTTGCTGGTATGCCTGGAGCTAGTAAAGGATAGAACAGTTGCACATTTTTGCTATGGCCGCTGATAAAGGAGCGTTAATATTAGGTGAACATAACAATTGTGCGAATCTGCGAATTTTTCCACTTCGTTAAATGAAAGTGATGGATTACTCCAGTAAAATTGAGACACAAATTTTGTTGTGTGTATTTCGGCACCACTTTTACAATGCACACTTCGCCCTTTAGCTTGCATTTTTTTCTTTGTCATGATGGCAACTCTTTTGTCTCAGGGATTATAACAGTTGCATAGAAATAATAACACTACCACTCTGGCAACACAGATGAGACACTATGATGTGGCATAGAAACACAAGTTCGCATATAAAATGGGAACCCATGGCAAGTGTATGAAATGCTATACTCACGAACGCATTGCGCTGTGTCGCCGATGAAGACGCAGTCTTTCCCATCCTTCTTGCAATTTGCGGCTTGTGTCGCATCACATCTTTTTGCTGGCACGCCTCGAGCTAGTGAAGGAAAGAACAAGTGCATATTTTTCATCTGATGGCTGATAAAAGCAGCGTTACCATTTGGTGGGCATAACAATTGTGCGAATCAGCAAATTTTTCGACTTCGTTAGGAGAAAGTTATGGATTATGGGAGTGAAAGTGAGACAAAGATTTCCGAGTGTTTATTTTTGCATCAGTTTTACAACGCACAAATTTGACTTTTAAATTGTATTTTTTTTCCATGCCATGATAGCAACTTTTGTGGTTCAGGGATGATAACAGTTGCATAGAAATCATAACACTACGACGCTTGTGAAGGAGATGAGCGAGTATGATGTGGCGTAGAAGGATACGTACGTTGGCATAAAAAATGGGAACCTATGGGAAGTGTTCGAAATGCTATACTCACGAACGCATTGCGCTGTGTCGCCGATGAGGACGCAGTCTTTCCCATCCTTCTTGCAATTTGCGGCTTGTTTCGTATTACATGGTTTTGCTGGTATGCCTGGAGCTAGTAAAGAATAGAACAGTTGCACATTTTTGCTATGGCCGCTGATAAAGGAGCGTTAATATTAGGTGAGCATAAGAATTGTGCGAATCTGCGAATTTTTCCACTTCATTAAGAGAAAGTGATGTATTACGCAAGTAAAATATAGACAAAAATTTTGTTGTGTGTATTTTGGCATCATTTTTACAACGCACATTTTGCCGTTTAGCTTGCATTTTTTCTTTGTCATGACGGGAACTCTTGTGACTCAGGGGTTATAACAGTTTCATGGAAATATTGCCACTACCATTCTAGCCGCACAGATGATACACTATGATGTGGCATAGAAAGATAAGTTCGCAGAAAAAATGGGAACCTGTGGGAAGCGTTTGAAATGCTGTACTCACGAACGCATTGCGCTGTGTCGCCGATGAAGACGCAGTCTTTCCCATCCTTCTTGCAATTGGCGGCTTGTGTTGCATCACATCTGTTTGCTGGCACGCCTGGAGCTAGTGAAGGAAAGAACAAGTGCATATTTTTCATCTGATGGCTGATAAAAGCAGCGTTACCATTTGGTGGGAATAACAATTGTGCGAATCAGCAAATTTTTCGACTTCGTTAGGAGAAAGTTATGGATTATGGGAGTGAAAATGAGACAAAGATTTCCGAGTGTTTATTTTTGCATCAGTTTTACAATGCACAAATTTGACTTTTAGCTTGCATTTTTTTTCCTTGCCATGATGGCAACTCTTGTGGTTCAGGGATGATAACCGTTGCATAGAAATCATAACACTACCACCCTTGCGACACAGATGAGCCAATATGATGTCGCATAGAAAGATACGTTGGCTTGAAAAATGGGAACCTATGGGAAGTGTTCGAAATGCTATACTCACGAACGCATTGTGCTGTGTCGCCGATAAGGACGCAGTCTTTCCCGTCCTTCTTGCAATTTGCGGCTTGTTTTGCATCACATGGTTTTGCTGGTATGCCTGGAGCTAGTAAAGGATAGAACAGTTGCACATTTTTGCTATGGCCGCTGATAAAGGAGCGTTAATATTAGGTGAGCATAACAATTGTGCGAATCTGCGAATTTTTCCACTTCGTTAAATGAAAGTGATGGATTACTCAAGTAAAATTTCGACACAAATTTTGTTGTTTGTATTTTGGCACCATTTTTACAACGCACTCTTTGCCCTTTAGCTTGCATTTTTTTCTTTGTCATGATGGCAACTCTTGTGTCTCAGGGATTATAACACTTGCATAGAAATAATAACACTAACACTCTGGCAACACAGATGAGACACTATGATGTGGCATAGAAAGATAAGTTCGCCTAAAAATTGGGAGCCTATGGCAAGTGTATGAAATGCTATACTCACGAACGCATTGCGCTGTGTCGCCGATGAGGACGCAGTCTTTCCCGTCCTTCTTGCAATTTGCGGCTTGTTTCGCATCACATGGTTTTGCTGGTATGCCTGGAGCTAGTAAAGGATAGAACAGTTGCACATTTTTGCTATGGCCGCTGATAAAGGAGCGTTAATATTAGGTGAGCATAACAATTGTGCGAATCTGCGAATTTTTCCACTTCGTTAAATGAAAGTGATGGATTACTCAAGTAAAATTGAGACACAAATCTTGTTGTGTGTGTTTTGGCACCATTTTTACAATGCACACTTTGCCCTTTAGCTTGCATTTTTTTCTTTGTCATCATGGCAATATTGCGTCTCAGGGATTATCACCGTTGCATAGAAGTAATAACACTACCACTCTGGCAACACAGATGAGACACTATGATGTGGCATAGAAACACAAGTTCGCATAAAAAATGGGAACCTATGGGAAGTGTTGGAAATGCTATACTCACGAACGCATTGCGCTGTGTCGCCGATGAGGACGCAGTCTCTCCCATCCTTCTTGCAATTTGCGGCTTGTTTCGCATTACATGGTTTCGCTGGTATGCCTGAAGCTAGTAAAGAATAGAACAGTTGCACATTTTTGCTATGGCCGCTGATAAAGGAGCGTTAATATTAGGTGAGCATAAGAATTGTGCGAATCTGCGAATTTTTCCACTTCATTAAGAGAAAGTGATGGATTACTCAAGTAAAATATAGACAAAAATTTTGTTGTGTGTATTTTGGCATCATTTTTACAACGCACATTTTGCCGTTTAGCTTGCATTTTTTCTTTGTCATGACGGGAACTCTTGTGACTCAGGGGTTATAACAGTGTCATGGAAATATTACCACTACCATTCTGGCCGCACAGATGATACACTATGATGTGGCATAGAAAGATAAGTTCGCAGAAAAAAGGGGAACCTGTGGGAAGCGTTTGAAATGCTGTACTCACGAACGCATTGCGCTGTGTCGCCGATGAAGACGCAGTGTTTCCCATCCTTCTTGCAATTGGCGGCTTGTGTTGCATCACATCTTTTTGCTGGCACGCCTGGAGCTAGTGAAGGAAAGAACAAGTGCATATTTTTCATCTGATGGCAGATAAAAGCAGCGTTACCATTTGGTGGGCATAACAATTGTGCGAATCAGCAAATTTTTCGACTTCGTTAGGAGAAAGTTATGGATTATGGGAGTGAAAGTGAGACAAAGATTTCCGAGTGTTTATTTTTGCATCAGTTTTACAACGCACAAATTTGACTTTTAGCTTGCATTTTTTTTCCTTGCCATGATGGCAACTCTTGTGGTTCAGAGATGATAACCGTTGCATAGAAATCATAACACTACCACCCTTGCGACACAGATGAGCCAATATGATGTCGCATAGAAAGGTACGTTGGCTTGAAAAATGGGAACCTATGGGAAGTGTTCGAAATGCTATACTCACGAACGCATTGTGCTGTGTCGCCGATAAGGACGCAGTCTTTCCCGTCCTTCTTGCAATTTGCGGCTTGTTTTGCATCACATGGTTTTGCTGGTATGCCTGGAGCTAGTAAAGGATAGAACAGTTGCACATTTTTGCTATGGCCGCTGATAAAGGAGCGGTAATATTAGGTGAGCATAACAATTGTGCGAATCTGCGAATTTTTCCACTTCGTTAAATGAAAGTGATGGATTACTCAAGTAAAATTTCGACACAAATTTTGTTGTTTGTATTTTGGCACCATTTTTACAACGCACTCTTTGCCCTTTAGCTTGCATTTTTTTCTTTGTCATGATGGCAACTCTTGTGTCTCAGGGATTTTAGCAGTTGCATAGAAAGAATAACACTAACACTCTGGCAACACAGATGAGACACTATGATGTGGCATAGAAAGATAAGTTCGCCTAAAAATTGGGAGCCTATGGCAAGTGTATGAAATGCTATACTCACGAACGCATTGCGCTGTGTCGCCGATGAGGACGCAGTCTTTCCCGTCCTTCTTGCAATTTGCGGCTTGTTTCGCATCACATGGTTTTGCTGGTATGCCTGGAGCTAGTGAAGGATAGAACAGTTGCACATTTTTGCTATGGCCGCTGATAAAGGAGCGTTAATATTAGGTGAGCATAAGAATTGTGCGAATCTGCGAATTTTTCCACTTCGTTAAGTGACAGTGATGGATCACTCAAGTAAAATTGAGACACAAATTTTGTTGTGTGTATTTTGGCACCATTTTTACAATGCACACTTTGCCCTTTAGCTTGCATTTTTTTCTTTGTCATGATGGCAACAGTTTTGTCTCAGGGATTATAACAGTTGCATAGAAATAATAACACTACCACTCTGGCAACGCAGATGAGACACTATGATGTGGCATAGAAACACAAGTTCGCATAAAAAATGGGAACCTATGGCAAGTGTATGAAATGCTATACTCACGAACGCATTGCGCTGTGTCACCGATGAGGACGCAGTCTTTCCCATCCTTCTTGCAATTTGCGGCTTGTGTCGCATCACATCTTTTTGCTGGCACGCCTGGAGCTGGCAGAGGAAAGAACAAGTGCATATTTTTCATGGGATGGCTGATAAAAGCAGCGTTACCATTTGGTGGGCATAACAATTGTGCGAATCAGCAAATTTTTCGACTTCGTTAGGAGAAAGTTATGGATTATGGGAGTGAAAGTGAGACAAAGATTTCCGAGTGTTTATTTTTGCATCAGTTTTACAACGCACAAATTTGTCTTTTAGCTTTCATTTTTTTTCCTTGCCATGATGGCAACTCTTGTAGTTCAGGGATGATAACCGTTGCATAGAAATCATAACACTACCACCCTTGCGACACAGATGAGCCAATATGATGTGGCATAGAAAGATACGTTGGCTTGAAAAATGGGAACCTATGGGAAGTGTTCGAAATGCTATACTCACGAACGCATTGTGCTGTGTCGCCGATGAGGACGCAGTCTTTCCCGTCCTTCTTGCAATTTGCGGCTTGTTTTGCATCACATGGTTTTGCTGGTATGCCTGGAGCTAGTAAAGAATAGAACAGTTGCACATTTTTGCTATGGCCGCTGATAAAGGAGCGTTAATATTAGGTGAGCATAAGAATTGTGCGTATCTGCGAATTTTTCCACTTCGTTAAGAGAAAGTGATGGATTACTCAAGTAAAATTTAGACAAAAATTTTGTTGTGTGTATTTTGGCATCATTTTTACAACGCACATTTTGCCGTTTAGCTTGCATTTTTTATTTGTCATGACGGGAACTCTTGTGACTCAGGGGTTATAACAGTTTCATGGAAATATTACCACTACCATTCTGGCCGCACAGATGATACACTATGATGTGGCATAGAAAGATAAGTTCGCAGAAAATGGGAACCTATGGGAAGCGTTTGAAATGCTGTACTCACGAACGCATTGCGCTTTGTCGCCGATGAAGACGCAGTCTTTCCCATCCTTCTTGCAATTGGCGGCTTGTGTTGCATCACATCTTTTTGCTGGCACGCCTGGAGCTAGTGAAGGAAAGAACAAGTGCATATTTTTCATCTGATGGCTGATAAAAGCAGCGTTACCATTTGGTGGGCATAACAATTGTGCGAATCTGCGAATTTTTCCACTTCGTTAAGTGAAAGTTATGGATTATGGGAGTGAAAGTGAGACAAAGATTTCCGAGTGTTTATTTTTGCATCAGTTTTACAACGCACAAATTTGACTTTTAGCTTGCATTTTTTTCCTTGCCATGATGGCAACTCTTGTAGTTCAGGGATGATAACCGTTGCATAGAAATCATAACACTACCACCCTTGCGACACAGATGAGCCAATATGATGTCGCATAGAAAGATACGTTGGCTTGAAAAATGGGAACCTATGGGAAGTGTTCGAAATGCTATACTCACGAACGCATTGCGCTGTGTCGCCGATGAGGACGCAGACTTTCCCGTCCTTCTTGCAATTTGCGGCTTGTTTCGCATCACATGGTTTTGCTGGTATGCCTGGGGCTAGTAAAGAATAGAACAGTTGCACATTTTTGCTATGGCCGCTGATAAAGGAGCGTTAATATTAGGTGAGCATAACAATTGTGCGAATCTGCGAATTTTTCCACTTCGTTAAATGAAAGTGATGGATTACTCAAGTAAAATTGAGACATAACTTTTGTTGTGTGTATTTTGGCACCATTTTTACAATGCACACTTTTCCCTTTAGCTTGCATTTTTTTCTTTGTCATGATGGCAATATTGCGTCTGAGGGATTATCACCGTTGCATAGAAATAATAACGCTACCACTCTGGCAACACAGATGAGACACTATGATGTGGCATAGAAAGATAAGTTCGCCTAAAAATTGGGAGCCTATGGCAAGTGTATGAAATGCTATACTCACGAACGCATTGCGCTGTGTCGCCGATGAGGACGCAGTCTTTCCCGTCCTTTTTGCAATTTGCGGCTTGTTTCGCATCACATGGTTTTGCTGGTATGCCTGGAGCTAGTAAAGGATAGAACAGTTGCACATTTTTGCTATGGCCGCTGATAAAGGAGCGTTAATATTAGGTGAGCATAACAATTGTGCGAATCTGCGAATTTTTCCACTTCGTTAAATGAAAGTGATGGATTACTCAAGTAAAATTGAGACACAAATTTTGTTGTGTGTATTTTGGCACCATTTTTACAATGCACACTTTGCCCTTTAGCTTGCATTTTTTTCTTTGTCATGATGGCAATATTGCTTCTCAGGGATTATCACCGTTGCATAGAAATAATAACACTACCACTCTGGCAACACAGATGAGACACTATGATGTGGCATAGAAACACAAGTTCGCATAAAAAATGGGAACCTATGGGAAGTGTTCGAAATGCTATACTCACGAACGCATTGCGCTGTGTCGCCGATGAGGACGCAGTCTTTCCCATCCTTCTTGCAATTTGCGGCTTGTTTCGCATTACATGGTTTTGCTGGTATGCCTGGAGCTAGTAAAGAATAGAACAGTTGCACATTTTTGCTATGGCCGCTGATAAAGGAGCGTTAATGTTAGGTGAGCATAAGAATTGTGCGAATCTGCGAATTTTTCCACTTCATTAAGAGAAAGTGATGTATTACTCAAGTAAAATATAGACAAAAATTTTGTTGTGTGTATTTTGGCATCATTTTTACAACGCACATTTTGCCGTTTAGCTTGCATTTTTTCTTTGTCATGACGGGAACTCTTGTGACTCAGGGGTTATAACAGTTTCATGGAAATATTACCACTACCATTCTAGCCGCACAGATGATACACTATGATGTGGCATAGAAAGATAAGTTCGCAGAAAAAATGGGAACCTGTGGGAAGCGTTTGAAATGCTGTACTCACGAACGCATTGCGCTGTGTCGCCGATGAAGACACAGTCTTTCCCATCCTTCTTGCAATTGGCGGCTTGTGTTGCATCACATCTTTTTGCTGGCACGCCTGGAGCTAGTGAAGGAAAGAACAAGTGCATATTTTTCGTCTGATGGCTGATAAAAGCAGCGTTACCATTTGGTGGGCATAACAATTGTGCGAATCAGCAAATTTTTCGACTTCGTTAGGAGAAAGTTATGGATTATGGGAGTGAAAATGAGACAAAGATTTCCGAGTGTTTATTTTTGCATCAGTTTTACAACGCACAAATTTGACTTTTAGCTTGCATTTTTTTTCCTTGCCATGATGGCAACTCTTGTGGTTCAGGGATGATAACCGTTGCATAGAAATCATAACACTACCACCCTTGCGACACAGATGAGCCAATATGATGTCGCATAGAAAGATACGTTGGCTTGAAAAATGGGAACCTATGGGAAGTGTTCGAAATGCTATACTCACGAACGCATTGTGCTGTGTCGCCGATAAGGACGCAGTCTTTCCCGTCCTTCTTGCAATTTGCGGCTTGTTTTGCATCACATGGTTTTGCTGGTATGCCTGGAGCTAGTAAAGGATAGAACAGTTGCACATTTTTGCTATGGCCGCTGATAAAGGAACGTTAATATTAGGTGAGCATAACAATTGTGCGAATCTGCGAATTTTTCCACTTCGTTAAATGAAAGTGATGGATTACTCAAGTAAAATTTCGACACAAATTTTGTTGTTTGTATTTTGGCACCATTTTTATAACGCACTCTTTGCCCTTTAGCTTGCATTTTTTTCTTTGTCATGATGGCAACTCTTGTGTCTCAGGGATTATAACACTTGCATAGAAATAATAACACTAACACTCTGGCAACACAGATGAGACACTATGATGTGGCATAGAAAGATAAGTTCGCCTAAAAATTGGGAGCCTATGGCAAGTGTATGAAATGCTATACTCACGAACGCATTGCGCTGTGTCGCCGATGAGGACGCAGTCTTTCCCGTCCTTCTTGCAATTTGCGGCTTGTTTCGCATCACATGGTTTTGCTGGTATGCCTGGAGCTAGTAAAGGATAGAACAGTTGCACATTTTTGCTATGGCCGCTGATAAAGGAGCGTTAATATTAGGTGAGCATAACAATTGTGCGAATCTGCGAATTTTTCCACTTCGTCAAATGAAAGTGATGGATTACTCAAGTAAAATTGAGACACAAATTTTGTTGTGTGTGTTTTGGAACCATTTTTACAATGCACACTTTGCCCTTTAGCTTGCATTTTTTTCTTTGTCATGATGGCAATATTGCGTCTCAGGGATTATCACCGTTGCATAGAAGTAATAACACTACCACTCTGGCAACACAGATGAGACACTATGATGTGGCATAGAAACACAAGTTAAAATAAAAAATGGGAACCTATGGGAAGTGTTGGAAATGCTATACTCACGAACGCATTGCGCTGTGTCGCCGATGAGGACGCAGTCTCTCCCATCCTTCTTGCAATTTGCGGCTTGTTTCGCATTACATGGTTTCGCTGGTATGCCTGAAGCTAGTAAAGAATAGAACAGTTGCACATTTTTGCTATGGCCGCTGATAAAGGAGCGTTAATATTAGGTGAGCATAAGAATTGTGCGAATCTGCGAATTTTTCCACTTCATTAAGAGAAAGTGATGGATTACTCAAGTAAAATATAGACAAAAATTTTGTTGTGTGTATTTTGGCATCATTTTTACAACGCACATTTTGCCGTTTAGCTTGCATTTTTTCTTTGTCATGACGGGAACTCTTGTGACTCAGGGGTTATAACAGTGTCATGGAAATATTACCACTACCATTCTGGCCGCACAGATGATACACTATGATGTGGCATAGAAAGATAAGTTCGCAGAAAAAAGGGCAACCTGTGGGAAGCGTTTGAAATGCTGTACTCACGAACGCATTGCGCTGTGTCGCCGATGAAGACGCAGTGTTTCCCATCCTTCTTGCAATTGGCGGCTTGTGTTGCATCACATCTTTTTGCTGGCACGCCTGGAGCTAGTGAAGGAAAGAACAAGTGCATATTTTTCATCTGATGGCTGATAAAAGCAGCGTTACCATTTGGTGGGCATAACAATTGTGCGAATCAGCAAATTTTTCGACTTCGTTAGGAGAAAGTTATGGATTATGGGAGTGAAAGTGAGACAAAGATTTCCGAGTGTTTATTTTTGTATCAGTTTTACAACGCACAAATTTGACTTTTAGCTTGCATTTTTTTTCCTTGCCATGATGGCAACTCTTGTGGTTCAGGGATGATAACCGTTGCATAGAAATCATAACACTACCACCCTTGCGACACAGATGAGCCAATATGATGTCGCATAGAAAGATACGTTGGCTTGAAAAATGGGAACCTATGGGAAGTGTTCGAAATGCTATACTCACGAACGCATTGTGCTGTGTCGCCGATAAGGACGCAGTCTTTCCCGTCCTTCTTGCAATTTGCGGCTTGTTTTGCATCACATGGTTTTGCTGGTATGCCTGGAGCTAGTAAAGGATAGAACAGTTGCACATTTTTGCTATGGCCGCTGATAAAGGAGCGTTAATATTAGGTGAGCATAACAATTGTGCGAATCTGCGAATTTTTCCACTTCGTTAAATGAAAGTGATGGATTAATCAAGTAAAATTTCGACACAAATTTTGTTGTTTGTATATTGGCACCATTTTTACAACGCACTCTTTGCCCTTGAGCTTGCATTTTTTTCTTTGTCATGATGGCAACTCTTGTGTCTCAGGGATTATAACACTTGCATAGAAATAATAACACTAACACTCTGGCAACACAGATGAGACACTATGATGTGGCATAGAAAGATAAGTTCGCCTAAAAATTGGGAGCCTATGGCAAGTGTATGAAATGCTATACTCACGAACGCATTGCGCTGTGTCGCCGATGAGGACGCAGTCTTTCCCGTCCTTCTTGCAATTTGCGGCTTGTTTCGCATCACATGGTTTTGCTGGTATGCCTGGAGCTAGTAAAGGATAGAACAGTTGCACATTTTTGCTATGGCCGCTGATAAAGGAGCGTTAATATTAGGTGAGCATAACAATTGTGCGAATCTGCGAATTTTTCCACTTCGTTAAATGAAAGTGATGGATTACTCAAGTAAAATTGAGACACAAATCTTGTTGTGTGTGTTTTGGCACCATTTTTACAATGCACACTTTGCCCTTTAGCTTGCATTTTTTTCTTTGTCATCATGGCAATATTGCGTCTCAGGGAATATCACCGTTGCATAGAAGTAATAACACTACCACTCTGGCAACACAGATGAGACACTATGATGTGGCATAGAAACACAAGTTCGCATAAAAAATGGGAACCTATGGGAAGTGTTGGAAATGCTATACTCACGAACGCATTGCGCTGTGTCGCCGATGAGGACGCAGTCTCTCCCATCCTTCTTGCAATTTACGGCTTGTTTCGCATTACATGGTTTCGCTGGTATGCCTGAAGCTAGTAAAGAATAGAACAGTTGCGCATTTTTGCTATGGCCGCTGATAAAGGAGCGTTAATATTAGGTGAGCATAAGAATTGTACGAATCTGCGAATTTTTCCACTTCATTAAGAGAAAGTGATGGATTACTCAAGTAAAATATAGACAAAAATTTTGTTGTGTGTATTTTGGCATCATTTTTACAACGCACATTTTGCCGTTTAGCTTGCATTTTTTCTTTGTCATGACGGGAACTCTTGTGACTCAGGAGTTATAACAGTGTCATGGAAATATTACCACTACCATTCTGGCCGCACAGATGATACACTATGATGTGGCATAGAAAGATAAGTTCGCCTAAAAATTGGGAGCCTATGGCAAGTGTATGAAATGCTATACTCACGAACGCATTGCGCTGTGTCGCCGATGAGGACGCAGTCTTTCCCGTCCTTCTTGCAATTTGCGGCTTGTTTCGCATCACATGGTTTTGCTGGTATGCCTGGAGCTAGTAAAGGATAGAACAGTTGCACATTTTTGCTATGGCCGCTGATAAAGGAGCGTTAATATTAGGTGAGCATAACAATTGTGCGAATCTGCGAATTTTTCCACTTCGTCAAATGAAAGTGATGGATTACTCAAGTAAAATTGAGACACAAATTTTGTTGTGTGTGTTTTGGAACCATTTTTACAATGCACACTTTGCCCTTTAGCTTGCATTTTTTTCTTTGTCATGATGGCAATATTGCGTCTCAGGGATTATCACCGTTGCATAGAAGTAATAACACTACCACTCTGGCAACACAGATGAGACACTATGATGTGGCATAGAAACACAAGTTAAAATAAAAAATGGGAACCTATGGGAAGTGTTGGAAATGCTATACTCACGAACGCATTGCGCTGTGTCGCCGATGAGGACGCAGTCTCTCCCATCCTTCTTGCAATTTGCGGCTTGTTTCGCATTACATGGTTTCGCTGGTATGCCTGAAGCTAGTAAAGAATAGAACAGTTGCACATTTTTGCTATGGCCGCTGATAAAGGAGCGTTAATATTAGGTGAGCATAAGAATTGTGCGAATCTGCGAATTTTTCCACTTCATTAAGAGAAAGTGATGGATTACTCAAGTAAAATATAGACAAAAATTTTGTTGTGTGTATTTTGGCATCATTTTTACAACGCACATTTTGCCGTTTAGCTTGCATTTTTTCTTTGTCATGACGGGAACTCTTGTGACTCAGGGGTTATAACAGTGTCATGGAAATATTACCACTACCATTCTGGCCGCACAGATGATACACTATGATGTGGCATAGAAAGATAAGTTCGCAGAAAAAAGGGCAACCTGTGGGAAGCGTTTGAAATGCTGTACTCACGAACGCATTGCGCTGTGTCGCCGATGAAGACGCAGTGTTTCCCATCCTTCTTGCAATTGGCGGCTTGTGTTGCATCACATCTTTTTGCTGGCACGCCTGGAGCTAGTGAAGGAAAGAACAAGTGCATATTTTTCATCTGATGGCTGATAAAAGCAGCGTTACCATTTGGTGGGCATAACAATTGTGCGAATCAGCAAATTTTTCGACTTCGTTAGGAGAAAGTTATGGATTATGGGAGTGAAAGTGAGACAAAGATTTCCGAGTGTTTATTTTTGTATCAGTTTTACAACGCACAAATTTGACTTTTAGCTTGCATTTTTTTTCCTTGCCATGATGGCAACTCTTGTGGTTCAGGGATGATAACCGTTGCATAGAAATCATAACACTACCACCCTTGCGACACAGATGAGCCAATATGATGTCGCATAGAAAGATACGTTGGCTTGAAAAATGGGAACCTATGGGAAGTGTTCGAAATGCTATACTCACGAACGCATTGTGCTGTGTCGCCGATAAGGACGCAGTCTTTCCCGTCCTTCTTGCAATTTGCGGCTTGTTTTGCATCACATGGTTTTGCTGGTATGCCTGGAGCTAGTAAAGGATAGAACAGTTGCACATTTTTGCTATGGCCGCTGATAAAGGAGCGTTAATATTAGGTGAGCATAACAATTGTGCGAATCTGCGAATTTTTCCACTTCGTTAAATGAAAGTGATGGATTAATCAAGTAAAATTTCGACACAAATTTTGTTGTTTGTATATTGGCACCATTTTTACAACGCACTCTTTGCCCTTGAGCTTGCATTTTTTTCTTTGTCATGATGGCAACTCTTGTGTCTCAGGGATTATAACACTTGCATAGAAATAATAACACTAACACTCTGGCAACACAGATGAGACACTATGATGTGGCATAGAAAGATAAGTTCGCCTAAAAATTGGGAGCCTATGGCAAGTGTATGAAATGCTATACTCACGAACGCATTGCGCTGTGTCGCCGATGAGGACGCAGTCTTTCCCGTCCTTCTTGCAATTTGCGGCTTGTTTCGCATCACATGGTTTTGCTGGTATGCCTGGAGCTAGTAAAGGATAGAACAGTTGCACATTTTTGCTATGGCCGCTGATAAAGGAGCGTTAATATTAGGTGAGCATAACAATTGTGCGAATCTGCGAATTTTTCCACTTCGTTAAATGAAAGTGATGGATTACTCAAGTAAAATTGAGACACAAATCTTGTTGTGTGTGTTTTGGCACCATTTTTACAATGCACACTTTGCCCTTTAGCTTGCATTTTTTTCTTTGTCATCATGGCAATATTGCGTCTCAGGGATTATCACCGTTGCATAGAAGTAATAACACTACCACTCTGGCAACACAGATGAGACACTATGATGTGGCATAGAAACACAAGTTCGCATAAAAAATGGGAACCTATGGGAAGTGTTGGAAATGCTATACTCACGAACGCATTGCGCTGTGTCGCCGATGAGGACGCAGTCTCTCCCATCCTTCTTGCAATTTACGGCTTGTTTCGCATTACATGGTTTCGCTGGTATGCCTGAAGCTAGTAAAGAATAGAACAGTTGCACATTTTTGCTATGGCCGCTGATAAAGGAGCGTTAATATTAGGTGAGCATAAGAATTGTACGAATCTGCGAATTTTTCCACTTCATTAAGAGAAAGTGATGGATTACTCAAGTAAAATATAGACAAAAATTTTGTTGTGTGTATTTTGGCATCATTTTTACAACGCACATTTTGCCGTTTAGCTTGCATTTTTTCTTTGTCATGACGGGAACTCTTGTGACTCAGGAGTTATAACAGTGTCATGGAAATATTACCACTACCATTCTGGCCGCACAGATGATACACTATGATGTGGCATAGAAAGATAAGTTCGCAGAAAAAAGGGGAACCTGTGGGAAGCGTTTGAAATGCTGTACTCACGAACGCATTGCGCTGTGTCGCCGATGAAGACGCAGTGTTTCCCATCCTTCTTGCAATTGGCGGCTTGTGTTGCATCACATCTTTTTGCTGGCACGCCTGGAGCTAGTGAAGGAAAGAACAAGTGCATATTTTTCATCTGATGGCTGATAAAAGCAGCGTTACCATTTGGTGGGCATAACAATTGTGCGAATCAGCAAATTTTTCGACTTCGTTAGGAGAAAGTTATGGATCATGGGAGTGAAAGTGAGACAAAGATTTCCGAGTGTTTATTTTTGTATCAGTTTTACAACGCACAAATTTGACTTTTAGCTTGCATTTTTTTTCCTTGCCATGATGGCAACTCTTGTGGTTCAGGGATGATAACCGTTGCATAGAAATCATAACACTACCACCCTTGCGACACAGATGAGCCAATATGATGTCGCATAGAAAGATACGTTGGCTTGAAAAATGGGAACCTATGGGAAGTGTTCGAAATGCTATACTCACGAACGCATTGTGCTGTGTCGCCGATAAGGACGCAGTCTTTCCCGTCCTTCTTGCAATTTGCGGCTTGTTTTGCATCACATGGTTTTGCTGGTATGCCTGGAGCTAGTAAAGGATAGAACAGTTGCACATTTTTGCTATGGCCGCTGATAAAGGAGCGTTAATATTAGGTGAGCATAACAATTGTGCGAATCTGCGAATTTTTCCACTTCGTTAAATGAAAGTGATGGATTACTCAAGTAAAATTTCGACACAAATTTTGTTGTTTGTATTTTGGCACCATTTGTACAACGCACTCTTTGCCCTTTAGCTTGCATTTTTTTCTTTGTCATGATGGCAACTCTTGTGTCTCTGGGATTATAACACTTGCATAGAAATAATAACACTAACACTCTGGCAACACAGATGAGACACTATGATGTGGCATAGAAAGATAAGTTCGCCTAAAAATTGGGAGCCTATGGCAAGTGTATGAAATGCTATACTCACGAACGGATTGCGCTGTGTCGCCGATGAGGACGCAGTCTTTCCCGTCCTTCTTGCAATTTGCGGCTTGTTTCGCATCACATGGTTTTGCTGGTATGCCTGGAGCTAGTAAAGGATAGAACAGTTGCACATTTTTGCTATGGCCGCTGATAAAGGAGGGTTAATATTAGGTGAGCATAACAATTGTGCGAATCTGCGAATTTTTCCACTTCGTTAAATGAAAGTGATGGATTACTCAAGTAAAATTGAGACACAAATTTTGTTGTGTGTGTTTTGGCACCATTTTTACAATGCACACTTTGCCCTTTAGCTTGCATTTTTTTCTTTGTCATGATGGCAATATTGCGTCTCAGGGATTATCATCGTTGCATAGAAGTAATAACACTACCACTCTGGCAACACAGATGAGACACTTTGATGTGGCATAGAAACACAAGTTCGCATAAAAAATGGGAACCTATGGGAAGTGTTCGAAATGCTATACTCACGAACGCATTGCGCTGTGTCGCCGATGAGGACGCAGTCTCTCCCATCCTTCTTGCAATTTGCGGCTTGTTTCGCATTACATGGTTTCGCTGGTATGCCTGAAGCTAGTAAAGAATAGAACAGTTGCACATTTTTGCTATGGCCGCTGATAAAGGAGCGTTAATATTAGGTGAGCATAAGAATTGTGCGAATCTGCGAATTTTTCCACTTCATTAAGAGAAAGTGATGGATTACTCAAGTAAAATATAGACAAAAATTTTGTTGTGTGTATTTTGGCATCATTTTTACAACGCACATTTTGCCGTTTAGCTTGCATTTTTTCTTTGTCATGACGGGAACTCTTGTGACTCAGGGGTTATAACAGTGTCATGGAAATATTACCACTACCATTCTGGCCGCACAGATGATACAATATGATGTGGCATAGAAAGATAAGTTCGCAGAAAAAATGGGAACCTGTGGGAAGCGTTTGAAATGCTGTACTCACGAACGCATTGCGCTGTGTCGCCGATGAAGACGCAGTGTTTCCCATCCTTCTTGCAATTGGCGGCTTGTGTTGCATCACATCTTTTTGCTGGCACGCCTGGAGCTAGTGAAGGAAAGAACAAGTGCATATTTTTCATCTGATGGCTGATAAAAGCAGCGTTACCATTTGGTGGGCATAACAATTGTGCGAATCAGCAAATTTTTCGACTTCGTTAGGAGAAAGTTATGGATTATGGGAGTGAAAGTGAGACAAAGATTTCCGAGTGTTTATTTTTGCATCAGTTTTACAACGCACAAATTTGACTTTTAGCTTGCATTTTTTTTCCTTGCCATGATGGCAACTCTTGTGGTTCTGGGATGATAACCGTTGCATAGAAATCATAACACTACCACCCTTGCGACACAGATGAGCCAATATGATGTCGCATAGAAAGATACGTGCTTGAAAAATGGGAACCTATGGGAAGTGTTCGAAATGCTATACTCACGAACGCATTGTGCTGTGTCGCCGATAAGGACGCAGTCTTTCCCGTCCTTCTTGCAATTTGCGGCTTGTTTTGCATCACATGGTTTTGCTGGTATGCCTGGAGCTAGTAAAGGATAGAACAGTTGCACATTTTTGCTATGGCCGCTGATAAAGGAGCGTTAATATTAGGTGAGCATAACAATTGTGCGAATCTGCGAATTTTTCCACTTCGTTAAATGAAAGTGATGGATTACTCAAGTAAAATTGAGACACAAATTTTGTTGTTTGTATTTTGGCACCATTTTTACAACGCAAACTTTGCCCTTTAGCTTGCATTTTTTTCTTTGTCATGATGGCAACTCTTGCGTCTCAGGGATTATAACACTTGCATAGAAATAATAACACTAACACTCTGGCAACACAGATGAGACACTATGATGTGGCATAGAAAGATAAGTTCGCCTAAAAATTGGGAGCCTATGGCAAGTGTATGAAATGCTATACTCACGAACGCATTGCGCTGTGTCGCCGATGAGGACGCAGTCTTTCCCGTCCTTCTTGCAATTTGCGGCTTGTTTCGCATCACATGGTTTTGCTGGTATGCCTGGAGCTAGTAAAGAATAGAACAGTTGCACATTTTTGCTATGGCCGCTGATAAAGGAGCGTTAATATTAGGTGAGCATAAGAATTGTGCGAATCTGCGAATTTTTCCACTTCATTAAGAGAAAGTGATGGATTACTCAAGTAAAATTTAGATAAAAATTTTGTTGTGTGTATTTTGGCATCATTTTTACAACGCACATCTTGCCGTTTAGCTTGCATTTTTTCTTTGTCATGACGGGAACTCTTGTGACTCAGGGGTTATAACAGTTTCATGGAAATATTACCACTACCATTCTGGCCGCACAGATGATACACTATGATGTGGCATAGAAAGATAAGTTCGCAGAAAAAATGGGAACCTGTGGGAAGCGTTTGAAATGCTGTACTCACGAACGCATTGCGCTGTGTCGTCGATGAAGACGCAGTCTTTCCCATCCTTCTTGCAATTGGCGGCTTGTGTTGCATCACATCTTTTTGCTGGCACGCCTGGAGCTAGTGAAGGAAAGAACAAGTGCATATTTTTCATCTGATGACTGATGAAAGCAGCGTTACCATTTGGTGGGCATAACAATTGTGCGAATCAGCAAATTTTTCGACTTCGTTAGGAGAAAGTTATGGATTATGGGAGTGAAAATGAGACAAAGATTTCCGAGTGTTTATTTTTGCATCAGTTTTACAACGCACAAATTTGACTTTTAGCTTGCATTTTTTTTTCCTTGCCATGATGGCAACTCTTGTGGTTCAGGGATGATAACCGTTGCATAGAAATCATAACACTACCACCCTTGCGACACACATGAGCCAATTTGATGTGGCATAGAAAGATACGTTGGCTTGAAAAATGGGAACCTATGGGAAGTGTTCGAAATGCTATACTCACGAACGCATTGTGCTGTGTCGCCGATGAGGACGCAGTCTTTCCCGTCCTTCTTGCAATTTGCGGCTTGTTTCGCATCACATGGTTTTGCTGGTATGCCTGGAGCTAGTAAAGAATAGAACAGTTGCACATTTTTGCTATGGCCGCTGATAAAGGAGCGTTAATATTAGGTGAGCATAACAATTGTGCGTATCTGCGAATTTTTCCAATTCGTTTAGAGAAAGTGATGGATTACTCAAGTAAAATTTAGACAAAAATTTTGTTGTGTGTATTTTGGCATCATTTTTACAACGCACATTTTGCCGTTTAGCTTGCATTTTTTCTTTGTCATGACGGGAACTCTTGTGACTCAGGGGTTATAACAGTTTCATGGAAATATTACCACTACCATTCTGGCCGCACAGATGATACACTATGATGTGGCATAGAAAGATAAGTTCGCAGAAAAAATGGGAACCTGTGGGAAGCGTTTGAAATGCTGTACTCACGAACGCATTGCGCTGTGTCGCCGATGAAGACGCAGTCTTTCCCATCCTTCTTGCAATTGGCGGCTTGTGTTGCATCACATCTTTTTGCTGGCACGCCTGGAGCTAGTGAAGGAAAGAACAAGTGCATATTTTTCATCTGATGGCTGATAAAAGCAGCGTTACCATTTGGTGGGCATAACAATTGTGCGAATCAGCAAATTTTTCGACTTCGTTAGGAGAAAGTTATGGATTATGGGAGTGAAAGTGAGACAAAGATTTCCGAGTGTTTATTTTTGCATCAGTTTTACAACGCACAAATTTGACTTTTAGCTTGCATTTTTTTTCCTTGCCATGTTGGCAACTCTTGTGGTTCAGGGATGATAACCGTTGCATAGGAATCGTAACACTACCACCCTTGCGACACAGATGAGCCAATATGATGTGGCATAGAAAGATACGTTGGCTTGAAAAATGGGAACCTATGGGAAGTGTTCGAAATGCTATACTCACGAACGCATTGTGCGGTGTCGCCGATGAGGACGCAGTCTTTCCCGTCCTTCTTGCAATTTGCAGCTTGTTTTGCATCACATGGTTTTGCTGCTATGCCTGGAGCTAGTAAAGGATAGAACAGTTGCACATTTTTGCTATGGCCGCTGATAAAGGAGCGTTAATATTAGGTGAGCATAACAATTGTGCGAATCTGCGAATTTTTCCACTTCGTTAAGTGAAAGTGATGGATTACTCAAGTAAAATTGAGACACAAATTTTGTTGTGTGTATTTTGGCACCATTTTTACAATGCACACTTTGCCCTTTAGCTTGCATTTTTTTCTTTGTCATGATGGCAATATTGCGTCTCAGGGATTATCACCGTTGCATAGAAATAATAACACTACCACTCTGGCAACACAGATGAGACACTATGATGTGGCATAGAAACACAAGTTCGCATAAAGAACGGGAACCTATGGGAAGTGTTCGAAATGCTATACTCACGAACGCATTGCGCTGTGTCGCCGATGAGGACGCAGTCTTTCCCATCCTTCTTGCAATTTGCGGCTTGTTTCGCATTACATGGTTTTGCTGGTATGCCTGGGGCTAGTAAAGAATAGAACAGTTGCACATTTTTGCTATGGCCGCTGATAAAGGAGCGTTAATATTAGGTGAGCATAAGGATTGTGCGAATCTGCGAATTTTTCCACTTCGTTAAGAGAAAGTGATGGATTACTCAAGTAAAATTTAGACAAAAATTTGTTGTGTGTATTTTGGCATCATTTTTACAACGCACATTTTGCCGTTTAGCTTGCATTTTTTCTTTGTCATGACGGGAACTCTTGTGACTCAGGGGTTATAACAGTTTCATGGAAATATTACCACTACCATTCTGGCTGCACAGGTGATACACTATGATGTGCCATAGAAAGATAAGTTCGCAGAAAAAATGGGAACCTGTGGGAAGCGTTTGAAATGCTGTACTCACGAACGCATTGCGCTGTGTCGCCGATGAAGACGCAGTCTTTCCCATCCTTCTTGCAATTGGCGGCTTGTGTTGCATCACATCTTTTTGCTGGCACGCCTGGAGCTAGTGAAGGAAAGAACAAGTGCATATTTTTCATCTGATGGCTGATAAAAGCAGCGCTACCATTTGGTGGGCATAACAATTGTGCGAATCAGCAAATTTTTCGACTTCGTTAGGAGAAAGTTATGGATTATGGGAGTGAAAGTGAGACAAAGATTTCCGAGTGTTTATTTTCGCATCAGTTTTACAACGCACAAATTTGACTTTTAGCTTGCATTTTTTTTCCTTGCCATGTTGGCAACTCTTGTGGTTCAGGGATGATAACCGTTGCATAGAAATCGTAACACTACCACCCTTGCGACACAGATGAGCCAATATGATGTGGCATAGAAAGATACGTTGGCTTGAAAAATGGGAACCTATGGGAAGTGTTCGAAATGCTATACTCACGAACGCATTGTGCTGTGTCGCCGATGAGGACGCAGTCTTTCCCGTCCTTCTTGCAATTTGCAGCTTGTTTTGCATCACATGGTTTTGCTGGTATGCCTGGAGCTAGTAAAGGATAGAACAGTTGCACATTTTTGCTATGGCCGCTGATAAAGGAGCGTTAATATTAGGTGAGCATAACAATTGTGCGAATCTGCGAATTTTTCCACTTCGTTAAGTGAAAGTGATGGATTACTCAAGTAAAATTTAGACAAAAATTTTGTTGTGTGTATTTTGGCATCAGTTTTACAACGCACATTTTGCCGTTTAGCTTGCATTTTTTCTTTGTCATGACGGGAACTCTTGTGACTCAGGGGTTATAACAGTTTCATGGAAATATTACCACTACCATTCTGGCCGCACAGATGATACACTATGATGTGGCATAGAAAGATAAGTTCGCAGAAAAAATGGGAACCTGTGGGAAGCGTTTGAAATGCTGTACTCACGAACGCATTGCGCTGTGTCGCCGATGAAGACGCAGTCTTTCCCATCCTTCTTGCAATTGGCAGCTTGTGTTGCATCACATCTTTTTGCTGGCACGCCTGGAGCTAGTGACGGAAAGAACAAGTGCATATTTTTAATCTGATGGCTGATAAAAGCAGCGTTACCATTTGGTGGGCATAACAATTGTGCGAATCAGCAAATTTTTCGACTTCGTTAGGAGAAAGTTATGGATTATAGGAGTGAAAGTGAGACAAAGATTTCCGAGTGTTTATTTTTGCATCAGTTTTACAACGCACAAATTTGACTTTTAGCTTGCATTTTTTTTCCTTGCCATGATGGCAACTCTTGTGGTTCAGGGATGATAACCGTTGCATAGAAATCGTAACACTACCACCCTTGCGACACAGATGAGCCAATATGATGTGGCATAGAAAGATACGTTGGCTTGAAAAATGGGAACCTATGGGAAGTGTTCGAAATGCTATACTCACGAACGCATTGTGCTTTGTCGCCGATGAGGACGCAGTCTTTCCCGTCCTTCTTGCAATTTGCGGCTTGTTTCGCATCACATGGTTTTGCTGGTATGCCTGGAGCTAGTGAAGGATAGAAGAGTTGCACATTTTTGCTATGGCCGCTGATAAAGGAGCGTTAATATTAGGTGAGCATAACAATTGTGCGAATCTGCGAATTTTTCCACTTCGTTAAATGAAAGTGATGGATTACTCAAGTAAAATTGAGACACAAATTTTGTTGTGTGTATTTTGGCACCATTTTTACAATGCACACTTTTCCCTTTAGCTTGCATTTTTTTCTTTGTCATGATGGCAATATTGCGTCTCAGGGATTATCACCGTTGCATAGAAATAATAACGCTACCACTCTGGCAACACAGATGAGACACTATGATGTGGCATAGAAAGATAAGTTCGCCTAAAAATTGGGAGCCTATGGCAAGTGTATGAAATGCTATACTCACGAACGCATTGCGCTGTGTCGCCGATGAGGACGCAGTCGTTCCCGTCCTTCTTGCAATTTGCGGCTTGTTTCGCATCACATGGTTTTGCTGGTATGCCTGGAGCTAGTAAAGGATAGAACAGTTGCACATTTTTGCTATGGCCGCTGATAAAGGAGCGTTAATATTAGGTGAGCATAACAATTGTGCGAATCTGCGAATTTTTCCACTTTGTTAAATGAAAGTGATGGATTACTCAAGTAAAATTGAGACACAAATTTTGTTGTGTGTATTTTGGCACCATTTTTACAATGCACACTTTGCCCTTTAGCTTGCATTTTTTTCTTTGTCATGATGGCAATATTGCGTCTCAGGGATTATCACCGTTGCATAGAAGTAATAACACTACCACTCTGGCAACACAGATGAGACACTATGATGTGGCATAGAAGCACAAGTTCGCATAAAAAATGGGAACCTATGGGAAGTATTCGAAATGCTATACTCACGAACGCATTGCGCTGTG
The DNA here is from genome assembly GCF_050947875.1 of Dermacentor variabilis. Lineage (NCBI taxonomy): Eukaryota > Metazoa > Arthropoda > Arachnida > Ixodida > Ixodidae > Dermacentor > Dermacentor variabilis. The sequence goes on from NC_134575.1 coordinate 60,640,025, forward strand.
TCGCCGATGAGGACGCAGTCTTTCCCATCCTTCTTGCAATTTGCGGCTTGTTTCGCATTACATGGTTTTGCTGGTATGCCTGAAGCTAGTAAAGAATAGAACAGTTGCACATTTTTGCTATGGCCGCTGATAAAGGAGCGTTAATATTAGGTGAGCATAAGAATTGTGCGAATCTGCGAATTTTTCCACTTCATTAAGAGAAAGTGATGGATTACTCAAGTAAAATATAGACAAAAATTTTGTTGTGTGTATTTTGGCATCATTTTTACAACGCACATTTTGCCGTTTAGCTTGCATTTTTTCTTTGTCATGACGGGAACTCTTGTGACTCAGGGGTTATAACAGTTTCATGGAAATATTACCACTACCATTCTGGCCGCACAGATGATACACTATGATGTGGCATAGAAAGATAAGTTCGCAGAAAAAATGGGAACCTGTGGGAAGCGTTTGAAATGCTGTACTCACGAACGCATTGCGCTGTGTCGCCGATGAAGACGCAGTGTTTCCCATCCTTCTTGCAATTGGCGGCTTGTGTTGCATCACATCTTTTTGCTGGCACGCCTGGAGCTGGTGAAGGAAAGAACAAGTGCATATTTTTCATCTGATGGCTGATAAAAGCAGCGTTACTATTTGGTGGGCATAACAATTGTGCGAATCTGCGAATTTTTCCACTTCGTTAAGTGAAAGTGATGGATTACTCAAGTAAAATTGAGACACAAATTTTGTTGTGTGTATTTTGGCACCATTTTTACAATGCACACTTTGCCCTTTAGCTTGCATTTTTTTCTTTGTCATGATGGCAATATTACGTCTCAGGGATTATCACCGTTGCGTAGAAATAATAACACTACCACTCTGGCAACACAGATGAGACACTATGATGTGGCATAGAAACACAAGTTCGCAGAAAGAACGGGAACCTATGGGAAGTTTTCTAAATGCTATACTCACGAACGCATTGTGCTGTGTCGCCGATGAGGACGCAGTCTTTCCCGTCCTTCTTGCAATTTGCGGCTTGTTTCGCATCACATGGTTTTGCTGGTATGCCTGGAGCTAGTAAAGGATAGAACAGTTGCACATTTTTGCTATGGCCGCTGATAAAGGAGCGTTAATATTAGGTGAGCATAACAATTGTGCGAATCTGCGAATTTTTCCACTTCGTTAAATGAAAGTGATGGATTACTCAAGTAAAATTGAGACACAAATTTTGTTGTGTGTATTTTGGCACCATTTTTACAATGCACACTTTGCCCTTTAGCTTGCATTTTTTTCTTTGTCATGATGGCAATATTGCGTCTCAGGGATTATCACCGTTGCATAGAAGTAATAACACTACCACTCTGGCAACACAGATGAGACACTATGATGTGGCATAGAAACACAAGTTCGCATAAAAAATGGGAACCTATGGGAAGTGTTCGAAATGCTATACTCACGAACGCATTGCGCTGTGTCGCCGATGAGGACGCAGTCTTTCCCATCCTTCTTGCAATTTGCGGCTTGTTTCGCATTACATGGTTTTGCTGGTATGCCTGAAGCTAGTAAAGAATAGAACAGTTGCACATTTTTGCTATGGCCGCTGATAAAGGAGCGTTAATATTAGGTGAGCATAAGAATTGTGCGAATCTGCGAATTTTTCCACTTCATTAAGAGAAAGTGATGGATTACTCAAGTAAAATATAGACAAAAATTTTGTTGTGTGTATTTTGGCATCATTTTTACAACGCACATTTTGCCGTTTAGCTTGCATTTTTTCTTTGTCATGACGGGAACTCTTGTGACTCAGGGGTTATAACAGTTTCATGGAAATATTACCACTACCATTCTGGCCGCACAGATGATACACTATGATGTGGCATAGAAAGATAAGTTCGCAGAAAAAATGGGAACCTGTGGGAAGCGTTTGAAATGCTGTACTCACGAACGCATTGCGCTGTGTCGCCGATGAAGACGCAGTGTTTCCCATCCTTCTTGCAATTGGCGGCTTGTGTTGCATCACATCTTTTTGCTGGCACGCCTGGAGCTAGTGAAGGAAAGAACAAGTGCATATTTTTCATCTGATGGCTGATAAAAGCAGCGTTACCATTCGGTGGGCATAACAATTGTGCGAATCTGCGAATTTTTCCACTTCGTTAAGTGAAAGTGATGGATTACTCAAGTAAAATTGAGACACAAATTTTGTTGTGTGTATTTTGGCACCATTTTTACAATGCACACTTTGCCCTTTAGCTTGCATTTTTTTCTTTGTCATGATGGCAATATTACGTCTCAGGGATTATCACCGTTGCGTAGAAATAATAACACTACCACTCTGGCAACACAGATGAGACACTATGATGTGGCATAGAAACACAAGTTCGCATAAAGAACGGGAACCTATGGGAAGTGTTCGAAATGCTATACTCACGAACGCATTGCGCTGTGTCGCCGATGAGGACGCAGTCTTTCCCATCCTTCTTGCAATTTGCGGCTTGTTTCGCATTACATGGTTTTGCTGGTATGCCTGGGGCTAGTAAAGAATAGAACAGTTGCACATTTTTGCTATGGCCGCTGATAAAGGAGCGTTAATATTAGGTGAGCATAAGAATTGTGCGAATCTGCGAATTTTTCCACTTCGTTAAGAGAAAGTGATGGATTACTCAAGTAAAATTTAGACAAAAATTTTGTTGTGTGTATTTTGGCATCATTTTTACAGCGCACATTTTGCCGTTTAGCTTGCATTTTTTCTTTGTCATGACGGGAACTCTTGTGACTCAGGGGTTATAACAGTTTCATGGAAATATTACCACTACCATTCTGGCCGCACAGATGATACGCTATGGTGTGGCATAGAAACATAAGTTCGCAGAAAAAATGGGAACCTGTGGGAAGCGTTTGAAATGCTGTACTCACGAACGCATTGCGCTGTGTCGCCGATGAAGACGCAGTCTTTCCCATCCTTCTTGCAATTGGCGGCTTGTGTTGCAACACATCTTTTTGCTGGCACGGCTGGAGCTAGTGACGGAAAGAACAAGTGCATATTTTTAATCTGATGGCTGATAAAAGCAGCGTTACCATTTGGTGGGCATAACAATTGTGCGAATCAGCAAATTTTTCGACTTCGTTAGGAGAAAGTTATGGATTATGGGAGTGAAAGTGAGACAAAGATTTCCGAGTGTTTATTTTTGCATCAGTTTTACAACGCACAAATTTGACTTTTAGCTTGCATTTTTTTTCCTTGCCATGATGGCAACTCTTGTGGTTCAGGGATGATAACCGTTGCATAGAAATCGTAACACTACCACCCTTGCGACACAGATGAGCCAATATGATGTGGCATAGAAAGATACGTTGGCTTGAAAAATGGGAACCTATGGGAAGTGTTCGAAATGCTATACTCACGAACGCATTGTGCTGTGTCGCCGATGAGGACGCAGTCTTTCCCGTCCTTCTTGCAATTTGCGGCTTGTTTCGCATCACATGGTTTTGCTGGTATGCCTGGAGCTAGTGAAGGATAGAAGAGTTGCACATTTTTGCTATGGCCGCTGATAAAGGAGCGTTAATATTAGGTGAGCATAACAATTGTGCGAATCTGCGAATTTTTCCACTTCGTTAAATGAAAGTGATGGATTACTCAAGTAAAATTGAGACACAAATTTTGTTGTGTGTATTTTGGCACCATTTTTACAATGCACACTTTTCCCTTTAGCTTGCATTTTTTTCTTTGTCATGATGGCAATATTGCGTCTCAGGGATTATCACCGTTGCATAGAAATAATAACGCTACCACTCTGGCAACACAGATGAGACACTATGATGTGGCATAGAAAGATAAGTTCGCCTAAAAATTGGGAGCCTATGGCAAGTGTATGAAATGCTATACTCACGAACGCATTGCGCTGTGTCGCCGATGAGGACGCAGTCTTTCCCGTCCTTCTTGCAATTTGCGGCTTGTTTCGCATCACATGGTTTTGCTGGTATGCCTGGAGCTAGTAAAGGATAGAACAGTTGCACATTTTTGCTATGGCCGCTGATAAAGGAGTGTTAATATTAGGTGAGCATAACAATTGTGCGAATCTGCGAATTTTTCCACTTCGTTAAGTGAAAGTGATGGATTACTCAAGTAAAATTTAGACAAAAATTTTGTTGTGTGTATTTTGGCATCAGTTTTACAACGCACATTTTGCCGTTTAGCTTGCATTTTTTCTTTGTCATGACGGGAACTCTTGTGACTCAGGGGTTATAACAGTTTCATGGAAATATTACCACTACCATTCTGGCCGCACAGATGATACACTATGATGTGGCATAGAAAGATAAGTTCGCAGAAAAAATGGGAACCTGTGGGAAGCGTTTGAAATGCTGTACTCACGAACGCATTGCGCTGTGTCGCCGATGAAGACGCAGTCTTTCCCATCCTTCTTGCAATTGGCAGCTTGTGTTGCATCACATCTTTTTGCTGGCACGCCTGGAGCTAGTGACGCAAAGAACAAGTGCATATTTTTAATCTGATGGCTGATAAAAGCAGAGTTACCATTTGGTGGGCATAACAATTGTGCGAATCAGCAAATTTTTCGACTTCGTTAGGAGAAAGTTATGGATTATGGGAGTGAAAGTGAGACAAAGATTTCCGAGTGTTTATTTTTGCATCAGTTTTACAACGCACAAATTTGACTTTTAGCTTGCATTTTTTTTCCTTGCCATGATGGCAACTCTTGTGGTTCAGGGATGATAACCGTTGCATAGAAATCGTAACACTACCACCCTTGCGACACAGATGAGCCAATATGATGTGGCATAGAAAGATACGTTGGCTTGAAAAATGGGAACCTATGGGAAGTGTTCGAAATGCTATACTCACGAACGCATTGTGCTGTGTCGCCGATGAGGACGCAGTCTTTCCCGTCCTTCTTGCAATTTGCGGCTTGTTTCGCATCACATGGTTTTGCTGGTATGCCTGGAGCTAGTGAAGGATAGAAGAGTTGCACATTTTTGCTATGGCCGCTGATAAAGGAGCGTTAATATTAGGTGAGCATAACAATTGTGCGAATCTGCGAATTTTTCCACTTCGTTAAATGAAAGTGATGGATTACTCAAGTAAAATTGAGACACAAATTTTGTTGTGTGTATTTTGGCACCATTTTTACAATGCACACTTTTCCCTTTAGCTTGCATTTTTTTCTTTGTCATGATGGCAATATTGCGTCTCAGGGATTATCACCGTTGCATAGAAATAATAACGCTACCACTCTGGCAACACAGATGAGACACTATGATGTGGCATAGAAAGATAAGTTCGCCTAAAAATTGGGAGCCTATGGCAAGTGTATGAAATGCTATACTCACGAACGCATTGCGCTGTGTCGCCGATGAGGACGCAGTCTTTCCCGTCCTTCTTGCAATTTGCGGCTTGTTTCGCATCACATGGTTTTGCTGGTATGCCTGGAGCTAGTAAAGGATAGAACAGTTGCACATTTTTGCTATGGCCGCTGATAAAGGAGCGTTAATATTAGGTGAGCATAACAATTGTGCGAATCTGCGAATTTTTCCACTTTGTTAAATGAAAGTGATGGATTACTCAAGTAAAATTGAGACACAAATTTTGTTGTGTGTATTTTGGCACCATTTTTACAATGCACACTTTGCCCTTTAGCTTGCATTTTTTTCTTTGTCATGATGGCAATATTGCGTCTCAGGGATTATCACCGTTGCATAGAAGTAATAACACTACCACTCTGGCAACACAGATGAGACACTATGATGTGGCATAGAAACACAAGTTCGCATAAAAAATGGGAACCTATGGGAAGTATTCGAAATGCTATACTCACGAACGCATTGCGCTGTGTCGCCGATGAGGACGCAGTCTTTCCCATCCTTCTTGCAATTTGCGGCTTGTTTCGCATTACATGGTTTTGCTGGTATGCCTGAAGCTAGTAAAGAATAGAACAGTTGCACATTTTTGCTATGGCCGCTGATAAAGGAGCGTTAATATTAGGTGAGCATAAGAATTGTGCGAATCTGCGAATTTTTCCACTTCATTAAGAGAAAGTGATGGATTACTCAAGTAAAATATAGACAAAAATTTTGTTGTGTGTATTTTGGCATCATTTTTACAACGCACATTTTGCCGTTTAGCTTGCATTTTTTCTTTGTCATGACGGGAACTCTTGTGACTCAGGGGTTATAACAGTTTCATGGAAATATTACCAGTACCATTCTGGCCGCACAGATGATACACTATGATGTGGCATAGAAAGATAAGTTCGCAGAAAAAATGGGAACCTGTGGGAAGCGTTTGAAATGCTGTACTCACGAACGCATTGCGCTGTGTCGCCGATGAAGACGCAGTGTTTCCCATCCTTCTTGCAATTGGCGGCTTGTGTTGCATCACATCTTTTTGCTGGCACGCCTGGAGCTAGTGAAGGAAAGAACAAGTGCATATTTTTCATCTGATGGCTGATAAAAGCAGCGTTACCATTTGGTGGGCATAACAATTGTGCGAATCTGCGAATTTTTCCACTTCGTTAAGTGAAAGTGATGGATTACTCAAGTAAAATTGAGACACAAATTTTGTTGTGTGTATTTTGGCACCATTTTTACAATGCACACTTTGCCCTTTAGCTTGCATTTTTTTCTTTGTCATGATGGCAATATTACGTCTCAGGGATTATCACCGTTGCGTAGAAATAATAACACTACCACTCTGGCAACACAGATGAGACACTATGATGTGGCATAGAAACACAAGTTCGCATAAAGAACGGGAACCTATGGGAAGTGTTCGATATGCTATACTCACGAACGCATTGTGCTGTGTCGCCGATGAGGACGCAGTCTTTCCCGTCCTTCTTGCAATTTGCGGCTTGTTTCGCATCACATGGTTTTGCTGGTATGCCTGGAGCTAGTGAAGGATAGAAGAGTTGCACATTTTTGCTATGGCCGCTGATAAAGGAGCGTTAATATTAGGTGAGCATAACAATTGTGCGAATCTGCGAATTTTTCCACTTCGTTAAATGAAAGTGATGGATTACTCAAGTAAAATTGAGACACAAATTTTGTTGTGTGTATTTTGGCACCATTTTTACAATGCACACTTTTCCCTTTAGCTTGCATTTTTTTCTTTGTCATGATGGCAATATTGCGTCTCAGGGATTATCACCGTTGCATAGAAATAATAACGCTACCACTCTGGCAACACAGATGAGACACTATGATGTGGCATAGAAAGATAAGTTCGCCTAAAAATTGGGAGCCTATGGCAAGTGTATGAAATGCTATACTCACGAACGCATTGCGCTGTGTCGCCGATGAGGACGCAGTCTTTCCCGTCCTTCTTGCAATTTGCGGCTTGTTTCGCATCACATGGTTTTGCTGGTATGCCTGGAGCTAGTGAAGGATAGAAGAGTTGCACATTTTTGCTATGGCCGCTGATAAAGGAGCGTTAATATTAGGTGAGCATAACAATTGTGCGAATCTGCGAATTTTTCCACTTCGTTAAATGAAAGTGATGGATTACTCAAGTAAAATTGAGACACAAATTTTGTTGTGTGTATTTTGGCACCATTTTTACAATGCACACTTTTCCCTTTAGCTTGCATTTTTTTCTTTGTCATGATGGCAATATTGCGTCTCAGGGATTATCACCGTTGCATAGAAATAATAACGCTACCACTCTGGCAACACAGATGAGACACTATGATGTGGCATAGAAAGATAAGTTCGCCTAAAAATTGGGAGCCTATGGCAAGTGTATGAAATGCTATACTCACGAACGCATTGCGCTGTGTCGCCGATGAGGACGCAGTCTTTCCCGTCCTTCTTGCAATTTGCGGCTTGTTTCGCATCACATGGTTTTGCTGGTATGCCTGGAGCTAGTAAAGGATAGAACAGTTGCACATTTTTGCTATGGCCGCTGATAAAGGAGCGTTAATATTACGTGAGCGTAACAATTGTGCGAATCTGCGAAATTTCCACTTCGTTAAATGAAAGTGATGGATTACTCAAGTAAAATTGAGACACACATTTTGTTGTGTGTATTTCGGCACCATTTTTACAATGCACACTTTTCCCTTTAGCTTGCATTTTTTTCTTTGTCAAGATGGCAATATTGCGTCTCAGGGATTATCACCGTTGCATAGAAATAATAACACTACCACTCTGGCAACACAGATGAGACACTATGACGTGGCATAGAAACACAAGTTCGCATAAAGAACGGGAACCTATGGGAAGTGTTCGAAATGCTATACTCACGAACGCATTGCGCTGTGTCGCCGATGAGGACGCAGTCTTTCCCATCCTTCTTGCAATTTGCGGCTTGTTTCGCATTACATGGTTTTGCTGGTATGCCTGGGGCTAGTAAAGAATAGAACAGTTGCACATTTTTGCTATGGCCGCTGATAAAGGAGCGTTAATATTAGGTGAGCATAAGAATTGTGCGAATCTGCGAATTTTTCCACTTCGTTAAGAGAAAGTGATGGATTACTCAAGTAAAATTTAGACAAAAATTTTGTTGTGTGTATTTTGGCATCATTTTTACAACGCACATTTTGCCGTTTAGCTTGCATTTTTTCTTTGTCATGACGGGAACTCTTGTGACTCAGGGGTTATAACAGTTTCATGGAGATATTACCACTACCATTCTGGCTGCACAGATGATACACTATGATGTGGCATAGAAAGATAAGTTCGCAGAAAAAATGGGAACCTGTGAGAAGCGTTTGAAATGCTGTACTCACGAACGCATTGCGCTGTGTCGCCGATGAAGACGCAGTCTTTCCCATCCTTCTTGCAATTAGCGGCTTGGGTTGCATCACATCTTTTTGCTGGCACGCCTGGAGCTAGTGAAGGAAAGAACAAGTGCATATTTTTCATCTGATGGCTGATAAAAGCAGCGTTACCATTTGGTGGGCATAACAATTGTGCGAATCAGCAAATTTTTCGAGTTCGTTAGGAGAAAGTTATGGATTATGGGAGTGAAAGTGAGACAAAGATTTCCGAGTGTTTATTTTTGCATCAGTTTTACAACGCACAAATTTGACTTTTAGCTTGCATTTTTTTTCCTTGCCATGATGGCAACTCTTGTGGTTCAGGGATGATAACCGTTGCATAGAAATCATAACACTACCACCCTTGCGACACAGATGAGCCAATATGATGTCGCATAGAAAGATACGTTGGTTTGAAAAATGGGAACCTATGGGAAGTGTTCGAAATGCTATACTCACGAGCGCATTGTGCTGTGTCGCCGATAAGGACGCAGTCTTTCCCGTCCTTCTTGCAATTTGCGGCTTGTTTTGCATCACATGGTTTTGCTGGTATGCCTGGAGCTAGTAAAGGATAGAACAGTTGCACATTTTTGCTATGGCCGCTGATAAAGGAGCGTTAATATTAGGTGAGCATAACAATTGTGCGAATCTGCGAATTTTTCCACTTCGTTAAATGGAAGTGATGGATTACTCAAGTAAAATTTAGACACAAATTTTGTTGTTTGTATTTTGGCACCATTTTTACAACGCACAATTTGCCCTTTAGCTTGCATTTTTTTCTTTGTCATGATGGCAACTCTTGCGTCTCAGGGATTATAACACTTGCATAGAAATAATAACACTAACACTCTGGCAACACAGATGAGACACTATGATGTGGCATAGAAAGGTAAGTTCGCCTAAAAATTGGGAGCCTATGGCAAGTGTATGAAATGCTGTACTCACGAACGCATTGCGCTGTGTCGCCGATGAGGACGCAGTCTTTCCCGTCCTTCTTGCAATTTGCGGCTTGTTTCGCATCACATGGTTTTGCTGGTATGCCTGGAGCTAGTAAAGGATAGAACAGTTGCACATTTTTGCTATGGCCGCTGATAAAGGAGCGTTAATATTAGGTGAGCATAACAATTATGCGAATCTGCGAATTTTTCCACTTCGTTAAATGAAAGTGATGGATTACTCAAGTAAAATTGAGACACAAATTTTGTTGTGTGTATTTTGGCACCATTTTTACAATGCACACTTTGCCCTTTAGCTTGCATTTTTTTCTTTGTCATCATGGCAATATTGCGTCTCAGGGATTATCACCGTTGCATAGAAATAATAACACTACCACTCTGGCAACACAGATGAGACACTATGATGTGGCATAGAAACACAAGTTCGCAGAAAAAATGGGAACCTGTGGGAAGCGTTTGAAATGCTGTACTCACGAACGCATTGCGCTGTGTCGCCGATGAAGACGCAGTCTTTCCCATCCTTCTTGCAATTGGCGGCTTGTGTTGCATCACATCTTTTTGCTGGCACGCCTGGAGCTAGTGAAGGAAAGAACAAGTGCATATTTTTCATCTGATGGCTGATAAAAGCAGCGTTACCATTTGGTGGGCATAACAATTGTGCGAATCAGCAAATTTTTCGACTTCGTTAGGAGAAAATTATGGATTATGGGAGTGAAAGTGAGACAAAGATTTCCGAGTGTTTATTTTTGCATCAGTTTTACAACGCACAAATTTGACTTTTAGCTTGCATTTTTTTTCCTTGCCATGTTGGCAACTCTTCTGGTTCAGGGATGATAACCGTTGCATAGAAATCGTAACACTACCACCCTTGCGACACAGATGAGCCAATATGATGTGGCATAGAAAGGTAAGTTCGCCTAAAAATTGGGAGCCTATGGCAAGTGTATGAAATGCTATACTCACGAACGCATTGCGCTGTGTCGCCGATGAGGACGCAGTCTTTCCCGTCCTTCTTGCAATTTGCGGCTTGTTTCGCATCACATGGTTTTGCTGGTATGCCTGGAGCTAGTAAAGGATAGAACAGTTGCACATTTTTGCTATGGCCGCTGATAAAGGAGCGTTAATATTAGGTGAGCATAACAATTGTGCGAATCTGTGAATTTTTCCACTTCGTTAAATGAAAGTGATGGATTACTCAAGTAAAATTGAGACACAAATTTTGTTGTGTGTATTTTGGCACCATTTTTACAATGGACACTTTGCCCTTTAGCTTGCATTTTTTTCTTTGTCATGATGGCAATATTGCGTCTCAGGGATTATCACCGTTGCATAGAAGTAATAACACTACCACTCTGGCAACACAGATGAGAAACTATGATGTGGCATAGAAACACAAGTTCGCATAAAAAATGGGAACCTATGGGAAGTGTTCGAAATGCTATACTCACGAACGCATTGCGCTGTGTCGCCGATGAGGACGCAGTCTTTCCCATCCTTCTTGCAATTTGCGGCTTGTTTCGCATTACATGGTTTTGCTGGTATGCCTGAAGCTAGTAAAGAATAGAACAGTTGCACATTTTTGCTATGGCCGCTGATAAAGGAGCGTTAATATTAGGTGAGCATAAGAATTGTGCGAGTCTGCGAATTTTTCCACTTCATTAAGAGAAAGTGATGGATTACTCAAGTAAAATATAGACAAAAATATTGTTGTGTGTATTTTGGCATCATTTTTACAACGCACATTTTGCCGTTTAGCTTGCATTTTTTCTTTGTCATGACGGGAACTCTTGTGACTAAGGGGTTATAACAGTTTCATGGAAATATTACCACTACCATTCTGGCCGCACAGATGATACACTATGATGTGGCATAGAAAGATAAGTTCGCAGAAAAAATGGGAACCTGTGGGAAGCGTTTGAAATGCTGTACTCACGAACGCATTGCGCTGTGTCGCCGATGAAGACGCAGTGTTTCCCATCCTTCTTACAATTGGCGGCTTGTGTTGCATCACATCTTTTTGCTGGCACGCCTGGAGCTAGTGAAGGGAAGAACAAGTGCATATTTTTCATCTGATGGCTGATAAAAGCAGCGTTACCATTTGGTGGGCATAACAATTGTGCGAATCAGCAAATTTTTCGACTTCGTTAGGAGAAAGTTATGGATTATGGGAGTGAAAGTGAGACAAAGATTTCCGAGTGTTTATTTTTGCATCAGTTTTACAACGCACAAATTTGACTTTCAGCTTGCATTTTTTTCCTTGCCATGATGGCAACTCTTGTGGTTCAGGGATGATAACCGTTGCATAGAAATCATAACACTACCACCCTTGCGACACCGATGAGCCAATATGATGTCGCATAGAAAGATACGTTGGTTTGAAAAATGGGAACCTATGGGAAGTGTTCGAAATGCTATACTCACGAACGCATTGTGCTGTGTCGCCGATAAGGACGCAGTCTTTCCCGTCCTTCTTGCAATTTGCGGCTGGTTTTGCATCACATGGTTTTGCTGGTATGCCTGGAGCTAGTAAAGGATAGAACAGTTGCACATTTTTGCTATGGCCGCTGATAAAGGAGCGTTAATATTAGGTGAGCATAACAATTGTGCGAATCTGCGAATTTTTCCACTTCGTTAAATGAAAGTGATGGATTACTCAAGTAAAATTTAGACACAAATTTTGTTGTTTGTATTTTGGCACCATTTTTACAACGCACACTTTGCCCTTTAGCTTGCATTTTTTTCTTTGTCATGATGGCAACTCTTGCGTCTCAGGGATTATAACACTTGCATAGAAGTAATAACACTAACACTCTGGCAACACAGATGAGACACTATGATGTGGCATAGAAAGATAAGTTCGCCTAAAAATTGGGAGCCTATGGCAAGTGTATGAAATGCTATACTCACGAACGCATTGCGCTGTGTCGCCGATGAGGACGCAGTCTTTCCCGTCCTTCTTGCAATTTGCGGCTTGTTTCGCGTCACATGGTTTTGCTGGTATGCCTGGAGCTAGTGAAGGATAGAACAGTTGCACATTTTTGCTATGGCCGCTGATAAAGGAGCGTTAATATTAGGTGAGCATAACAATTGTGCGAATCTGCGAATTTTTCCACTTCGTTAAATGAAAGTGAGGGATTACTCAAGTAAAATTGAGACACACATTTTGTTGTGTGTATTTTGGCACCATTTTTACAATGCACACTTTTCCCTTTAGCTTGCATTTTTTTCTTTGTCATGATGGCAATATTGCGTCTCAGGGATTATCACCGTTGCACAGAAATAATAACGCTACCACTCTGGCAACACAGATGAGACACTATGATGTGGCATAGAAAGGTAAGTTCGCCTAGAAATTGGGAGCCTATGGCAAGTGTATGAAATGCTGTACTCACGAACGCATTGCGCTGTGTCGCCGATGAGGACGCAGTCTTTCCCGTCCTTCTTGCAATTTGCGGCTTGTTTCGCATCACATGGTTTTGCTGGTATGCCTGGAGCTAGTAAAGGATAGAACAGTTGCACATTTTTGCTATGGCCGCTGATAAAGGAGCGTTAATATTAGGTGAGCATAACAATTATGCGAATCTGCGAATTTTTCCACTTCGTTAAATGAAAGTGATGGATTACTCAAGTAAAATTGAGACACAAATTTTGTTGTGTGTATTTTGGCACCATTTTTACAATGCACACTTTGCCCTTTAGCTTGCATTTTTTTCTTTGTCATGATGGCAATATTGCGTCTCAGGGATTATCACCGTTGCATAGAAATAATAACACTACCACTCTGGCAACACAGATGAGACACTATGATGTGGCATATAAACACAAGTTCGCAGAAAAAATGGGAACCTGTGGGAAGCGTTTGAAATGCTGTACTCACGAACGCATTGCGCTGTGTCGCCGATGAAGACGCAGTCTTTCCCATCCTTCTTGCAATTGGCGGCTTGTGTTGCATCACATCTTTTTGCTGGCACGCCTGGAGCTAGTGAAGGAAAGAACAAGTGCATATTTTTCATCTGATGGCTGATAAAAGCAGCGTTACCATTTGGTGGGCATAACAATTGTGCGAATCAGCAAATTTTTCGACTTCGTTAGGAGAAAATTATGGATTATGGGAGTGAAAGTGAGACAAAGATTTCCGAGTGTTTATTTTTGCATCAGTTTTACAACGCACAAATTTGACTTTTAGCTTGCATTTTTTTTCCTTGCCATGTTGGCAACTCTTCTGGTTCAGGGATGATAACCGTTGCATAGAAATCGTAACACTACCACCCTTGCGACACAGATGAGCCAATATGATGTGGCATAGAAAGGTAAGTTCGGCTAAAAATTGGGAGCCTATGGCAAGTGTATGAAATGCTATACTCACGAACGCATTGCGCTGTGTCGCCGATGAGGACGCAGTCTTTCCCGTCCTTCTTGCAATTTGCGGCTTGTTTCGCATCACATGGTTTTGCTGGTATGCCTGGAGCTAGTAAAGGATAGAACAGTTGCACATTTTTGCTATGGCCGCTGATAAAGGAGCGTTAATATTAGGTGAGCATAACAATTGTGCGAATCTGCGAATTTTTCCACTTCGTTAAATGAAAGTGATGGATTACTCAAGTAAAATTGAGACACAAATTTTGTTGTGTGTATTTTGGCACCATTTTTACAACGCACACTTTGCCCTTTAGCTTGCATTTTTTTCTTTGTCATGATGGCAATATTGCGTCTCAGGGATTATCACCGTTGCATAGAAGTAATAACACTACCACTCTGGCAACACAGATGAGAAACTATGATGTGGCATAGAAACACAAGTTCGCATAAAAAATGGGAACCTATGGGAAGTGTTCGAAATGCTATACTCACGAACGCATTGCGCTGTGTCGCCGATGAGGACGCAGTCTTTCCCATCCTTCTTGCAATTTGCGGCTTGTTTCGCATTACATGGTTTTGCTGGTATGCCTGAAGCTAGTAAAGAATAGAACAGTTGCACATTTTTGCTATGGCCGCTGATAAAGGAGCGTTAATATTAGGTGAGCATAAGAATTGTGCGAATCTGCGAATTTTTCCACTTCATTAAGAGAAAGTGATGGATTACTCAAGTAAAATATAGACAAAAATATTGTTGTGTGTATTTTGGCATCATTTTTACAACGCACATTTTGCCGTTTAGCTTGCATTTTTTCTTTGTCATGACGGGAACTCTTGTGACTAAGGGGTTATAACAGTTTCATGGAAATATTACCACTACCATTCTGGCCGCACAGATGATACACTATGATGTGGCATAGAAAGATAAGTTCGCAGAAAAAATGGGAACCTGTGGGAAGCGTTTGAAATGCTGTACTCACGAACGCATTGCGCTGTGTCGCCGATGAAGACGCAGTGTTTCCCATCCTTCTTACAATTGGCGGCTTGTGTTGCATCACATCTTTTTGCTGGCACGCCTGGAGCTAGTGAAGGAAAGAACAAGTGCATATTTTTCATCTGATGGCTGATAAAAGCAGCGTTACCATTTGGTGGGCATAACAATTGTGCGAATCAGCAAATTTTTCGACTTCGTTAGGAGAAAGTTATGGATTATGGGAGTGAAAGTGAGACAAAGATTTCCGAGTGTTTATTTTTGCATCAGTTTTACAACGCACAAATTTGACTTTTAGCTTGCATTTTTTTTCCTTGCCATGATGGCAACTCTTGTGGTTCAGGGATGATAACCGTTGCATAGAAATCATAACACTACCACCCTTGCGACACAGATGAGCCAATATGATGTCGCATAGAAAGATACGTTGGTTTGAAAAATGGGAACCTATGGGAAGTGTTCGAAATGCTATACTCACGAACGCATTGTGCTGTGTCGCCGATAAGGACGCAGTCTTTCCCGTCCTTCTTGCAATTTGCGGCTTGTTTTGCATCACATGGTTTTGCTGGTATGCCTGGAGCTAGTAAAGGATAGAACAGTTGCACATTTTTGCTATGGCCGCTGATAAAGGAGCGTTAATATTAGGTGAGCATAACAATTGTGCGAATCTGCGAATTTTTCCACTTCGTTAAATGAAAGTGATGGATTACTCAAGTAAAATTTAGACACAAATTTTGTTGTTTGTATTTTGGCACCATTTTTACAACGCACACTTTGCCCTTTAGCTTGCATTTTTTTCTTTGTCATGATGGCAACTCTTGCGTCTCAGGGATTATAACACTTGCATAGAAATAATAACACTAACACTCTGGCAACACAGATGAGACACTATGATGTGGCATAGAAAGATAAGTTCGCCTAAAAATTGGGAGCCTATGGCAAGTGTATGAAATGCTATACTCACGAACGCATTGCGCTGTGTCGCCGATGAGGACGCAGTCTTTCCCGTCCTTCTTGCAATTTGCGGCTTGTTTCGCGTCACATGGTTTTGCTGGTATGCCTGGAGCTAGTGAAGGATAGAACAGTTGCACATTTTTGCTATGGCCGCTGATAAAGGAGCGTTAATATTAGGTGAGCATAACAATTGTGCGAATCTGCGAATTTTTCCACTTCGTTAAATGAAAGTGATGGATTACTCAAGTAAAATTGAGACACAAATTTTGTTGTGTGTATTTTGGCACCATTTTTACAATGCACACTTTGCCCTTTAGCTTGCATTTTTTTCTTTGTCATGATGGCAATATTGCGTCTCAGGGATTATCACCGTTGCATAGAAATAATAACACTACCACTCTGGCAACACAGATGAGACACTATGATGTGGCATAGAAACACAAGTTCGCAGAAAAAATGGGAACCTGTGGGAAGCGTTTGAAATGCTGTACTCACGAACGCATTGCGCTGTGTCGCCGATGAAGACGCAGTCTTTCCCATCCTTCTTGCAATTGGCGGCTTGTGTTGCATCACATCTTTTTGCTGGCACGCCTGGAGCTAGTGAAGGAAAGAACAAGTGCATATTTTTCATCTGATGGCTGATAAAAGCAGCGTTACCATTTGGTGGGCATAACAATTGTGCGAATCAGCAAATTTTTCGACTTCGTTAGGAGAAAATTATGGATTATGGGAGTGAAAGTGAGACAAAGATTTCCGAGTGTTTATTTTTGCATCAGTTTTACAACGCACAAATTTGACTTTTAGCTTGCATTTTTTTTCCTTGCCATGTTGGCAACTCTTCTGGTTCAGGGATGATAACCGTTGCATAGAAATCGTAACACTACCACCCTTGCGACACATATGAGCCAATATGATGTGGCATAGAAAGATACGTTGGCTTGAAAAATGTGAACCTATGGGAAGTGTTCGAAATGCTATACTCACGAACGCATTGTGCTGTGTCGCCGATGAGGACGCAGTCTTTCCCGTCCTTCTTGCAATTTGCGGCTTGTTTTGCATCACATGGTTTTGCTGGTATGCCTGGAGCTAGTAAAGGATAGAACAGTTGCACATTTTTGCTATGGCCGCTGATAAAGGAGCGTTAATATTAGGTGAGCATAACAATTGTGCGAATCTGCGAATTTTTCCACTTCGTTAAGTGAAAGTGATGGATTACTCAAGTAAAATTGAGACACAAATTTTGTTGTGTGTATTTTGGCACCATTTTTACAATGCACACTTTGCCCTTTAGCTTGCATTTTTTTCTTTGTCATGATGGCAATATTACGTCTCAGGGATTATCACCGTTGCATAGAAATAATAACAATACCACTCTGGCAACACAGATGAGACACTATGATGTGGCATAGAAACACAAGTTCGCATAACAAACGGGAACCTATGGGAAGTGTTCGAAATGCTATACTCACGAACGCATTGCGCTGTGTCGCCGATGAGGACGCAGTCTTTCCCATCCTTCTTGCAATTTGCGGCTTGTTTCGCATTACATGGTTTTGCTGGTATGCCTGGGGCTAGTAAAGAATAGAACAGTTGCACATTTTTGCTATGGCCGCTGATAAAGGAGCGTTAATATTAGGTGAGCATAAGAATTGTGCGAATCTGCGAATTATTCCTCTTCGTTAAGAGAAAGTGATGGATTACTCAAGTAAAATTTAGACACAAATTTTGTTGTGTGTATTTTGGCCCCATTTTTACAATGCACACTTTTCCCTTTAGCTTGCATTTTTTTCTTTGTCATGATGGCAATATTGCGTCTCAGGGATTATCACCGTTGCATAGAAATAATAACGCTGCCACTCTGGCAACACAGATGAGACACTATGATGTGGCATAGAAAGATAAGTTCGCCTAAAAATTGGGAGCCTATGGCAAGTGTATGAAATGCTATACTCACGAACGCATTGCGCTGTGTCGCCGATGAGGACGCAGTCTTTCCCGTCCTTCTTGCAATTTGCGGCTTGTTTCGCATCACATGGTTTTGCTGGTATGCCTGGAGCTAGTAAAGGATAGAACAGTTGCACATTTTTGCTATGGCCGCTGATAAAGGAGCGTTAATATTAGGTGAGCATAACAATTGTGCGAATCTGCGAATTTTTCCACTTCGTTAAATGAAAGTGATGGATTACTCAAGTAAAATTGAGACACAAATTTTGTTGTGTGTATTTTGGCACCATTTTTACAATGCACACTTTGCCCTTTAGCTTGCATTTTTTTCTTTGTCATGATGGCAATATTGCGTCTCAGGGATTATCACCGTTGCATAGAAGTAATAACACTACCACTCTGGCAACACAGATGAGACACTATGATGTGGCATAGAAACACAAGTTCGCAGAAAAAATGGGAACCTGTGGGAAGCGTTTGAAATGCTGTACTCACGAACGCATTGCGCTGTGTCGCCGATGAAGACGCACTCTTTCCCATCCTTCTTGCAATTGGCGGCTTGTGTTGCATCACATCTTTTTGCTGGCACGCCTGGAGCTAGTGAAGGAAAGAACAAGTGCATATTTTTCATCTGATGGCTGATAAAAGCAGCGTTACCATTTGGTGGGCATAACAAGTGTGCGAATCAGCAAATTTTTCGACTTCGTTAGGAGAAAATTATGGATTATGGGAGTGAAAGTGAGACAAAGATTTCCGAGTGTTTATTTTTGCATCAGTTTTACAACGCACAAATTTGACTTTTAGCTTGCATTTTTTTTCCTTGCCATGTTGGCAACTCTTCTGGTTCAGGGATGATAACCGTTGCATAGAAATCGTAACACTACCACCCTTGCGACACAGATGAGCCAATATGATGTGGCATAGAAAGATACGTTGGCTTGAAAAATGGGAACCTATGGGAAGTGTTCGAAATGCTATACTCACGAACGCATTGTGCTGTGTCGCCGATGAGGACGCAGTCTTTCCCGTCCTTCTTGCAATTTGCGGCTTGTTTTGCATCACATGGTTTTGCTGGTATGCCTGGAGCTAGTAAAGGATAGAACAGTTGCACATTTTTGCTATGGCCGCTGTTAAAGGAGCGTTAATATTAGGTGAGCATAACAATTGTGCGAATCTGCGAATTTTTCCACTTCGTTAAGTGAAAGTGATGGATTACTCAAGTAAAATTGAGACACAAATTTTGTTGTGTGTATTTTGGCACCATTTTTACAATGCACACTTTGCCCTTTAGCTTGCATTTTTTTCTTTGTCGTGATGGCAATATTACGTCTCAGGGATTATCACCGTTGCATAGAAATAATAACAATACCACTCTGGCAACACAGATGAGACACTATGATGTGGCATAGAAACACAAGTTCGCATAACAAACGGGAACCTATGGGAAGTGTTCGAAATGCTATACTCACGAACGCATTGCGCTGTGTCGTCGATGAGGACGCAGTCTTTCCCATCCTTCTTGCAATTTGCGGCTTGTTTCGCATTACATGGTTTTGCTGGTATGCCTGGGGCTAGTAAAGAATAGAACAGTTGCACATTTTTGCTATGGCCGCTGATAAAGGAGCGTTAATATTAGGTGAGCATAAGAATTGTGCGAATCTGCGAATTATTCCTCTTCGTTAAGAGAAAGTGATGGATTACTCAAGTAAAATTTAGACACAAATTTTGTTGTGTGTATTTTGGCACCATTTTTACAACGCACACTTTTCCCTTTAGCTTGCATTTTTTTCTTTGTCATGATGGCAATATTGCGTCTCAGGGATTATCACCGTTGCATAGAAATAATAACGCTACCACTCTGGCAACACAGATGAGACACTATGATGTGGCATAGAAAGATAAGTTCGCCTAAAAATTGGGAGCCTATGGCAAGTGTATGAAATGCTATACTCACGAACGCATTGCGCTGTGTCGCCGATGAGGACGCAGTCTTTCCCGTCCTTCTTGCAATTTGCGGCTTGTTTCGCATCACATGGTTTTGCTGGTATGCCTGGAGCTAGTAAAGGATAGAACAGTTGCACATTTTTGCTATGGCCGCTGATAAAGGAGCGTTAATATTAGGTGAGCATAACAATTGTGCGAATCTGCGAATTTTTCCACTTCGTTAAATGAAAGTGATGGATTACTCAAGTAAAATTGAGACACAAATTTTGTTGTGTGTATTTTGGCACCATTTTTACAATGCACACTTTGCCCTTTAGCTTGCATTTTTTTCTTTGTCATGATGGCAATATTGCGTCTCAGGGATTATCACCGTTGCATAGAAGTAATAACAATACCACTCTGGCAACACAGATGAGACACTATGATGTGGCATAGAAACACAAGTTCGCAGAAAAAATGGGAACCTGTGGGAAGCGTTTGAAATGCTGTACTCACGAACGCATTGCGCTGTGTCGCCGATGAAGACGCAGTCTTTCCCATCCTTCTTGCAATTGGCGGCTTGTGTTGCATCACATCTTTTTGCTGGCACGCCTGGAGCTAGTGAAGGAAAGAACAAGTGCATATTTTTCATCTGATGGCTGATAAAAGCAGCGTTACCATTTGGTGGGCATAACAATTGTGCGAATCAGCAAATTTTTCGACTTCGTTAGGAGAAAATTATGGATTATGGGAGTGAAAGTGAGGCAAAGATTTCCGAGTGTTTATTTTTGCATCAGTTTTACAACGCACAAATTTGACTTTTAGCTTGCATTTTTTTCCTTGCCATGTTGGCAACTCTTCTGGTTCAGGGATGATAACCGTTGCATAGAAATCTAACACTACCACCCTTGCGACACAGATGACCCAATATGATGTGGCATAGAAAGATACGTTGGCTTGAAAAATGGGAACCTATGGGAAGTGTTCGAAATGCTATACTCACGAACGCATTGTGCTGTGTCGCCGATGAGGACGCAGTCTTTCCCGTCCTTCTTGCAATTTGCGGCTTGTTTTGCATCACATGGTTTTGCTGGTATGCCTGGAGCTAGTAAAGAATAGAACAGTTGCACATTTTTGCTATGGCCGCTGATAAAGGAGCGTTAATATTAGGTGAGCATAAGAATTGTGCGAATCTGCGAATTATTCCTCTTCGTTAAGAGAAAGTGATGGATTACTCAAGTAAAATTTAGACACAAATTTTGTTGTGTGTATTTTGGCACCATTTTTACAACGCACACTTTTCCCTTTAGCTTGCATTTTTTTCTTTGTCATGATGGCAATATTGCGTCTCAGGGATTATCACCGTTGCATAGAAATAATAACGCTACCACTCTGGCAACACAGATGAGACACTATGATGTGGCATAGAAAGATAAGTTCGCCTAAAAATTGGGAGCCTATGGCAAGTGTATGAAATGCTATACTCACGAACGCATTGCGCTGTGTCGCCGATGAGGACGCAGTCTTTCCCGTCCTTCTTGCAATTTGCGGCTTGTTTCGCATCACATGGTTTTGCTGGTATGCCTGGAGCTAGTAAAGGATAGAACAGTTGCACATTTTTGCTATGGGCGCTGATAAAGGAGCGTTAATATTAGGTGAGCATAACAATTGTGCGAATCTGCGAATTTTTCCACTTCGTTAAATGAAAGTGATGGATTACTCAAGTAAAATTGAGACACAAATTTTGTTGTGTGTATTTTGGCACCATTTTTACAATGCACACTTTGCCCTTTAGCTTGCATTTTTTTCTTTGTCATGATGGCAATATTGCGTCTCAGGGATTATCACCGTTGCATAGAAGTAATAACACTACCACTCTGGCAACACAGATGAGACACTATGATGTGGCATAGAAACACAAGTTCGCAGAAAAAATGGGAACCTGTGGGAAGCGTTTGAAATGCTGTACTCACGAACGCATTGCGCTGTGTCGCCGATGAAGACGCAGTCTTTCCCATCCTTCTTGCAATTGGCGGCTTGTGTTGCATCACATCTTTTTGCTGGCACGCCTGGAGCTAGTGAAGGAAAGAACAAGTGCATATTTTTCATCTGATGGCTGATAAAAGCAGCGTTACCATTTGGTGGGCATAACAATTGTGCGAATCAGCAAATTTTTCGACTTCGTTAGGAGAAAATTATGGATTATGGGAGTGAAAGTGAGGCAAAGATTTCCGAGTGTTTATTTTTGCATCAGTTTTACAACGCACAAATTTGACTTTTAGCTTGCATTTTTTTTCCTTGCCATGTTGGCAACTCTTCTGGTTCAGGGATGATAACCGTTGCATAGAAATCTAACACTACCACCCTTGCGACACAGATGACCCAATATGATGTGGCATAGAAAGATACGTTGGCTTGAAAAATGGGAACCTATGGGAAGTGTTCGAAATGCTATACTCACGAACGCATTGTGCTGTGTCGCCGATGAGGACGCAGTCTTTCCCGTCCTTCTTGCAATTTGCGGCTTGTTTTGCATCACATGGTTTTGCTGGTATGCCTGGAGCTAGTAAAGGATAGAACAGTTGCACATTTTTGCTAGGGCCGCTGATAAAGGAGCGTTAATATTAGGTGAGCATAACAATTGTGCGAATCTGCGAATTTTTCCACTTCGTTAAGTGAAAGTGATGGATTACTCAAGTAAAATTGAGACACAAATTTTGTTGTGTGTATTTTGGCACCATTTTTACAATGCACACTTTGCCCTTTAGCTTGCATTTTTTTCTTTGTCATGATGGCAATATTGCGTCTCAGGGATTATCACCGTTGCATAGAAATAATAACGCTACCACTCTGGCAACACAGATGAGACACTATGATGTGGCATAGAAAGATAAGTTCGCCTAAAAATTGGGAGCCTATGGCAAGTGTATGAAATGCTATACTCACGAACGCATTGCGCTGTGTCGCCGATGAGGACGCAGTCTTTCCCGTCCTTCTTGCAATTTGCGGCTTGTTTCGCATCACATGGTTTTGCTGGTATGCCTGGAGCTAGTAAAGGATAGAACAGTTGCACATTTTTGCTATGGCCGCTGATAAAGGAGCGTTAATATTAGGTGAGCATAACAATTGTGCGAATCTGCGAATTTTTCCACTTCGTTAAATGAAAGTGATGGATTACTCAAGTAAAATTGAGACACAAATTTTGTTGTGTGTATTTTGGCACCATTTTTACAATGCACACTTTGCCCTTTAGCTTGCATTTTTTTCTTTGTCATGATGGCAATATTGCGTCTCAGGGATTATCACCGTTGCATAGAAGTAATAACACTACCACTCTGGCAACACAGATGAGACACTATGATGTGGCATAGAAACACAAGTTCGCAGAAAAAATGGGAACCTGTGGGAAGCGTTTGAAATGCTGTACTCACGAACGCATTGCGCTGTGTCGCCGATGAAGACGCAGTCTTTCCCATCCTTCTTGCAATTGGCGGCTTGTGTTGCATCACATCTTTTTGCTGGCACGCCTGGAGCTAGTGAAGGAAAGAACAAGTGCATATTTTTCATCTGATGGCTGATAAAAGCAGCGTTACCATTTGGTGGGCATAACAAGTGTGCGAATCAGCAAATTTTTCGACTTCGTTAGGAGAAAATTATGGATTATGGGAGTGAAAGTGAGACAAAGATTTCCGAGTGTTTATTTTTGCATCAGTTTTACAACGCACAAATTTGACTTTTAGCTTGCATTTTTTTTCCTTGCCATGTTGGCAACTCTTCTGGTTCAGGGATGATAACCGTTGCATAGAAATCGTAACACTACCACCCTTGCGACACAGATGAGCCAATATGATGTGGCATAGAAAGATACGTTGGCTTGAAAAATGGGAACCTATGGGAAGTGTTCGAAATGCTATACTCACGAACGCATTGTGCTGTGTCGCCGATGAGGACGCAGTCTTTCCCGTCCTTCTTGCAATTTGCGGCTTGTTTTGCATCACATGGTTTTGCTGGTATGCCTGGAGCTAGTAAAGGATAGAACAGTTGCACATTTTTGCTATGGCCGCTGTTAAAGGAGCGTTAATATTAGGTGAGCATAACAATTGTGCGAATCTGCGAATTTTTCCACTTCGTTAAGTGAAAGTGATGGATTACTCAAGTAAAATTGAGACACAAATTTTGTTGTGTGTATTTTGGCACCATTTTTACAATGCACACTTTGCCCTTTAGCTTGCATTTTTTTCTTTGTCGTGATGGCAATATTACGTCTCAGGGATTATCACCGTTGCATAGAAATAATAACAATACCACTCTGGCAACACAGATGAGACACTATGATGTGGCATAGAAACACAAGTTCGCATAACAAACGGGAACCTATGGGAAGTGTTCGAAATGCTATACTCACGAACGCATTGCGCTGTGTCGCCGATGAGGACGCAGTCTTTCCCATCCTTCTTGCAATTTGCGGCTTGTTTCGCATTACATGGTTTTGCTGGTATGCCTGGGGCTAGTAAAGAATAGAACAGTTGCACATTTTTGCTATGGCCGCTGATAAAGGAGCGTTCTTTTAGTTAAGCATAAGAATTGTGCGAATCTGCGAATTATTCCTCTTCGTTAAGAGAAAGTGATGGATTACTCAAGTAAAATTTAGACACAAATTTTGTTGTGTGTATTTTGGCACCATTTTTACAATGCACACTTTTCCCTTTAGCTTGCATTTTTTTCTTTGTCATGATGGCAATATTGCGTCTCAGGGATTATCACCGTTGCATAGAAATAATAACGCTACCACTCTGGCAACACAGATGAGACACTATGATGTGGCATAGAAAGATAAGTTCGCCTAAAAATTGGGAGCCTATGGCAAGTGTATGAAATGCTATACTCACGAACGCATTGCGCTGTGTCGCCGATGAGGACGCAGTCTTTCCCGTCCTTCTTGCAATTTGCGGCTTGTTTCGCATCACATGGTTTTGCTGGTATGCCTGGAGCTAGTAAAGGATAGAACAGTTGCACATTTTTGCTATGGCCGCTGATAAAGGAGCGTTAATATTAGGTGAGCATAACAATTGTGCGAATCTGCGAATTTTTCCACTTCGTTAAATGAAAGTGATGGATTACTCAAGTAAAATTGAGACACAAATTTTGTTGTGTGTATTTTGGCACCATTTTTACAATGCACACTTTGCTCTTTAGCTTGCATTTTTTTCTTTGTCATGATGGCAATATTGCGTCTCAGGGATTATCACCGTTGCATAGAAGTAATAACACTACCACTCTGGCAACACAGATGAGACACTATGATGTGGCATAGAAACACAAGTTCGCAGAAAAAATGGGAACCTGTGGGAAGCGTTTGAAATGCTGTACTCACGAACGCATTGCGCTGTGTCGCCGATGAAGACGCAGTCTTTCCCATCCTTCTTGCAATTGGCGGCTTGTGTTGCATCACATCTTTTTGCTGGCACGCCTGGAGCTAGTGAAGGAAAGAACAAGTGCATATTTTTCATCTGATGGCTGATAAAAGCAGCGTTACCATTTGGTGGGCATAACAATTGTGCGAATCAGCAAATTTTTCGACTTCGTTAGGAGA
This sequence comes from Dermacentor variabilis, assembly GCF_050947875.1. Taxonomy (NCBI): domain Eukaryota; kingdom Metazoa; phylum Arthropoda; class Arachnida; order Ixodida; family Ixodidae; genus Dermacentor; species Dermacentor variabilis. Next base: position 60,665,495 of record NC_134575.1, read on the forward strand.
AAATTATGGATTATGGGAGTGAAAGTGAGGCAAAGATTTCCGAGTGTTTATTTTTGCATCAGTTTTACAACGCACAAATTTGACTTTTAGCTTGCATTTTTTTTCCTTGCCATGTTGGCAACTCTTCTGGTTCAGGGATGATAACCGTTGCATAGAAATCTAACACTACCACCCTTGCGACACAGATGAGCCAATATGATGTGGCATAGAAAGATACGTTGGCTTGAAAAATGGGAACCTATGGGAAGTGTTCGAAATGCTATACTCACGAACGCATTGTGCTGTGTCGCCGATGAGGACGCAGTCTTTCCCGTCCTTCTTGCAATTTGCGGCTTGTTTTGCATCACATGGTTTTGCTGGTATGCCTGGAGCTAGTAAAGGATAGAACAGTTGCACATTTTTGCTAGGGCCGCTGATAAAGGAGCGTTAATATTAGGTGAGCATAACAATTGTGCGAATCTGCGAATTTTTCCACTTCGTTAAGTGAAAGTGATGGATTACTCAAGTAAAATTGAGACACAAATTTTGTTGTGTGTATTTTGGCACCATTTTTACAATGCACACTTTGCCCTTTAGCTTGCATTTTTTTCTTTGTCATGATGGCAATATTACGTCTCAGGGATTATCACCGTTGCATAGAAATAATAACAATACCACTCTGGCAACACAGATGAGACACTATGATGTGGCATAGAAACACAAGTTCGCATAACAAACGGGAACCTATGGGAAGTGTTCGAAATGCTATACTCACGAACGCATTGCGCTGTGTCGCCGATGAGGACGCAGTCTTTCCCATCCTTCTTGCAATTTGCGGCTTGTTTCGCATTACATGGTTTTGCTGGTATGCCTGGGGCTAGTAAAGAATAGAACAGTTGCACATTTTTGCTATGGCCGCTGATAAAGGAGCGTTAATATTAGGTGAGCATAAGAATTGTGCGAATCTGCGAATTATTCCTCTTCGTTAAGAGAAAGTGATGGATTACTCAAGTAAAATTTAGACAAAAATTTTGTTGTGTGTATTTTGGCATCATTTTTACAGCGCACATTTTGCCGTTTAGCTTGCATTTTTTCTTTGTCATGACGGGAACTCTTGTGACTCAGGGGTTATAACAGTTTCATGGAAGTATTACCACTACCATTCTGGCCGCACAGATGATACACTATGATGTCGCATAGAAAGATAAGTTCGCAGAAAAAATGGGAACCTGTGAGAAGCGTTTGAAATGCTGTACTCACGAACGCATTGCGCTGTGTCGCCGATGAAGACGCAGTCTTTCCCATCCTTCTTGCAATTAGCGGCTTGTGTTGCATCACATCTTTTTGCTGGCACGCCTGGAGCTAGTGAAGGAAAGAACAAGTGCATATTTTTCATCTGATGGCTGATAAAAGCAGCGTTACCATTTGGTGGGCATAACAATTGTGCGAATCAGCAAATTTTTCGACGTCGTTAAGAGAAAGTTATGGATTATGGGAGTGAAAGTGAGACAAAGATTTCCGAGTGTTTATTTTTGCATCAGTTTTACAACGCACAAATTTGACTTTTAGCTTGCATTTTTTTTCCTTGCCATGATGGCAACTCTTGTGGTTCAGGGATGATAACCGTTGCATAGAAATCATAACACTACCACCCTTGCGACACAGATGAGCCAATTTGATGTGGCATAGAAAGATACGTTGGCTTGAAAAATGGGAACCTATGGGAAGTGTTCGAAATGCTATACTCACGAACGCATTGTGCTGTGTCGCCGATGAGGACGCAGTCTTTCCGGTCCTTCTTGCAATTTGCGGCTTGTTTCGCATCACATGGTTTTGCTGGTATGCCTGGGGCTAGTAAAGAATAGAACAGTTGCACATTTTTGCTATGGCCGCTGATAAAGGAGCGTTAATATTAGGTGAGCATAAGAATTGTGCGAATCTGCGAATTTTTCCACTTCGTTAAGAGAAAGTGATGGATTACTCAAGTAAAATTTAGACAAAAATTTTTTTGTGTGTATTTTGGCATCATTTTTACAACGCACATTTTGCCGTTTAGCTTGCATTTTTTCTTTGTCATGACGGGAACTCTTGTGACTCAGGGGTTATAACAGTTTCATGGAAATATTACCACTACCATTCTGGCCGCACAGATGATACACTATGATGTGGCATAGAAAGATAAGTTCGCAGAAAAAATGGGAACCTGTGGGAAGCGTTTGAAATGCTGTACTCACGAACGCATTGCGCTGTGTCGCTGATGAAGACGCAGTCTTTCCCATCCTTCTTGCAATTGGCGGCTTGTGTTGCATCACATCTTTTTGCTGGCACGCCTGGAGCTAGTGAAGGAAAGAACAAGTGCATATTTTTCATCTGATGGCTGATAAAAGCAGCGTTACCATTTGGTGGGCATAACAATTGTGCGAATCAGCAAATTTTTCGACTTCGTTAGGAGAAAATTATGGATTATGGGAGTGAAAGTGAGACAAAGATTTCCGAGTGTTTATTTTTGCATCAGTTTTACAACGCACAAATTTGACTTTTAGCTTGCATTTTTTTTCCTTGCCATGTTGGCAACTCTTCTGGTTCAGGGATGATAACCGTTGCATAGAAATCGTAACACTACCACCCTTGCGACACAGATGAGCCAATATGATGTGGCATAGAAAGATACGTTGGCTTGAAAAATGAGAACCTATGGGAAGTGTTCGAAATGCTATACTCACGAACGCATTGTGCTGTGTCGCCGATGAGGACGCAGTCTTTCCCGTCCTTCTTGCAATTTGCGGCTTGTTTTGCATCACATGGTTTTGCTGGTATGCCTGGAGCTAGTAAAGGATAGAACAGTTGCACATTTTTGCTATGGCCGCTGATAAAGGAGCGTTAATATTAGGTGAGCATAACAATTGTGCGAATCTGCGAATTTTTCCACTTCGTTAAGTGAAAGTGATGGATTACTCAAGTAAAATTGAGACACAAATTTTGTTGTGTGTATTTTGGCACCATTTTTACAATGCACAATTTGCCCTTTAGCTTGCATTTTTTTCTTTGTCATGATGGCAATATTACGTCTCAGGGATTATCACCGTTGCATAGAAATAATAACACTACCACTCTGGCAACACAGATGAGACACTATGATGTGGCATAGAAACACAAGTTCGCATAAAAAACGGGAACCTATGGGAAGTGTTCGAAATGCTATACTCACGAACACATTGCGCTGTGTCGCCGATGAGGACGCAGTCTTTCCCATCCTTCTTGCAATTTGCGGCTTGTTTCGCATTACATGGTTTTGCTGGTATGCCTGGGGCTAGTAAAGAATAGAACAGTTGCACATTTTTGCTATGGCCGCTGATAAAGGAGCGTTAATATTAGGTGAGCATAAGAATTGTGCGAATCTGCGAATTTTTCCACTTCGTTAAGAGAAAGTGATGGATTACTCAAGTAAAATTTAGACAAAAATTTTGTTGTGTGTATTTTGGCATCATTTTTACAACGCACATTTTGCCGTTTAGCTTGCATTTTTTCTTTGTCATGACGGGAACTCTTGTGACTCAGGGGTTATAACAGTTTCATGGAAATATTACTACTACCCTTCTGGCCGCACAGATGATACACTATGATGTGGCATAGAAAGATAAGTTCGCAGAAAAAATGGGAACCTGTGAGAAGCGTTTGAAATGCTGTACTCACGAACGCATTGCGCTGTGTCGCCGATGAAGACGCAGTCTTTCCCATCCTTCTTGCAATTAGCGGCTTGTGTTGCATCACATCTTTTTGCTGGCACGCCTGGAGCTAGTGAAGGAAAGAACAAGTGCATATTTTTCATCTGATGGCTGATAAAAGCAGCGTTACCATTTGGTGGGCATAACAATTGTGCGAATCAGCAAATTTTTCGACTTCGTTAGGAGAAAGTTATGGATTATGGGAGTGAAAGTGAGAGAAAGATTTCCGAGTGTTTATTTTTGCATCAGTTTTACAACGCACAAATTTGACTTTTAGCTTGCATTTTTTTTCCTTGCCATGATGGCAACTCTTGTGGTTCAGGGATGATAACCGTTGCATAGAAATCATAACACTACCACCCTTGCGACACAGATGAGCCAATTTGATGTGGCATAGAAAGATACGTTGGCTTGAAAAATGGGAACCTATGGGAAGTGTTCGAAATGCTATACTCACGAACGCATTGTGCTGTGTCGCCGATGAGGACGCAGTCTTTCCCGTCCTTCTTGCAATTTGCGGCTTGTTTCGCATCACATGGTTTTGCTGGTATGCCTGGGGCTAGTAAAGAATAGAACAGTTGCACATTTTTGCTATGGCCGCTGATAAAGGAGCGTTAATATTAGGTGAGCATAAGAATTGTGCGAATCTGCGAATTTTTCCACTTCGTTAAGAGAAAGTGATGGATTACTCAAGTAAAATTGAGACACAAATTTTGTTGTGTGTATTTTGGCATCATTTTTACAACGCACATTTTGCCGTTTAGCTTGCATTTTTTCTTTGTCATGACGGGAACTCTTGTGACTCAGGGGTTATAACAGTTTCATGGAAATATTACCACTACCATTCTGGCCGCACAGATGATACACTATGATGTGGCATAGAAAGATAAGTTCGCAGAAAAAATGGGAACCTGTGGGAAGCGTTTGAAATGCTGTACTCACGAACGCATTGCGCTGTGTCGCCGATGAAGACGCAGTCTTTCCCATCCTTCTTGCAATTGGCGGCTTGTGTTGCATCACATCTTTTTGCTGGCACGCCTGGAGCTAGTGAAGGAAAGAACAAGTGCATATTTTTCATCTGATGGCTGATAAAAGCAGCGTTACCATTTGGTGGGCATAACAATTGTGCGAATCAGCAAATTTTTCGACTTCGTTAGGAGAAAATTATGGATTTTGGGAGTGAAAGTGAGACAAAGATTTCCGAGTGTTTATTTTTGCATCAGTTTTACAACGCACAAATTTGACTTTTAGCTTGCATTTTTTTTCCTTGCCATGTTGGCAACTCTTCTGGTTCAGGGATGATAACCGTTGCATAGAAATCGTAACACTACCACCCTTGCGACACAGATGAGCCAATATGATGTGGCATAGAAAGATACGTTGGCTTGAAAAATGGGAACCTATGGGAAATGTTCGAAATGCTATACTCACGAACGCATTGTGCTGTGTCGCCGATGAGGACGCAGTCTTTCCCGTCCTTCTTGCAATTTGCGGCTTGTTTTGCATCACATGGTTTTGCTGGTATGCCTGGAGCTAGTAAAGGATAGAACAGTTGCACATTTTTGCTATGGCCGCTGATAAAGGAGCGTTAATATTAGGTGAGCATAACAATTGTGCGAATCTGCGAATTTTTCCACTTCGTTAAGTGAAAGTGATGGATTACTCAAGTAAAATTGAGACACAAATTTTGTTGTGTGTATTTTGGCACAATTTTTACAATGCACACTTTGCCCTTTAGCTTGCATTTTTTTCTTTGTCATGATGGCAATATTACGTCTCAGGGATTATCACCGTTGCATAGAAATAATAACACTACCACTCTGGCAACACAGATGAGACACTATGATGTGGCATAGAAACACAAGTTCGCATAAAAAACGGGAACCTATAGGAAGTGTTCGAAATGCTATACTCACGAACGCATTGCGCTGTGTCGCCGATGAGGACGCAGTCTTTCCCATCCTTCTTGCAATTTGCGGCTTGTTTCGCATTACATGGTTTTGCTGGTATGCCTGGGGCTAGTAAAGAATAGAACAGTTGCACATTTTTGCTATGGCCGCTGATAAAGGAGCGTTAATATTAGGTGAGCATAAGAATTGTGCGAATCTGCGAATTTTTCCACTTCGTTAAGAGAAAGTGATGGATTACTCAAGTAAAATTTAGACAAAAATTTTGTTGTGTGTATTTTGGCATCATTTTTACAACGCACATTTTGCCGTTTAGCTTGCATTTTTTCTTTGTCATGACGGGAACTCTTGTGACTCAGGGGTTATAACAGTTTCATGGAAATATTACCACTACCCTTCTGGCCGCACAGATGATACACTATGATGTGGCATAGAAAGATAAGTTCGCAGAAAAAATGGGAACCTGTGAGAAGCGTTTGAAATGCTGTACTCACGAACGCATTGCGCTGTGTCGCCGATGAAGACGCAGTCTTTCCCATCCTTCTTGCAATTAGCGGCTTGTGTTGCATCACATCTTTTTGCTGGCACGCCTGGAGCTAGTGAAGGAAAGAACAAGTGCATATTTTTCATCTGATGGCTGATAAAAGCAGCGTTACCATTTGGTGGGCATAACAATTGTGCGAATCAGCAAATTTTTCGACTTCGTTAGGAGAAAGTTATGGATTATGGGAGTGAAAGTGAGACAAAGATTTCCGAGTGTTTATTTTTGCATCAGTTTTACAACGCACAAATTTGACTTTAACTTGCATTTTTTTTCCTTGCCATGATGGCAACTCTTGTGGTTCAGGGATGATAACCGTTGCATAGAAATCATAACACTACCACCCTTGCGACATAGATGAGCCAATTTGATGTGGCATAGAAAGATACGTTGGCTTGAAAAATGGGAACCTATGGGAAGTGTTCGAAATGCTATACTCGCGAACGCATTGTGCTGTGTCGCCGATGAGGACGCAGTCTTTCCCGTCCTTCTTGCAATTTGCGGCTTGTTTCGCATCACATGGTTTTGCTGGTATGCCTGGGGCTAGTAAAGAATAGAACAGTTGCACATTTTTGCTATGGCCGCTGATAAAGGAGCGTTAATATTAGGTGAGCATAAGAATTGTGCGAATCTGCGAATTTTTCCACTTCGTTAAGAGAAAGTGATGGATTACTCAAGTAAAATTGAGACACAAATTTTGTTGTGTGTATTTTGGCACCATTTTTACAATGCACACTTTGCCCTTTAGCTTGCATTTTTTTCTTTGTCATGATGGCAATATTGCGTCTCAGGGATTATCACCGTTGCATAGAAATAATAACACTACCACTCTGGCAACACAGATGAGACACTATGATGTGGCATAGAAACACAAGTTCCCAGAAAAAATGGGAACCTGTGGGAAGCGTTTGAAATGCTGTACTCACGAACGCATTGCGCTGTGTCGCCGATGAAGACGCAGTCTTTCCCATCCTTCTTGCAACTGGCGGCTTGTGTTGCATCACATCTTTTTGCTGGCACGCCTGGAGCTAGTGAAGGAAAGAACATGTGCATATTTTTCATCTGATGGCTGATAAAAGCAGCGTTACCATTTGGTGGGCATAACAATTGTGCGAATCAGCAAATTTTTCGACTTCGTTAGGAGAAAATTATGGATTATGGGAGTGAAAGTGAGACAAAGATTTCCGAGTGTTTATTTTTGCATCAGTTTTACAACACACAAATTTGACTTTTAGCTTGCATTTTTTTGCCTTGCCATGATGGCAACTCTTGCGGATTAGGGATGATAACCGTTGCATAGAAATCATAACACTACCACCCTTGCGACACAGATGAGCGAATATGATGTTGCATGGAAAGATACGTTCGCATAAAAAATGAGAACGTGTGGGAAATGTTTGGAATGCTATACTCACGAACGCATTGCGCTGTGTCGCCGATGAGGACGCAGCCTTTCCCATCCTTCTTGCAATTAGCGGCTTGTTTCGCATCACATGGTTTTGCTGGTATGCCTGGAGCTAGTAAAGGAAAGAACGATTGCACATTTTTGCTATGCCCGCTGATGAAGCAGCGTTTATATTAGGTGAGCATAACAATTGTGCGAATCTGCGAATTTTTCCGCTTCGTTAAGAGAAAATGATGGATTACTCAAGTAAAATTGTGACAAAAATTTTGTTGTGTGTATTTTGGCACCATTTTTACAATGCACACTTTGCCCTTTAGCTTGCATTTTTTTCTTTGTCATGATGGCAGTATTGCGTCTCAGGGATTATCACCGTTGCATAGAAATAATAACGCTACCACTCTGGCAACACAGATGAGACACTATGATGTGGCATAGAAAGATAAGTTCGCCTAAAAATTGGGAGCCTATGGCAAGTGTATGAAATGCTATACTCACGAACGCATTGCGCTGTGTCGCCGATGAGGACGCAGTCTTTCCCGTTCTTCTTGCAATTTGCGGCTTGTTTCGCATCACATGGTTTTGTTGGTGTGCCTGGAGCTAGTAAAGGAAAGAACAGTTGCACATTTTTGCTATGGCCTCTGATAAAGCAGCGTTAATATTAGGTGAGCATAACAATTGTGCGAATCTGCGAATTTTTCCACTTCGTTAGAGAAAATGATGGATTACTCAAGTAAAATTGAGACAAAAATTTTGTTTTGTGTATTTTGGCATCATTTTTACAACGCACACTTTTCCCTTTAGCTTGCATTTTTTTCTTTGTCATGATGGCAACTCTTGTGCCTCAGGGATTATAACAGTTGTATAGAAATAATAACATTACCACTCTGGCAACACAGATGAGACACTATGATATGGCATAGAAAGATAAGTTCGCATAAAAAAATGGGAACCTATGGCAAGTGTATGAAATGCTATATTCACGAACGCATTGCGCTGTGTCGCCGATGAGGACGCAGTCTTTCCCATCCTTCTTGCAATTTTCGGCTTGTGTCACATCACATGTTTTTGCTACCACGCCTGAAGCTAGTGAAGGAAAGAACAATTGAATATTTTTGCTATGATGGCTGATAAAAGCAGCGTTACCATTAGGTGGGCATAACAATTGTGCGAACCAGCAAATTTTTCCACTTCGTTAGGAGAAAGTTATGGATTATGGGAGTGAAAGTGAGACAAAGATTTCCGAGTGTTTATTTTTGCATCAGTTTTACAACGCACAAATTTGATTTTAGCTTGCATTTTTTCGCCTTGCCATGATGGCAACTCTTGCGGATTAGGGATGATAACCGTTGCATAGAAATCATAACACTGCCACCCTTGCGACACAGATGAGCGAATATGATGTTGCATGGAAAGATACGTTCGCATAAAAAATGAGAACCTGTGGGAAATGTTTGGAATGCTATACTCACGAACGCATTGCGCTGTGTCGCCGATGAGGACGCAGCCTTTCCCATCCTTCTTGCAATTAGCGGCTTGTTTCGCATCACATGGTTTTGCTGGTATGCCTGGAGCTAGTAAAGGAAAGAACGATTGCACATTTTTGCTATGCCCGCTGATGAAGCAGCGTTTATATTAGGTGAGCATAACAATTGTGCGAATCTGCGAATTTTTCCGCTTCGTTAAGAGAAAATGATGGATTACTCAAGTAAAATTGAGACAAAAATTTTGTTGTGTGTATTTTGGCACCATTTTTACAACGCACACTTTGCCCTTTAGCTTGCATTTTTTTTCTTTGTCATGATGGCAGTATTGCGTCTCAGGGATTATCACCGTTGCATAGAAATAATAACGCTACCACTCTGGCAACACAGATGAGACACTATGATGTGGCATAGAAAGATAAGTTCGCCTAAAAATTGGGAGCCTATGGCAAGTGTATGAAATGCTATGCTCACGAACGCATTGCGCTGTGTCGCCGATGAGGACGCAGTCTTTCCCGTCCTTCTTGCAATTTGCGGCTTGTTTCGCATCACATGGTTTTGTTGGTATGCCTGGAGCTAGTAAAGGAAAGAACAGTTGCACATTTTTGCTATGGCCTCTGATAAAGCAGCGTTAATATTAGGTGAGCATAACAATTGTGCGAATCTGCGAATTTTTCCACTTCGTTAAAGAAAATGATGGATTACTCAAGTAAAATTGAGACAAAAATTTTGTTGTGTGTATTTTGGCATCATTTTTACAACGCACACTTTTCCCTTTAGCTTGCGTTTTTTTCTTTGTCATGATGGCAACTCTTGTGCCTCAGGGATTATAACAGTTGTATAGAAATAATAACATTACCACTCTGGCAACACAGATGAGACACTATGATATGGCATAGAAAGATAAGTTCGCATAAAAAAATGGGAACCTATGGCAAGTGTATGAAATGCTATATTCACGAACGCATTGCGCTGTGTCGCCGATGAGGACGCAGTCTTTCCCATCCTTCTTGCAATTTTCGGCTTGTGTCACATCACATGTTTTTGCTGGCACGCCTGAAGCTAGTGAAGGAAAGAACAATTGAATATTTTTGCTATGATGGCTGATAAAAGCAGCGTTACCATTAGGTGGGCATAACTATTGTGCGAACCAGCAAATTTTTCCACTTCGTTAGGAGAAAGTTATGGATTATGGGAGTGAAAGTGAGACAAAGATTTCCGAGTGTTTATTTTTGCATCAGTTTTACAACGCACTAATTTGACTTTTAGCTTGCATTTTTTCGCCTTGCCATGATGGCAACTCTTGCGGATTAGGGATGATAACCGTTGCATAGAAATCATAACACTAACACCCTTGCGACACAGATGAGCGAATATGATGTTGCATGGAAAGATACGTTCGCATAAAAAATGAGAACCTGTGGGAAATGTTTGGAATGCTATACTCACGAACGCATTGCGCTGTGTCGCCGATGAGGACGCAGTCTTTCCCATCCTTCTTGCAATTAGCGGCTTGTTTCGCATCACATGGTTTTGCTGGTATGCCTGGAGCTAGTAAAGGAAAGAACGATTGCACATTTTTGCTATGCCCGCTGAAGAAGCAGCGTTTATATTAGGTGAGCATAACAATTGTGCGAATCTGCGAATTTTTCCGCTTCGTTAAGAGAAAATGATGGATTACTCAAGTAAAATTGAGACAAAAATTTTATTGTGTGTATTTTGGCACCATTTTTACAACGCACACTTTGCCCTTTAGCTTGCATTTTTTTTCTTTGTCATGATGGCAGTATTGCGTCTCAGGGATTATCACCGTTGCATAGAAATAATAACACTACCACTCTGGCAACACAGATGAGACACTATGATGTGGCATAGAAAGATAACTTCGCATAAGAAATGGGAACCTGCGGGAAGTGTATGAAATGCTATACTCACGAACGCATTGCGCTGTGTCGCCGATGAAGACGCAGTCTTTCCCATCCTTCTCGCAATTTGCGGCTTGTGTCGCATCACATGTTTTTGCTGGCACGCCTGGAGCTAGCAGAGGAAAGAACAAGTGCATATTTTTGCTGTGATGGCTGATAAAAGCAGCGTTACCATTAGGTGGGCATAACAATTGTGGGAATCAGCAAATTTTTCCACTTCGTTTAGGAGCAAGTTATGGATTATGGGAGTGAAAGTGAGACAAAGATTTCCGAGTGTTTATTTTTTCATCAATTTTACAACGCACAAATTTGACTTTTAGCGTGCATTTTTTCGCCTTGCCATGATGGCAACTCTTGTGGATTAGGGATGATAACCGTTGCAGAGAAATCATAATACCACCACCCTTGCGACACAGATGAGCGAATATGATGTTGCATGGAAAGATACGTTCGCATAAAAAAAGAGAAGCTGTGGGAAATGTTTGGAATGCTATACTCACGAACGCATTGCGCTGTGTCGCCGATGAGGACGCAGTCTTTCCCATCCTTCTTGCAATTAGCGGCTTGTTTCGCATCACATGGTTTTGCTGGTATGCCTGGAGCTAGTAAAGGAAAGAACGATTGCACATTTTTGCTATGCCCGCTGATGAAGCAGCGTTTATATTAGGTGAGCATAACAATTGTGCGAATTTGCGAATTTTTCCACTTCGTTAGGTGAAAGTGATGGATTACTCAAGTAAAATTGAGACACAAATTTTGTTGTGTGTATTTTGGCACCATTTTTACAACGCACACTTTGCCCTTTAGCTTGCATTTTTTTCTTTGTCATGATGGCAACTCTTGTGTCTCAGGGATTATAAAAGTTGCATAGAAATAATAACACTACCACTCTGGCAACACAGATGAGACACTATGATATGGCATAGAAAGATAAGTTCGCATAAAAAATGGGAACCTATGGCAAGTGTATGAAATGCTATAGTCACGAACGCATTGCGCTGTGTCGCCGATGAGGACGCAGTCTTTCCCATCCTTCTTGCAATTTTCGGCTTGTGTCACATCACATGTTTTTGCTGCCACGCCTGAAGCTAGTGAAGGAAAGAACAATTGAATATTTTTGCTATGATGGCTGATAAAACAGCGTTACCATTAGGTGGGCATAACAATTGTGCGAACCAGCAAATTTTTCCACTTCGTTAGGAGAAAGTTATGGATTATGGGAGTGAAAGTGAGACAAAGATTTCCGAGTGTTTATTTTTGCATCAGTTTTACAACGCACAAATTTGATTTTAGCTTGCATTTTTTCGCCTTGCCATGATGGCAACTCTTGCGGATTAGGGATGATAACCGTTGCATAGAAATCATAACACTGCCACCCTTGCGACACAGATGAGCGAATATGATGTTGCATGGAAAGATACGTTCGCATAAAAAATGAGAACCTGTGGGAAATGTTTGGAATGCTATACTCACGAACGCATTGCGCTGTGTCGCCGATGAGGACGCAGCCTTTCCCATCCTTTTTGCAATTAGCGGCTTGTTTGGCATCACATGGTTTTGCTGGTATGCCTGGAGCTAGTAAAGGAAAGAACGATTGCACATTTTTGCTATGCCCGCTGATGAAGCAGCGTTTATATTAGGTGAGCATAACAATTGTGCGAATCTGCGAATTTTTCCGCTTCGTTAAGAGAAAATGATGGATTACTCAAGTAAAATTGAGACAAAAATTTTGTTGTGTGTATTTTGGCACCATTTTTACAACGCACACTTTGCCCTTTAGCTTGCATTTTTTTTCTTTGTCATGATGGCAGTATTGCGTCTCAGGGATTATCACCGTTGCATAGAAATAATAACGCTACCACTCTGGCAACACAGATGAGACACTATGATGTGGCATAGAAAGATAAGTTCGCCTAAAAATTGGGAGCCTATGGCAAGTGTATGAAATGCTATGCTCACGAACGCATTGCGCTGTGTCGCCGATGAGGACGCAGTCTTTCCCGTCCTTCTTGCAATTTGCGGCTTGTTTCGCATCACATGGTTTTGTTGGTATGCCTGGAGCTAGTAAAGGAAAGAACAGTTGCACATTTTTGCTATGGCCTCTGATAAAGCAGCGTTAATATTAGGTGAGCATAACAATTGTGCGAATCCGCGAATTTTTCCACTTCGTTAAAGAAAATGATGGATTACTCAAGTAAAATTGAGACAAAAATTTTGTTGTGTGTATTTTGGCATCATTTTTACAACGCACACTTTTCCCTTTAGCTTGCGTTTTTTTCTTTGTCATGATGGCAACTCTTGTGCCTCAGGGATTATAACAGTTGTATAGAAATAATAACATTACCACTCTGGCAACACAGATGAGACACTATGATATGGAATAGAAAGATAAGTTCGCATAAAAAAATGGGAACCTATGGCAAGTGTATGAAATGCTATATTCACGAACGCATTGCGCTGTGTCGCCGATGAGGACGCAGTCTTTCCCATCCTTCTTGCAATTTTCGGCTTGTGTCACATCACATGTTTTTGCTGGCACGCCTGAAGCTAGTGAAGGAAAGAACAATTGAATATTTTTGCTATGATGGCTGATAAAAGCAGCGTTACCATTAGGTGGGCATAACAATTGTGCGAACCAGCAAATTTTTCCACTTCGTTAGGAGAAAGTTATGGATTATGGGAGTGAAAGTGAGACAAAGATTTCCGAGTGTTTATTTTTGCATCAGTTTTACAACGCACAAATTTGACTTTTAGCTTGCATTTTTTCGCCTTGCCATGATGGCAACTCTTGCGGATTAGGGATGATAACCGTTGCATAGAAATCATAACACTACCACCCTTGCGACACAGATGAGCGAATATGATGTTGCATGGAAAGATACGTTCGCATAAAAAATGAGAACCTGTGGGAAATGTTTGGAATGCTATACTCACGAACGCATTGCGCTGTGTCGCCGATGAGGACGCAGTCTTTCCCATCCTTCTTGCAATTAGCGGCTTGTTTCGCATCACATGGTTTTGCTGGTATGCCTGGAGCTAGTAAAGGAAAGAACGATTGCACATTTTTGCTATGCCCGCTGAAGAAGCAGCGTTTATATTAGGTGAGCATAACAATTGTGCGAATCTGCGAATTTTTCCGCTTCGTTAAGAGAAAATGATGGATTACTCAAGTAAAATTGAGACAAAAATTTTATTGTGTGTATTTTGGCACCATTTTTACAACGCACACTTTGCCCTTTAGCTTGCATTTTTTTTCTTTGTCATGATGGCAGTATTGCGTCTCAGGGATTATCACCGTTGCATAGAAATAATAACGCTACCACTCTGGCAACACAGATGAGACACTATGATGTGGCATAGAAAGATAAGTTCGCCTAAAAATTGGGAGCCTATGGCAAGTGTATGAAATGCTATGCTCACGAACGCATTGCGCTGTGTTGCCGATGAGGACGCAGTCTTTCCCGTCCTTCTTGCAATTTGCGGCTTGTTTCGCATCACATGGTTTTGTTGGTATGCCTGGAGCTAGTAAAGGAAAGAACAGTTGCACATTTTTGCTATGGCCTCTGATAAAGCAGCGTTAATATTAGGTGAGCATAACAATTGTGCGAATCTGCGAATTTTTCCACTTCGTTAAAGAAAATGATGGATTACTCAAGTAAAATTGAGACAAAAATTTTGTTGTGTGTATTTTGGCATCATTTTTACAACGCACACTTTGCCCTTTAGCTTGCATTTTTTTTCTTTGTCATGATGGCAACTCTTGTGTCTCAGGGATTATAAAAGTTGCATAGAAATAATAACACTACCACTCTGGCAACACAGATGAGACACTATGATGTGGCATAGAAAGATAACTTCGCATAAGAAATGGGAACCTATGGCAAGTGTATGAAATGCTATACTCACGAACGCATTGCGCTGTGTCGCCGATGAAGACGCAGTCTTTCCCATCCTTCTTGCAATTTGCGGCTTGTGTCGCATCACATGTTTTTGCTGGCACGCCTGGAGCTAGCAGAGGAAAGAACAAGTGCATATTTTTGCTGTGATGGCTGATAAAAGCAGCGTTACCATTAGGTGGGCATAACAATTGTGGGAATCAGCAAATTTTTCCACTTCGTTAGGAGAAAGTTATGGATTATGGGAGTGAAAGTGAGACAAACATTTCCGAGTGTTTATTTTTGCATCAGTTTTACAACGCACAAATTTGATTTTAGCTTGCATTTTTTCGCCTTGCCATGATGGCAACTCTTGCGGATTAGGGATGATAACCGTTGCATAGAAATCATAACACTAACACCCTTGCGACACAGATGAGCGAATATGATGTTGCATGGAAAGATACGTTCGCATAAAAAATGAGAACCTGTGGGAAATGTTTGGAATGCTATACTCACGAACGCATTGCGCTGTGTCGCCGATGAGGACGCAGTCTTTCCCATCCTTCTTGCAATTAGCGGCTTGTTTCGCATCACATGGTTTTGCTGGTATGCCTGGAGCTAGTAAAGGAAAGAACGATTGCACATTTTTGCTATGCCCGCTGAAGAAGCAGCGTTTATATTAGGTGAGCATAACAATTGTGCGAATCTGCGAATTTTTCCGCTTCGTTAAGAGAAAATGATGGATTACTCAAGTAAAATTGAGACAAAAATTTTATTGTGTGTATTTTGGCACCATTTTTACAACGCACACTTTGCCCTTTAGCTTGCATTTTTTTTCTTTGTCATGATGGCAGTATTGCGTCTCAGGGATTATCACCGTTGCATAGAAATAATAACACTACCACTCTGGCAACACAGATGAGACACTATGATGTGGCATAGAAAGATAACTTCGCATAAGAAATGGGAACCTGCGGGAAGTGTATGAAATGCTATACTCACGAACGCATTGCGCTGTGTCGCCGATGAAGACGCAGTCTTTCCCATCCTTCTCGCAATTTGCGGCTTGTGTCGCATCACATGTTTTTGCTGGCACGCCTGGAGCTAGCAGAGGAAAGAACAAGTGCATATTTTTGCTGTGATGGCTGATAAAAGCAGCGTTACCATTAGGTGGGCATAACAATTGTGGGAATCAGCAAATTTTTCCACTTCGTTTAGGAGCAAGTTATGGATTATGGGAGTGAAAGTGAGACAAAGATTTCCGAGTGTTTATTTTTTCATCAATTTTACAACGCACAAATTTGACTTTTAGCGTGCATTTTTTCGCCTTGCCATGATGGCAACTCTTGTGGATTAGGGATGATAACCGTTGCAGAGAAATCATAATACCACCACCCTTGCGACACAGATGAGCGAATATGATGTTGCATGGAAAGATACGTTCGCATAAAAAAAGAGAAGCTGTGGGAAATGTTTGGAATGCTATACTCACGAACGCATTGCGCTGTGTCGCCGATGAGGACGCAGTCTTTCCCATCCTTCTTGCAATTAGCGGCTTGTTTCGCATCACATGGTTTTGCTGGTATGCCTGGAGCTAGTAAAGGAAAGAACGATTGCACATTTTTGCTATGCCCGCTGATGAAGCAGCGTTTATATTAGGTGAGCATAACAATTGTGCGAATTTGCGAATTTTTCCACTTCGTTAGGTGAAAGTGATGGATTACTCAAGTAAAATTGAGACACAAATTTTGTTGTGTGTATTTTGGCACCATTTTTACAACGCACACTTTGCCCTTTAGCTTGCATTTTTTTCTTTGTCATGATGGCAACTCTTGTGTCTCAGGGATTATAAAAGTTGCATAGAAATAATAACACTACCACTCTGGCAACACAGATGAGACACTATGATATGGCATAGAAAGATAAGTTCGCATAAAAAATGGGAACCTATGGCAAGTGTATGAAATGCTATAGTCACGAACGCATTGCGCTGTGTCGCCGATGAGGACGCAGTCTTTCCCATCCTTCTTGCAATTTTCGGCTTGTGTCACATCACATGTTTTTGCTGCCACGCCTGAAGCTAGTGAAGGAAAGAACAATTGAATATTTTTGCTATGATGGCTGATAAAACAGCGTTACCATTAGGTGGGCATAACAATTGTGCGAACCAGCAAATTTTTCCACTTCGTTAGGAGAAAGTTATGGATTATGGGAGTGAAAGTGAGACAAAGATTTCCGAGTGTTTATTTTTGCATCAGTTTTACAACGCACAAATTTGATTTTAGCTTGCATTTTTTCGCCTTGCCATGATGGCAACTCTTGCGGATTAGGGATGATAACCGTTGCATAGAAATCATAACACTGCCACCCTTGCGACACAGATGAGCGAATATGATGTTGCATGGAAAGATACGTTCGCATAAAAAATGAGAACCTGTGGGAAATGTTTGGAATGCTATACTCACGAACGCATTGCGCTGTGTCGCCGATGAGGACGCAGCCTTTCCCATCCTTTTTGCAATTAGCGGCTTGTTTGGCATCACATGGTTTTGCTGGTATGCCTGGAGCTAGTAAAGGAAAGAACGATTGCACATTTTTGCTATGCCCGCTGATGAAGCAGCGTTTATATTAGGTGAGCATAACAATTGTGCGAATCTGCGAATTTTTCCGCTTCGTTAAGAGAAAATGATGGATTACTCAAGTAAAATTGAGACAAAAATTTTGTTGTGTGTATTTTGGCACCATTTTTACAACGCACACTTTGCCCTTTAGCTTGCATTTTTTTTCTTTGTCATGATGGCAGTATTGCGTCTCAGGGATTATCACCGTTGCATAGAAATAATAACGCTACCACTCTGGCAACACAGATGAGACACTATGATGTGGCATAGAAAGATAAGTTCGCCTAAAAATTGGGAGCCTATGGCAAGTGTATGAAATGCTATGCTCACGAACGCATTGCGCTGTGTCGCCGATGAGGACGCAGTCTTTCCCGTCCTTCTTGCAATTTGCGGCTTGTTTCGCATCACATGGTTTTGTTGGTATGCCTGGAGCTAGTAAAGGAAAGAACAGTTGCACATTTTTGCTATGGCCTCTGATAAAGCAGCGTTAATATTAGGTGAGCATAACAATTGTGCGAATCCGCGAATTTTTCCACTTCGTTAAAGAAAATGATGGATTACTCAAGTAAAATTGAGACAAAAATTTTGTTGTGTGTATTTTGGCATCATTTTTACAACGCACACTTTTCCCTTTAGCTTGCGTTTTTTTCTTTGTCATGATGGCAACTCTTGTGCCTCAGGGATTATAACAGTTGTATAGAAATAATAACATTACCACTCTGGCAACACAGATGAGACACTATGATATGGAATAGAAAGATAAGTTCGCATAAAAAAATGGGAACCTATGGCAAGTGTATGAAATGCTATATTCACGAACGCATTGCGCTGTGTCGCCGATGAGGACGCAGTCTTTCCCATCCTTCTTGCAATTTTCGGCTTGTGTCACATCACATGTTTTTGCTGGCACGCCTGAAGCTAGTGAAGGAAAGAACAATTGAATATTTTTGCTATGATGGCTGATAAAAGCAGCGTTACCATTAGGTGGGCATAACAATTGTGCGAACCAGCAAATTTTTCCACTTCGTTAGGAGAAAGTTATGGATTATGGGAGTGAAAGTGAGACAAAGATTTCCGAGTGTTTATTTTTGCATCAGTTTTACAACGCACAAATTTGACTTTTAGCTTGCATTTTTTCGCCTTGCCATGATGGCAACTCTTGCGGATTAGGGATGATAACCGTTGCATAGAAATCATAACACTACCACCCTTGCGACACAGATGAGCGAATATGATGTTGCATGGAAAGATACGTTCGCATAAAAAATGAGAACCTGTGGGAAATGTTTGGAATGCTATACTCACGAACGCATTGCGCTGTGTCGCCGATGAGGACGCAGTCTTTCCCATCCTTCTTGCAATTAGCGGCTTGTTTCGCATCACATGGTTTTGCTGGTATGCCTGGAGCTAGTAAAGGAAAGAACGATTGCACATTTTTGCTATGCCCGCTGAAGAAGCAGCGTTTATATTAGGTGAGCATAACAATTGTGCGAATCTGCGAATTTTTCCGCTTCGTTAAGAGAAAATGATGGATTACTCAAGTAAAATTGAGACAAAAATTTTATTGTGTGTATTTTGGCACCATTTTTACAACGCACACTTTGCCCTTTAGCTTGCATTTTTTTTCTTTGTCATGATGGCAGTATTGCGTCTCAGGGATTATCACCGTTGCATAGAAATAATAACGCTACCACTCTGGCAACACAGATGAGACACTATGATGTGGCATAGAAAGATAAGTTCGCCTAAAAATTGGGAGCCTATGGCAAGTGTATGAAATGCTATGCTCACGAACGCATTGCGCTGTGTTGCCGATGAGGACGCAGTCTTTCCCGTCCTTCTTGCAATTTGCGGCTTGTTTCGCATCACATGGTTTTGTTGGTATGCCTGGAGCTAGTAAAGGAAAGAACAGTTGCACATTTTTGCTATGGCCTCTGATAAAGCAGCGTTAATATTAGGTGAGCATAACAATTGTGCGAATCTGCGAATTTTTCCACTTCGTTAAAGAAAATGATGGATTACTCAAGTAAAATTGAGACAAAAATTTTGTTGTGTGTATTTTGGCATCATTTTTACAACGCACACTTTGCCCTTTAGCTTGCATTTTTTTTCTTTGTCATGATGGCAACTCTTGTGTCTCAGGGATTATAAAAGTTGCATAGAAATAATAACACTACCACTCTGGCAACACAGATGAGACACTATGATGTGGCATAGAAAGATAACTTCGCATAAGAAATGGGAACCTATGGCAAGTGTATGAAATGCTATACTCACGAACGCATTGCGCTGTGTCGCCGATGAAGACGCAGTCTTTCCCATCCTTCTTGCAATTTGCGGCTTGTGTCGCATCACATGTTTTTGCTGGCACGCCTGGAGCTAGCAGAGGAAAGAACAAGTGCATATTTTTGCTGTGATGGCTGATAAAAGCAGCGTTACCATTAGGTGGGCATAACAATTGTGGGAATCAGCAAATTTTTCCACTTCGTTAGGAGAAAGTTATGGATTATGGGAGTGAAAGTGAGACAAACATTTCCGAGTGTTTATTTTTGCATCAGTTTTACAACGCACAAATTTGATTTTAGCTTGCATTTTTTCGCCTTGCCATGATGGCAGCTCTTGTGGCTTAGGGATGATAACCGTTGCATAGAAATCATAACACTACCACCCTAGCGACACAGAAGAGCGAATATGATGTTGCATGGAAAGATACGTTCGCATAAAAAATGAGAACCTGTGGGAAATGTTTGGAATGCTATACTGACGAACGCATTGCGCTGTGTCGCCGATGAGGACGCAGTCTTTCCCATCCTTCTTGCAATTAGCGGCTTGTGTCGCATCACATGTTTTTGCTGGCACGCCTGGAGCTAGCAGAGGAAAGAACAAGTGCATATTTTTGCTGTGATGGCTGATAAAAGCAGCGTTACCATTAGGTGGGCATAACAATTGTGGGAATCAGCAAATTTTTCCACTTCGTTAGGAGAAAGCTATGTATTATGGGAGTGAAAGTGAGACAAAGATTTCCGAGTGTTTATTTTTGCATCAGTTTTACAACGCACAAATTTGATTTTAGCTTGCATTTTTTCGCCTTGCCATGATGGCAACTCTTGCGGATTAGGGATGATAACCGTTGCATAGAAATCATAACACTACCACCCTTGCGACACAGATGAGCGAATATGATGTTGTATGGAAAGATACGTTCGCATAAAAAATGAGAACCTGTAGGAAATGTTTGGAATGCTATACTCACGAACGCATTGCGCTGTGTCGCCGATGAGGACGCAGTCTTTCCCATCCTTCTTGCAATTAGCGGCTTGTTTCGCATCACATGGTTTTGCTGGTATGCCTGGAGCTAGTAAAGGAAAGAACGATTGCACATTTTTGCCATGCCCGCTGAAGAAGCAGCGTTTATATTAGGTGAGCATAACAATTGTGCGAATCTGCGAATTTTTCCGCTTCGTTAAGAGAAAATGATGGATTACTCAAGTAAAATTGAGACAAAAATTTTGTTGTGTGTATTTTGGCACCATTTTTACAACGCACACTTTGCCCTTTAGCTCGCATTTTTTTTCTTTGCCATGATGGCAGTATTGCGTCTCAGGGATTATCACCGTTGCATAGAAATAATAACGCTACCACTCTGGCAACACAGATGAGACACTATGATGTGGCATAGAAAGATAAGTTCGCCTAAAAATTGGGAGCCTATGGCAAGAGTATGAAATGCTATACTCACGAACGCATTGCGCTGTGTCGCCGATGAGGACGCAGTCTTTCCCGTCCTTCTTGCAATTTGCGGCTTGTTTCGCATCACATGGTTTCTCTGGTATGCCTGGAGCTAGTAAAGGAAAGAACAGTTGCACATTTTTGCTATGGCCTCTGATAAAGCAGCGTTAATATTAGGTGAGCATAACAATTCTGCGAATCTGCGAATTTTTCCACTTCGTTAGGAGAAAATGATGGATTACTCAAGTAAAATTGAGACAAAAATTTTGTTGTGTGTATTTTGGCATCATTTTTACAACGCACACTTTTCCCTTTAGCTTGCATTTTTTTCTTTGCCATGATGGCAACTCTTGTGCCTCAGGGATTATAACAGTTGTATAGAAATAATAACATTACCACTCTGGCAACACAGATGAGACACTATGATATGGCATAAAAAGATAAGTTCGCATAAAAAAATGGGAACCTATGGCAAGTGTATGAAATGCTATATTCACGAACGCATTGCGCTGTGTCGCCGATGAGGACGCAGTCTTTCCCATCATTCTTGCAATTTTCGGCTTGTGTCACATCACATGTTTTTGCTGGCACGCCTGGAGCTAGCAGAGGAAAGAACAAGTGCATATTTTTGCTGTGATGGCTGATAAAAGCAGCGTTACCATTAGGTGGGCATAACAATTGTGGGAATCGGCAAATTTTTCCACTTTGTTAGGAGAAATTTATGGATTATGGGAGTGAAAGTGAGACAAAGATTTCCGAGTGTTTATTTTTGCATCAGTTTTACAACGCACAAATTTGATTTTAGCTTGCATTTTTTCGCCTTGCCATGATGGCAGCTCTTGTGGCTTAGGGATGATAACCGTTGCATAGAAATCATAACACTACCACCCTAGCGACACAGAAGAGCGAATATGATGTTGCATGGAAAGATACGTTCGCATAAAAAATGAGAACCTGTGGGAAATGTTTGGAATGCTATACTGACGAACGCATTGCGCTGTGTCGCCGATGAGGACGCAGTCTTTCCCATCCTTCTTGCAATTAGCGGCTTGTGTCGCATCACATGTTTTTGCTGGCACGCCTGGAGCTAGCAGAGGAAAGAACAAGTGCATATTTTTGCTGTGATGGCTGATAAAAGCAGCGTTACCATTAGGTGGGCATAACAATTGTGGGAATCAGCAAATTTTTCCACTTCGTTAGGAGAAAGCTATGTATTATGGGAGTGAAAGTGAGACAAAGATTTCCGAGTGTTTATTTTTGCATCAGTTTTACAACGCACAAATTTGATTTTAGCTTGCATTTTTTCGCCTTGCCATGATGGCAACTCTTGCGGATTAGGGATGATAACCGTTGCATAGAAATCATAACACTACCACCCTTGCGACACAGATGAGCGAATATGATGTTGTATGGAAAGATACGTTCGCATAAAAAATGAGAACCTGTAGGAAATCTTTGGAATGCTATACTCACGAACGCATTGCGCTGTGTCGCCGATGAGGACGCAGTCTTTCCCATCCTTCTTGCAATTAGCGGCTTGTTTCGCATCACATGGTTTTGCTGGTATGCCTGGAGCTAGTAAAGGAAAGAACGATTGCACATTTTTGCCATGCCCGCTGAAGAAGCAGCGTTTATATTAGGTGAGCATAACAATTGTGCGAATCTGCGAATTTTTCCGCTTCGTTAAGAGAAAATGATGGATTACTCAAGTAAAATTGAGACAAAAATTTTGTTGTGTGTATTTTGGCACCATTTTTACAACGCACACTTTGCCCTTTAGCTCGCATTTTTTTTCTTTGCCATGATGGCAGTATTGCGTCTCAGGGATTATCACCGTTGCATAGAAATAATAACGCTACCACTCTGGCAACACAGATGAGACACTATGATGTGGCATAGAAAGATAAGTTCGCCTAAAAATTGGGAGCCTATGGCAAGAGTATGAAATGCTATACTCACGAACGCATTGCGCTGTGTCGCCGATGAGGACGCAGTCTTTCCCGTCCTTCTTGCAATTTGCGGCTTGTTTCGCATCACATGGTTTCTCTGGTATGCCTGGAGCTAGTAAAGGAAAGAACAGTTGCACATTTTTGCTATGGCCTCTGATAAAGCAGCGTTAATATTAGGTGAGCATAACAATTCTGCGAATCTGCGAATTTTTCCACTTCGTTAGGAGAAAATGATGGATTACTCAAGTAAAATTGAGACAAAAATTTTGTTGTGTGTATTTTGGCATCATTTTTACAACGCACACTTTTCCCTTTAGCTTGCATTTTTTTCTTTGCCATGATGGCAACTCTTGTGCCTCAGGGATTATAACAGTTGTATAGAAATAATAACATTACCACTCTGGCAACACAGATGAGACACTATGATATGGCATAAAAAGATAAGTTCGCATAAAAAAATGGGAACCTATGGCAAGTGTATGAAATGCTATATTCACGAACGCATTGCGCTGTGTCGCCGATGAGGACGCAGTCTTTCCCATCCTTCTTGCAATTTTCGGCTTGTGTCACATCACATGTTTTTGCTGGCACCCCTGGAGCTAGCAGAGGAAAGAACAAGTGCATATTTTTGCTGTGATGGCTGATAAAAGCAGCGTTACCATTAGGTGGGCATAACAATTGTGGGAATCGGCAAATTTTTCCACTTTGTTAGGAGAAATTTATGGATTATGGGAGTGAAAGTGAGACAAAGATTTCCGAGTGTTTATTTTTGCATCAGTTTTACAACGCACAAATTTGATTTTAGCTTGCATTTTTTCGCCTTGCCATGATGGCAGCTCTTGTGGCTTAGGGATGATAACCGTTGCATAGAAATCATAACACTACCACCCTTGCGACACAGAAGAGCGAATATGATGTTGCATGGAAAGATACGTTCGCATAAAAAATGAGAACCTGTGGGAAATGTTTGGAATGCTATACTGACGAACGCATTGCGCTGTGTCGCCGATGAGGACGCAGTCTTTCCCATCCTTCTTGCAATTAGCGGCTTGTGTCGCATCACATGTTTTTGCTGGCACGCCTGGAGCTAGCAGAGGAAAGAACAAGTGCATATTTTTGCTGTGATGGCTGATAAAAGCAGCGTTACCATTAGGTGGGCATAACAATTGTGGGAATCAGCAAATTTTTCCACTTCGTTAGGAGAAAGCTATGTATTATGGGAGTGAAAGTGAGACAAAGATTTCCGAGTGTTTATTTTTGCATCAGTTTTACAACGCACAAATTTGATTTTAGCTTGCATTTTTTCGCCTTGCCATGATGGCAACTCTTGCGGATTAGGGATGATAACCGTTGCATAGAAATCATAACACTACCACCCTTGCGACACAGATGAGCGAATATGATGTTGCATGGAAAGATACGTTCGCATAAAAAATGAGAACCTGTGGGAAATGTTTGGAATGCTATACTCACGAACGCATTGCGCTGTGTCGCCGATGAGGACGCAGTCTTTCCCATCCTTCTTGCAATTAGCGGCTTGTTTCGCATCACATGGTTTTGCTGGTATGCCTGGAGCTAGTAAAGGAAAGAACGATTGCACATTTTTGCTATGCCCGCTGAAGAAGCAGCGTTTATATTAGGTGAGCATAACAATTGTGCGAATCTGCGAATTTTTCCGCTTCGTTAAGAGAAAATGATGGATTACTCAAGTAAAATTGAGACAAAAATTTTGTTGTGTGTATTTTGGCACCATTTTTACAACGCACACCTTGCCCTTTAGCTTGCATTTTTTTTTCTTTGCCATGATGGCAGTATTGCGTCTCAGGGATTATCACCGTTGCATAGAAATAATAACGCTACCACTCTGGCAACACAGATGAGACACTATGATGTGGCATAGAAAGATAAGTTCGCCTAAAAATTGGGAGCCTATGGCAAGAGTATGAAATGCTATACTCACGAACGCATTGCGCTGTGTCGCCGATGAGGACGCAGTCTTTCCCGTCCTTCTTGCAATTTGCGGCTTGTTTCGCATCACATGGTTTTGCTGGTATGCCTGGAGCTAGTAATGGAAAGAACAGTTGCACATTTTTGCTATGGCCGCTGATAAAGGAGCGTTAATATTAGGTGAGCATAACAATTGTGCGAATCTGCGAATTTTTCCACTTCGTTAGGTGAAAGTGATGGATTACTCAAGTAAAATTGAGACACAAATTTTGTTGTGTGTATTTTGGCACCTTTTTTACAACGCACACTTTGCCCTTTAGCTTGCATTTTTTTCTTTGTCATGATGGCAACTCTTGTGTCTCAGGGATTATAACAGTTGCATAGAAATAATAACAATACCACTCTGGCAACACAGATGAGACACTATGATGTGGCATAGAAAGATAACTTCGCATAAGAAATCGGAACCTATGGCAAGTGTATGAAATGCTATACTCACGAACGCATTGCGCTGTGTCGCCGATGAAGACGCAGTCTTTCCCATCCTTCTTGCAATTTGCGGCTTGTGTCGCATCACATGTTTTTGCTGGCACGCCTGGAGCTAGCAGAGGAAAGAACAAGTGCATATTTTTGCTGTGATGGCTGATAAAAGCAGCGTTACCATTAGGTGGGCACAACAATTGTGGGAATCAGCAAATTTTTCCACTTCGTTAGGAGAAATTTATGGATTATGGGAGTGAAAGTGAGACAAAGATTTCCGAGTGTTTATTTTTGCATCAGTTTTACAACGCACAAATTTGATTTTAGCTTGCATTTTTTCGCCTTGCCATGATGGCAACTCTTGTGGATTAGGGATGATAACCGTTGCATAGAAATCATAACACTACCACCCTTGCGACACAGATGAGCGAATATGATGTTGCATGGAAAGATACGTTCGCATAAAAAATGAGAACCTGTGGGAAAGGTTTGGAATGCTATACTGACGAACGCATTGCGCTGTGTCGCCGATGAGGACGCAGTCTTTCCCATCCTTCTTGCAATTTTCGGCTTGTGTCACATCACATGTTTTTGCTGGTACGCCTGGAGCTAGCAGAGGAAAGAACAAGTGCATATTTTTGCTGTGATGGCTGATAAAAGCAGCGTTACCATTAGTTGGGCATAACAATTGTGGGAATCAGCAAATTTTTCCACTTCGTTAGGAGAAAGCTATGTATGGGAGTGAAAGTGAGACAAAGATTTCCGAGTGTTTATTTTTGCATCAGTTTTACAACGCACAAATTTGATTTTAGCTTGCATTTTTTCGCCTTGCCATGATGGCAACTCTTGCGGATTAGGGATGATAACCGTTGCATAGAAATCATAACACTACCACCCTTGCGACACAGATGAGCGAATATGATGTTGCATGGAAAGATACGTTCGCATAAAAAATGAGAACCTGTGGGAAATGTTTGGAATGCTATACTCACGAACGCATTGCGCTGTGTCGCCGATGAGGACGCAGTCTTTCCCATCCTTCTTGCAATTAGCGGCTTGTTTCGCATCGCATGGTTTTGCTGGTATGCCTGGAGCTAGTAAAGGAAAGAACGATTGCACATTTTTGCTATGCCCGCTGAAGAAGCAGCGTTTATATTAGGTGAGCACAACAATTGTGCGAATCTGCGAATTTTTCCGCTTCGTTAAGAGAAAATGATGGATTACTCAAGTAAAATTGAGACAAAAATGTTGTTGTGTGTATTTTGGCACAATTTTTACAACGCACACTTTGCCCTTTAGCTTGCATTTTTTTTTTCTTTGCCATGATGGCAGTATTGCGTCTCAGGGATTATCACCGTTGCATAGAAATAATAGCGCTACCACTTGGCAACACAGATGAGACACTATGATGTGGCATAGAAAGATAAGTTCGCCTGAAAATTGGGAGCCTATGGCAAGAGTATGAAATGCTATACTCACGAACGCATTGCGCTGTGTCGCCGATGAGGACGCAGTCTTTCCCGTCCTTCTTGCAATTTGCGGATTGTTTCGCATCACATGGTTTTGGTGGTATGCCTGGAGCTAGTAATGGAAAGAACAGTTGCACATTTTTGCTATGGCCGCTGATAAAGGAGCGTTAATATTAGGTGAGCATAACAATTGTGCGAATCTGCGAATTTTTCCACTTCGTTAGGTGAAAGTGATGGATTACTCAAGTAAAATTGAGACACAAATTTTGTTGTGTGTATTTTGGCACCATTTTTACAACGCACACTTTGCCCTTTAGCTTGCATTTTTTTCTTTGTCATGATGGCAACTCTTGTGTCTCAGGGATTATAACAGTTGCATAGAAATAATAACAATACCACTCTGGCAACACAGATGAGACACTATGATGTGGCATAGAAAGATAACTTCGCATAAGAAATGGGAACCTATGGCAAGTGTATGAAATGCTATACTCACGAACGCATTGCGCTGTGTCGCCGATGAAGACGCAGTCTTTCCCATCCTTCTTGCAATTTGCGGCTTGTGTCGCATCACATGTTTTTGCTGGCACGCCTGGAGCTAGCAGAGGAAAGAACAAGTGCATATTTTTGCTGTGATAGCTGATAAAAGCAGCGTTACCTTTAGGTGGGCA
The DNA here is from genome assembly GCF_050947875.1 of Dermacentor variabilis. NCBI lineage: Eukaryota > Metazoa > Arthropoda > Arachnida > Ixodida > Ixodidae > Dermacentor > Dermacentor variabilis. The sequence goes on from NC_134575.1 coordinate 60,693,202, forward strand.
CAACAATTGTGGGAATCAGCAAATTTTTCCACTTCGTTAGGAGAAATTTATGGATTATGGGAGTGAAAGTGAGACAAAGATTTCCGAGTGTTTATTTTTGCATCAGTTTTACAACGCACAAATTTGATTTTAGCTTGCATTTTTTCGCCTTGCCATGATGGCAACTCTTGTGGATTAGGGATGATAACCGTTGCATAAAAATCATAACACTACCACCCTTGCGACACAGATGAGCGAATATGATGTTGCATGGAAAGATACGTTCGCATAAAAAATGAGAACCTGTGGGAAAGGTTTGGAATGCTATACTGACGAACGCATTGCGCTGTGTCGCCGATGAGGACGCAGTCTTTCCCATCCTTCTTGCAATTTTCGGCTTGTGTCACATCACATGTTTTTGCTGGCACGCCTGGAGCTAGCAGAGGAAAGAACAAGTGCATATTTTTGCTGTGATGGCTGATAAAAGCAGCGTTACCATTAGGTGGGCATAACAATTGTGGGAATCAGCAAATTTTTCCACTTCGTTAGGAGAAAGCTATGGATTATGGGAGTGAAAGTGAGACAAAGATTTCCGAGTGTTTATTTTTGCATCAGTTTTACAACGCACAAATTTGATTTTAGCTTGCATTTTTTCGCCTTGCCATGATGGCAACTCTTGCGGATTAGGGATGATAACCGTTGCATAGAAATCATAACACTACCACCCTTGCGACACAGATGAGCGAATATGATGTTGCATGGAAAGATACGTTCGCATAAAAAATGAGAACCTGTGGGAAATGTTTGGAATGCTATACTCACGAACGCATTGCGCTGTGTCGCCGATGAGGACGCAGTCTTTCCCATCCTTCTTGCAATTAGCGGCTTGTTTCGCATCGCATGGTTTTGCTGGTATGCCTGGAGCTAGTAAAGGAAAGAACGATTGCACATTTTTGCTATGCCCGCTGAGGAAGCAGCGTTTATATTAGGTGAGCATAACAATTGTGCGAATCTGCGAATTTTTCCGCTTCGTTAAGAGAAAATGATGGATTACTCAAGTAAAATTGAGACAAAAATTTTGGTGTGTGTATTTTGGCACCATTTTTACAACGCACACTTTGCCCTTTAGCTTGCATTTTTTTTTCTTTGCCATGATGGCAGTATTGCGTCTCAGGGATTATCACCGTTGCATAGAAATAATAACGCTACCACTCTGGCAACACAGATGAGACACTATGATGTGGCATAGAAAGATAAGTTCGCCTAAAAATTGGGAGCCTATGGCAAGAGTATGAAATGCTATACTCACGAACGCATTGCGCTGTGTCGCCGATGAGGACGCAGTCTTTCCCGTCCTTCTTGCAATTTGCGGCTTGTTTCGCATCACATGGTTTTGCTGGTATGCCTGGAGCTAGTAATGGAAAGAACAGTTGCACATTTTTGCTATGGCCGCTGATAAAGGAGCGTTAATATTAGGTGAGCATAACAATTGTGCGAATCTGCGAATTTTTCCACTTCGTTAGGTGAAAGGGATGGATTACTCAAGTAAAATTGAGACAAAAATTTTGTTGTGTGTATTTTGGCACCATTTTTACAACGCACACTTTGCCCTTTAGCTTGCATTTTTTTCTTTGTCATGATGGCAACTCTTGTGTCTCAGGGATTATAACAGTTGCATAGAAATAATAACAATACCACTCTGGCAACACAGATGAGACACTATGATGTGGCATAGAAAGATAACTTCGCATAAGAAATGGGAACCTATGGCAAGTGTATGAAATGCTATACTCACGAACGCATTGCGCTGTGTCGCCGATGAAGACGCAGTCTTTCCCATCCTTCTTGCAATTTGCGGCTTGTGTCGCATCACATGTTTTTGCTGGCACGCCTGGAGCTAGCAGAGGAAAGAACAAGTGCATATTTTTGCTGTGATGGCTGATAAAAGCAGCGTTACCATTATGTGGGCACAACAATTGTGGGAATCAGCAAATTTTCCCACTTCGTTAGGAGAAATTTATGGATTATGGGAGTGAAAGTGAGACAAAGATTTCCGAGCGTTTATTTTTGCATCAGTTTTACAACGCACAAATTTGACTTTTAGCTTGCATTTTTTCGCTTTGCCATGATGGCAACTCTTGTGGTTCAGGGATGATAACCGTTGCAGAGAAATCATAACACTACCACCCTTGCGACACAGATGAGCGAATATGATGTTGCATGGAAAGATACGTTCGCATAAAAAATGAGAACCTGTGGGAAATGTTTGGAATGCTATACTCACGAACGCATTGCGCTGTGTCGCCGATGAGGACGCAGTCTTTCCCGTCCTTCTTGCAATTAGCGGCTTGTTTCGCATCACATGGTTTTGCTGGTATGCCTGGAGCTAGTAAAGGAAAGAACAGTTGCACATTTTTGCTATGGCCTCTGATAAAGCAGCGTTAATATTTGGTGAGCATAACAATTGTGCGAATCTGCGAATTTTTCCACTTCGTTAGGAGAAAATGATGGATTACTCAAGTAAAATTGAGACAAAAATTTTGTTGTGTGTATTTTGGCATCATTTTTAGAACGCACACTTTTCCCTTTAGCTTGCATTTTTTTCTTTGTCATGATGGCAACTCTTGTGCCTCAGGGATTATAACAGTTGTATAGAAATAATAACATTAACACTCTGGCAACACAGATGAGACACTATGATATGGCACAGAAAGATAAGTTCGCATAAAAAATGGGAACCTATGGCAAGTGTATGAAATGCTATACTCACGAACGCATTGCGCTGTGTCGCCGATGAGGACGCAGTCTTTCCCATCCTTCTTGCAATTTGCGGCTTGTGTCGCATCACATGTTTTTGCTGGCACGCCTGGAGCTAGCAGAGGAAAGAACAAGTGCATATTTTTGCTGTGATGGCTGATAAAAGCAGCGTTACCATTAGGTGGGAATAACAATTGTGCGAATAAGCAAATTTTTCCACTTCGTTAGGCGGAAGGTATGGATTATGGGAGTGAAAGTGAGACAAAGATTTCCGAGTGTTTATTTTTGCATCAGTTTTACAACGCACAAATTTGACTTTTAGCTTGCATTTTTTCGCCTTGCCATGATGGCAACTCTTGGGGTTCCGGGATGATAACCGTTGTATAGAAATCATAACACTACCACCCTTGCGACACAGATGAGCGAATATGATGTTGCATGGAAAGATATGTTCGCATAAAAAATGAGAACCTGTGGGAAATGTATGGAATGCTATACTCACGAACGCATTGCGCTGTGTCGCCGATGAGGACGCAGTCTTTCCCATCCTTCTTGCAATTAGCGGCTTGTTTCGCATCACATGGTTTTCCTGGTATGCCTGGAGCTAGTAAAGGAAAGAACGATTGCACATTTTTGCTATGCCCGCTGAAGAAGCAGCGTTTATATTAGGTGAGCATAACAATTGTGCGAATCTGCGAATTTTTCCGCTTCGTTAAGAGAAAATGATGGATTACTCAAGTAAAATTGAGACAAAAATTTTGTTGTGTGTATTTTGGCACCATTTTTACAACGCACACTTTGCCCTTTAGCTTGCATTTTTTTTTCTTTGCCATGATGGCAGTATTGCGTCTCAGGGATTATCACCGTTGCATAGAAATAATAACGCTACCACTCTGGCAACACAGATGAGACACTATGATGTGGCATAGAAAGATAAGTTCGCCTAAAAATTGGGAGCCTATGGCAAGAGTATGAAATGCTATACTCACGAACGCATTGCGCTGTGTCGCCGATGAGGACGCAGTCTTTCCCGTCCTTCTTGCAATTTGCGGCTTGTTTCGCATCACATGGTTTCTCTGGTATGCCTGGAGCTAGTAAAGGAAAGAACAGTTGCACATTTTTGCTATGGCCTCTGATAAAGCAGCGTTAATATTAGGTGAGCATAATAATTCTGCGAATCTGCGAATTTTTCCACTTCGTTAGGAGAAAATGATGGATTACTCAAGTAAAATTGAGACAAAAATTTTGTTGTGTGTATTTTGGCATCATTTTTACAACGCACACTTTTCCCTTTAGCTTGCATTTTTTTCTTTGCCATGATGGCAACTCTTGTGCCTCAGGGATTATAACAGTTGTATAGAAATAATAACATTACCACTCTGGCAACACAGATGAGACACTATGATATGGCATAAAAAGATAAGTTCGCATAAAAAAATGGGAACCTATGGCAAGTGTATGAAATGCTATATTCACGAACGCATTGCGCTGTGTCGCCGATGAGGACGCAGTCTTTCCCATCCTTCTTGCAATTTTCGGCTTGTGTCACATCACATGTTTGTGCTGGCACGCCTGGAGCTAGCAGAGGAAAGAACAAGTACATATTTTTGCTGTGATGGCTGATAAAAGCAGCGTTACCATTAGGTGGGCATAACAATTGTGGGAATCAGCAAATTTTTCCACTTCGTTAGGAGAAATTTATGGATTATGGGAGTGAAAGTGAGACAAAGATTTCCGAGTGTTTATTTTTGCATCAGTTTTACAACGTACAAATTTGATTTTAGCTTGCATTTTTTCGCCTTGCCATGATGGCAACTCTTGCGGATTAGGGATGATAAACGTTGCATAGAAATCATAACACTACCACCCTTGCGACACAGATGAGCGAATATGATGTTGCATGGAAAGATACGTTCGCATAAAAAATGAGAACCTGTGGGAAATGTTTGGAATGCTATACTCACGAACGCATTGCGCTGTGTCGCCGATGAGGACGCAGTCTTTCCCGTCCTTCTTGCAATTTGCGGCTTGTTTCGCATCACATGGTTTTGCTGGTATGCCTGGAGCTGGTAATGGAAAGAACAGTTGCACATTTTTGCTATGGCCGCTGATAAAGGAGCGTTAATATTAGGTGAGCATAACAATTGTGCGAATCTGCGAATTTTTCCACTTCGTTAGGTGAATGTGATGGATTACTCAAGTAAAATTGAGACACAAATTTTGTTGTGTGTATTTTGGCACCATTTTTACAACGCACACTTTGCCCTTTAGCTTGCATTTTTTTCTTTGTCATGATGGCAACTCTTGTGTCTCAGGGATTATAACAGTTGCATAGAAATAATAACAATACCACTCTGGCAACACAGATGAGACACTATGATGTGGCATAGAAAGATAACTTCGCATAAGAAATGGGAACCTATGGCAAGTGTATGAAATGCTATACTCACGAACGCATTGCGCTGTGTCGCCGATGAAGACGCAGTCTTTCCCATCCTTCTTGCAATTTGCGGCTTGTGTCGCATCACATGTTTTTGCTGGCACGCCTGGAGCTAGCAGAGGAAAGAACAAGTGCATATTTTTGCTGTGATGGCTGATAAAAGCAGCGTTACCATTAGGTGGGCATAACAATTGTGGGAATCGGCAAATTTTTCCACTTGGTTAGGAGAAAGTTATGGATTATGGGAGTGAAAGTGAGACAAAGATTTCCGAGCGTTTATTTTTGCATCAGTTTTACAACGCACAAATTTGACTTTTAGCTTGCATTTTTTCGCTTTGCCATGATGGCAACTCTTGTGGTTCAGGGATGATAACCGTTGCAGAGAAATCATAACACTACCACCCTTGCGACAAAGATGAGCGAATATGATGTTGCATGGAAAGATACGTTCGCATAAAAAATGAGAACCTGTGGGAAATGTTTGGAATGCTATACTCACGAACGCATTGCGCTGTGTCGCCGATGAGGACGCAGTCTTTCCCGTCCTTCTTGCAATTAGCGGCTTGTTTCGCATCACATGGTTTTGCTGGTATGCCTGGAGCTAGTAAAGGAAAGAACAGTTGCACATTTTTGCTATGGCCTCTGATAAAGCAGCGTTAATATTTGGTGAGCATAACAATTGTGCGAATCTGCGAATTTTTCCACTTCGTTAGGAGAAAATGATGGATTACTCAAGTAAAATTGAGACAAAAATTTTGTTGTGTGTATTTTGGCATCATTTTTAGAACGCACACTTTTCCCTTTAGCTTGCATTTTTTTCTTTGTCATGATGGCAACTCTTGTGCCTCAGGGATTATAACAGTTGTATAGAAATAATAACATTAACACTCTGGCAACACAGATGAGACACTATGATATGGCACAGAAAGATAAGTTCGCATAAAAAATGGGAACCTATGGCAAGTGTATGAAATGCTATACTCACGAACGCATTGCGCTGTGTCGCCGATGAGGACGCAGTCTTTCCCATCCTTCTTGCAATTTGCGGCTTGTGTCGCATCACATGTTTTTGCTGGCACGCCTGGAGCTAGCAGAGGAAAGAACAAGTGCATATTTTTGCTGTGATGGCTGATAAAAGCAGCGTTACCATTAGGTGGGAATAACAATTGTGCGAATAAGCAAATTTTTCCACTTCGTTATGCGGAAGGTATGGATTATGGGAGTGAAAGTGAGACAAAGATTTCCGAGTGTTTATTTTTGCATCAGTTTTACAACGCACAAATTTGACTTTTAGCTTGCATTTTTTCGCCTTGCCATGATGGCAACTCTTGGGGTTCCGGGATGATAACCGTTGTATAGAAATCATAACACTACCACCCGTGCGACACAGATGAGCGAATATGATGTTGCATGGAAAGATATGTTCGCATAAAAAATGAGAACCTGTGGGAAATGTATGGAATGCTATACTCACGAACGCATTGCGCTGTGTCGCCGATGAGGACGCAGTCTTTCCCATCCTTCTTGCAATTAGCGGCTTGTTTCGCATCACATGGTTTTCCTGGTATGCCTGGAGCTAGTAAAGGAAAGAACGATTGCACATTTTTGCTATGCCCGCTGAAGAAGCAGCGTTTATATTAGGTGAGCATAACAATTGTGCGAATCTGCGAATTTTTCCGCTTCGTTAAGAGAAAATGATGGATTACTCAAGTAAAATTGAGACAAAAATTTTGTTGTGTGTATTTTGGCACCATTTTTACAACGCACACTTTGCCCTTTAGCTTGCATTTTTTTTCTTTGCCATGATGGCAGTATTGCGTCTCAGGGATTATCACCGTTGCATAGAAATAATAACGCTACCACTCTGGCAACACAGATGAGACACTATGATGTGGCATAGAAAGATAAGTTCGCCTAAAAATTGGGAGCCTATGGCAAGAGTATGAAATGCTATACTCACGAACGCATTGCGCTGTGTCGCCGATGAGGACGCAGTCTTTCCCGTCCTTCTTGCAATTTGCGGCTTGTTTCGCATCACATGGTTTTGCTGGTATGCCTGGAGCTAGTAATGGAAAGAACAGTTGCACATTTTTGCTATGGCCGCTGATAAAGGAGCGTTAATATTAGGTGAGCATAACAATTGTGCGAATCTGCGAATTTTTCCACTTCGTTAGGTGAAAGTGATGGATTACTCAAGTAAAATTGAGACACAAATTTTGTTGTGTGTATTTTGGCACCATTTTTACAACGCACACTTTGCCCTTTAGCTTGCATTTTTTTCTTTGTCATGATGGCAACTCTTGTGTCTCAGGGATTATAACAGTTGCATAGAAATAATAACAATACCACTCTGGCAACACAGATGAGACACTATGATGTGGCATAGAAAGATAACTTCGCATAAGAAATGGGAACCTATGGCAAGTGTATGAAATGGTATACTCACGAACGCATTGCGCTGTGTCGCCGATGAAGACGCAGTCTTTCCCATCCTTCTTGCAATTTGCGGCTTGTGTCGCATCACATGTTTTTGCTGGCACGCCTGGAGCTAGCAGAGGAAAGAACAAGTGCATATTTTTGCTGTGATGGCTGATAAAAGCAGCGTTACCATTAGGTGGGCACAACAATTGTGGGAATCAGCAAATTTTCCCACTTCGTTAGGAGAAATTTATGGATTATGGGAGTGAAAGTGAGACAAAGATTTCCGAGCGTTTATTTTTGCATCAGTTTTACAACGCACAAATTTGACTTTTAGCTTGCATTTTTTCGCTTTGCCATGATGGCAACTCTTGTGGTTCAGGGATGATAACCGTTGCAGAGAAATCATAACACTACCACCCTTGCGACACAGATGAGCGAATATGATGTTGCATGGAAAGATACGTTCGCATAAAAAATGAGAACCTGTGGGAAATGTTTGGAATGCTATACTCACGAACGCATTGCGCTGTGTCGCCGATGAGGACGCAGTCTTTCCCGTCCTTCTTGCAATTAGCGGCTTGTTTCGCATCACATGGTTTTGCTGGTATGCCTGGAGCTAGTAAAGGAAAGAACAGTTGCACATTTTTGCTATGGCCTCTGATAAAGCAGCGTTAATATTTGGTGAGCATAACAATTGTGCGAATCTGCGAATTTTTCCACTTCGTTAGGAGAAAATGATGGATTACTCAAGTAAAATTGAGACAAAAATTTTGTTGTGTGTATTTTGGCATCATTTTTACAACGCACACTTTTCCCTTTAGCTTGCATTTTTTTCTTTGTCATGATGGCAACTCTTGTGCCTCAGGGATTATAACAGTTGTATAGAAATAATAACATTAACACTCTGGCAACACAGATGAGACACTATGATATGGCACAGAAAGATAAGTTCGCATAAAAAATGGGAACCTATGGCAAATGTATGAAATGCTATACTCACGAACGCATTGCGCTGTGTCGCCGATGAGGACGCAGTCTTTCCCATCCTTCTTGCAATTTGCGGCTTGTGTCGCATCACATGTTTTTGCTGGCACGCCTGGAGCTAGCAGAGGAAAGAACAAGTGCATATTTTTTCTGTGATGGCTGATAAAAGCAGCGTTACCATTAGGTGGGAATAACAATTGTGCGAATAAGCAAATTTTTCCACTTCGTTAGGCGGAAGGTATGGATTATGGGAGTGAAAGTGAGACAAAGATTTCCGAGTGTTTATTTTTGCATCAGTTTTACAACGCACAAATTTGACTTTTAGCTTGCATTTTTTCGCCTTGCCATGATGGCAACTCTTGGGGTTCCGGGATGATAACCGTTGTATAGAAATCATAACACTACCACCCTTGCGACACAGATGAGCGAATATGATGTTGCATGGAAAGATACGTTCGCATAAAAAATGAGAACCTGTGGGAAATGTATGGCATGCTATACTCACGAACGCATTGCGCTGTGTCGCCGATGAGGACGCAGTCTTTCCCATCCTTCTTGCAATTAGCGGCTTGTTTCGCATCACATGGTTTTCCTGGTATGCCTGGAGCTAGTAATGGATAGAACAGTTGCACATTTTTGCTATGGCCGCTGATAAAGGAGCGTTAATATTAGGTGAGCATAACAATTGTGCGAATCTGCGAATTTTTCCACTTCGTTAGGTGAAAGTGATGGATTACTCAAGTAAAATTGAGACACAAATATTGTTGTGTGTATTTTGGCACCATTTTTACAACGCACACTTTGCCCTTTAACTTGCATTTTTTTCTTTGTCATGATGGCAACTCTTGTGTCTCAGGGATTATAACAGTTGCATAGAAATAATAACAATACCACTCTGGCAACACAGATGAGACACTATGATGTGGCATAGAAAGATAACTTCGCATAAGAAATGGGAACCTATGGCAAGTGTATGAAATGCTATACTCACGAACGCATTGCGCTGTGTCGCCGATGAAGACGCAGTCTTTCCCATCCTTCTTGCAATTTGCGGCTTGTGTCGCATCACATGTTTTTGCTGGCACGCCTGGAGCTAGCAGAGGAAAGAACAAGTGCATATTTTTGCTGTGATGGCTGATAAAAGCAGCGTTACCATTAGGTGGGCACAACAATTGTGGGAATCAGCAAATTTTTCCACTTCGTTAGGAGAAATTTATGGATTATGGGAGTGAAAGTGAGACAAAGATTTCCGAGTGTTTATTTTTGCATCAGTTTTACAACGCACAAATTTGATTTTAGCTTGCATTTTTTCGCCTTGCCATGATGGCAACTCTTGTGGATTAGGGATGATAACCGTTGCATAGAAATCATAACACTACCACCCTTGCGACACAGATGAGCGAATATGATGTTGCATGGAAAGATACGTTCGCATAAAAAATGAGAACCTGTGGGAAAGGTTTGGAATGCTATACTGACGAACGCATTGCGCTGTGTCGCCGATGAGGACGCAGTCTTTCCCATCCTTCTTGCAATTTTCGGCTTGTGTCACATCACATGTTTTTGCTGGCACGCCTGGAGCTAGCAGAGGAAAGAACAAGTGCATATTTTTGCTGTGATGGCTGATAAAAGCAGCGTTACCATTAGGTGGGCATAACAATTGTGGGAATCAGCAAATTTTTCCACTTCGTTAGGAGAAAGCTATGGATTATGGGAGTGAAAGTGAGACAAAGATTTCCGAGTGTTTATTTTTGCATCAGTTTTACAACGCACAAATTTGACTTTTAGCTTGCATTTTTTCGCCTTGCCATGATGGCAACTCTTGCGGATTAGGGATGATAACCGTTGCATAGAAATCATAACACTACCACCCTTGCGACACAGATGAGCGAATATGATGTTGCATGGAAAGATACGTTCGCATAAAAAATGAGAACCTGTGGGAAATGTTTGGAATGCTATACTCACGAACGCATTGCGCTGTGTCGCCGATGAGGACGCAGTCTTTCCCATCCTTCTTGCAATTAGCGGCTTGTTTCGCATCGCATGGTTTTGCTGGTATGCCTGGAGCTAGTAAAGGAAAGAACGATTGCACATTTTTGCTATGCCCGCTGAAGAAGCAGCGTTTATATTAGGTGAGCATAACAATTGTGCGAATCTGCGAATTTTTCCGCTTCGTTAAGAGAAAATGATGGATTACTCAAGTAAAATTGAGACAAAAATTTTGTTGTGTGTATTTTGGCACCATTTTTACAACGCACACTTTGCCCTTTAGCTTGCATTTTTTTTTCTTTGCCATGATGGCAGTATTGCGTCTCAGGGATTATCACCGTTGCATAGAAATAATAACGCTACCACTCTGGCAACACAGATGAGACACTATGATGTGGCATAGAAAGATAAGTTCGCCTAAAAATTGGGAGCCTATGGCAAGAGTATGAAATGCTATACTCACGAACGCATTGCGCTGTGTCGCCGATGAGGACGCAGTCTTTCCCGTCCTTCTTGCAATTTGCGGCTTGTTTCGCATCACATGGTTTCTCTGGTATGCCTGGAGCTAGTAAAGGAAAGAACAGTTGCACATTTTTGCTATGGCCTCTGATAAAGCAGCGTTAATATTAGGTGAGCATAATAATTCTGCGAATCTGCGAATTTTTCCACTTCGTTAGGAGAAAATGATGGATTACTCAAGTAAAATTGAGACAAAAATTTTGTTGTGTGTATTTTGGCATCATTTTTACAACGCACACTTTTCCCTTTAGCTTGCATTTTTTTCTTTGCCATGATGGCAACTCTTGTGCCTCAGGGATTATAACAGTTGTATAGAAATAATAACATTACCACTCTGGCAACACAGATGAGACACTATGATATGGCATAAAAAGATAAGTTCGCATAAAAAAATGGGAACCTATGGCAAGTGTATGAAATGCTATATTCACGAACGCATTGCGCTGTGTCGCCGATGAGGACGCAGTCTTTCCCATCCTTCTTGCAATTTGCGGCTTGTGTCGCATCACATGTTTTTGCTGGCACGCCTGGAGCTAGCAGAGGAAAGAACAAGTGCATATTTTTGCTGTGATGGCTGATAAAAGCAGCGTTACCATTAGGTGGGCATAACAATTGTGGGAATCGGCAAATTTTTCCACTTGGTTAGGAGAAAGTTATGGATTATGGGAGTGAAAGTGAGACAAAGATTTCCGAGTGTTTATTTTTGCATCAGTTTTACAACGTACAAATTTGATTTTAGCTTGCATTTTTTCGCCTTGCCATGATGGCAACTCTTGCGGATTAGGGATAATAAACGTTGCATAGAAATCATAACACTACCACCCTTGCGACACAGATGAGCGAATATGATGTTGCATGGAAAGATACGTTCGCATAAAAAATGAGAACCTGTGGGAAATGTTTGGAATGCTATACTCACGAACGCATTGCGCTGTGTCGCCGATGAGGACGCAGTCTTTCCCATCCTTCTTGCAATTAGCGGCTTGTTTCGCATCACATGGTTTTGCTGGTATGCCTGGAGCTAGTAAAGGAAAGAACGATTGCACATTTTTGCTATGCCCGCTGAAGAAGCAGCGTTTATATTAGGTGAGCATAACAATTGTGCGAATCTGCGAATTTTTCCGCTTCGTTAAGAGAAAATGATGGATTACTCAAGTAAAATTGAGACAAAAATTTTGTTGTGTGTATTTTGGCACCATTTTTACAACGCACACTTTGCCCTTTAGCTTGCATTTTTTTTTCTTTGCCATGATGGCAACTCTTGTGTCTCAGGGATTATAACAATTGCATAGAAATAATAACAATACCACTCTGGCAACACAGATGAGACACTATGATGTGGCATAGAAAGATAACTTCGCATAAGAAATGGGAACCTATGGCAAGTGTATGAAATGCTATACTCACGAACGCATTGCGCTGTGTCGCCGATGAAGACGCAGTCGTTCCCATCCTTCTTGCAATTTGCGGCTTGTGTCGCATCACATGTTTTTGCTGGCACGCCTGGAGCTAGCAGAGGAAAGAACAAGTGCATATTTTTGCTGTGATGGCTGATAAAAGCAGCGTTGCCATTAGGTGGGCACAACAATTGTGGGAATCAGCAAATTTTCCCACTTCGTTAGGAGAAATTTATGGATTATGGGAGTGAAAGTGAGACAAAGATTTCCGAGCGTTTATTTTTGCATGAGTTTTACAACGCAGAAATTTGACTTTTAGCTTGCATTTTTTCGCTTTGCCATGATGGCAACTCTTGTGGTTCAGGGATGATAACCGTTGCAGAGAAATCATAACACTACCACCCTTGCGACACAGATGAGCGAATATGATGTTGCATGGAAAGATACGTTCGCATAAAAAATGAGAACCTGTGGGAAATGTTTGGAATGCTATACTCACGAACGCATTGCGCTGTGTCGCCGATGAGGACGCAGTCTTTCCCGTCCTTCTTGCAATTAGCGTCTTGTTTCGCATCACATGGTTTTGCTGGTATGCCTGGAGCTAGTAAAGGAAAGAACAGTTGCACATTTTTGCTATGGCCTCTGATAAAGCAGCGTTAATATTTGGTGAGCATAACAATTGTGCGAATCTGCGAATTTTTCCACTTCGTTAGGAGAAAATGATGAATTACTCAAGTAAAATTGAGACAAAAATTTTGTTGTGTGTATTTTGGCATCATTTTTAGAACGCACACTTTTCACTTTAGCTTGCATTTTTTTCTTTGTCATGATGGCAACTCTTGTGCCTCAGGGATTATAAAAGTTGTATAGAAATAATAACATTAACACTCTGGCAACACAGATGAGACTCTATGATATGGCACAGAAAGATAAGTTCGCATAAAAAATGGGAACCTATGGCAAGTGTATGAAATGCTATACTCACGAACGCATTGCGCTGTGTCGCCGATGAGGACGCAGTCTTTCCCATCCTTCTTGCAATTAGCGGCTTGTTTCGCATCACATGGTTTTGCTGGTATGCCTGGAGCTAGTAAAGGAAAGAACAGTTGCACATTTTTGCTATGGCCTCTGATAAAGCAGCGTTAATATTAGGTGAGCATAACAATTGTGCGAATCTGCGAATTTTTCCACTTCGTTAGGAGAAAATGATGGATTACTCAAGTAAAATTGAGACACAAATTTTGTTGTGTGTATTTTGGCACCATTTTTACAACGCACACTTTGCCCTTTAGCTTGCATTTTTTTCTTTGTCATGATGGCAACTCTTGTGTCTCAGGGATTATAACAGTTGCATAGAAATAATAACACTACCACTCTGGCAACACAGATGAGACACTATGATGTGGCATAGAAAGATAACTTCGCATAAGAAATGGGAACCTATGGCAAGTGTATGAAATGCTATACTCACGAACGCATTGCGCTGTGTCGCCGATGAAGACGCAGTCTTTCCCATCCTTCTTGCAATTTGCGGCTTGTGTCGCATCACATGTTTTTGCTGGCACGCCTGGAGCTAGCAGAGGAAAGAACAAGTGCACATTTTTGCTGTGATGGCTGATAAAAGCAGCGTTACCATTAGGTGGGCATAACAATTGTGGGAATCAGCAAATTTTTCCACTTCGTTAGGAGAAAGTTATGGATTATGGGAGTGAAAGTGAGAGAAAGATTTCCGAGTGTTTATTTTTGCATCAGTTTTACAACGCACAAATTTGACTTTTAGCTTGCATTTTTTCGCCTTGCCATAATGGCAACTCTTGGGGTTCAGGGATGATAACCGTTGCATAGAAATCATAACACTACCACCCTTGCGACACAGATGAGCGAATATGATGTTTCATGGAAAGATACGTTCGCATAAAAAATGAGAACCTGTGGGAAATGTTTGGAATGCTATACTCACGAACGCATTGCGCTGTATCGCCGATGAGGACGCAGTCTTTCCCATCCTTCTTGCAATTTTCGGCTTGTGTCACTTCACATATTTTTGCTGGCACGCCTGGAGCTAGTGAAGGAAAGAACAATTGCATATTTTTGCTATGATGGCTGATAAAAGCAGCGTTACCATTAGGTGGGCACAAATATTGTGCGAAGCAGCAAATTTTTCCGCTTCGTTAAGAGAGAATGATGGATTACTCAAGTAAAATTGAGACAAGAATTTTGTTGTGTGTATTTTGGCATCATTTTTACGACGCACACTTTTCCCTTTAGCTTGCATTTTTTTCTTTGTCATGATGGCAACTCTTGTGCCTCAGGGATTATAACAGTTGCATAGAAATAATAACATTACCACTCTGGCAACACAGATGAGACACTATGATATGGCATAGAAAGATAAGTTCGCATAAAAAATGGGAACCTATGGCAAGTGTATGAAATGCTATACTCACGAACACATTGCGCTGTGTCGCCGATGAGGACGCAGTCTTTCCCATCCTTCTTGCAATTTGCCGCTTGTGTCACTTCACATATTTTTGCTGGCACGCCTGGAGCTAGTGAAGGAAAGAACAATTGCATATTTTTGCTATGATGGCTGATAAAAGCAGCGTTACCATTAGGTGGGCATAACAATTGTGGGAATCAGCAAATTTTCCCACTTCGTTAGGAGAAATTTATGGATTATGGGAGTGAAAGTGAGACAAAGATTTCCGAGCGTTTATTTTTGCATGAGTTTTACAACGCAGAAATTTGACTTTTAGCTTGCATTTTTTCGCTTTGCCATGATGGCAACTCTTGTGGTTCAGGGATGATAACCGTTGCAGAGAAATCATAACACTACCACCCTTGCGACACAGATGAGCGAATATGATGTTGCATGGAAAGATACGTTCGCATAAAAAATGAGAACCTGTGGGAAATGTTTGGAATGCTATACTCACGAACGCATTGCGCTGTGTCGCCGATGAGGACGCAGTCTTTCCCGTCCTTCTTGCAATTAGCGTCTTGTTTCGCATCACATGGTTTTGCTGGTATGCCTGGAGCTAGTAAAGGAAAGAACAGTTGCACATTTTTGCTATGGCCTCTGATAAAGCAGCGTTAATATTTGGTGAGCATAACAATTGTGCGAATCTGCGAATTTTTCCACTTCGTTAGGAGAAAATGATGGATTACTCAAGTAAAATTGAGACAAAAATTTTGTTGTGTGTATTTTGGCATCATTTTTAGAACGCACACTTTTCACTTTAGCTTGCATTTTTTTCTTTGTCATGATGGCAACTCTTGTGCCTCAGGGATTATAACAGTTGTATAGAAATAATAACATTAACACTCTGGCAACACAGATGAGACTCTATGATATGGCACAGAAAGATAAGTTCGCATAAAAAATGGGAACCTATGGCAAGTGTATGAAATGCTATACTCACGAACGCATTGCGCTGTGTCGCCGATGAGGACGCAGTCTTTCCCATCCTTCTTGCAATTAGCGGCTTGTTTCGCATCACATGGTTTTGCTGGTATGCCTGGAGCTAGTAAAGGAAAGAACAGTTGCACATTTTTGCTATGGCCTCTGATAAAGCAGCGTTAATATTAGGTGAGCATAACAATTGTGCGAATCTGCGAATTTTTCCACTTCGTTAGGAGAAAATGATGGATTACTCAAGTAAAATTGAGACACAAATTTTGTTGTGTGTATTTTGGCACCATTTTTACAACGCACACTTTGCCCTTTAGCTTGCATTTTTTTCTTTGTCATGATGGCAACTCTTGTGTCTCAGGGATTATAACAGTTGCATAGAAATAATAACACTACCACTCTGGCAACACAGATGAGACACTATGATGTGGCATAGAAAGATAACTTCGCATAAGAAATGGGAACCTATGGCAAGTGTATGAAATGCTATACTCACGAACGCATTGCGCTGTGTCGCCGATGAAGACGCAGTCTTTCCCATCCTTCTTGCAATTTGCGGCTTGTGTCGCATCACATGTTTTTGCTGGCACGCCTGGAGCTAGCAGAGGAAAGAACAAGTGCACATTTTTGCTGTGATGGCTGATAAAAGCAGCGTTACCATTAGGTGGGCATAACAATTGTGGGAATCAGCAAATTTTTCCACTTCGTTAGGAGAAAGTTATGGATTATGGGAGTGAAAGTGAGAGAAAGATTTCCGAGTGTTTATTTTTGCATCAGTTTTACAACGCACAAATTTGACTTTTAGCTTGCATTTTTTCGCCTTGCCATAATGGCAACTCTTGGGGTTCAGGGATGATAACCGTTGCATAGAAATCATAACACTACCACCCTTGCGACACAGATGAGCGAATATGATGTTTCATGGAAAGATACGTTCGCATAAAAAATGAGAACCTGTGGGAAATGTTTGGAATGCTATACTCACGAACGCATTGCGCTGTATCGCCGATGAGGACGCAGTCTTTCCCATCCTTCTTGCAATTTTCGGCTTGTGTCACTTCACATATTTTTGCTGGCACGCCTGGAGCTAGTGAAGGAAAGAACAATTGCATATTTTTGCTATGATGGCTGATAAAAGCAGCGTTACCATTAGGTGGGCACAAATATTGTGCGAAGCAGCAAATTTTTCCGCTTCGTTAAGAGAGAATGATGGATTACTCAAGTAAAATTGAGACAAGAATTTTGTTGTGTGTATTTTGGCATCATTTTTACGACGCACACTTTTCCCTTTAGCTTGCATTTTTTTCTTTGTCATGATGGCAACTCTTGTGCCTCAGGGATTATAACAGTTGCATAGAAATAATAACATTACCACTCTGGCAACACAGATGAGACACTATGATATGGCATAGAAAGATAAGTTCGCATAAAAAATGGGAACCTATGGCAAGTGTATGAAATGCTATACTCACGAACACATTGCGCTGTGTCGCCGATGAGGACGCAGTCTTTCCCATCCTTCTTGCAATTTGCCGCTTGTGTCACTTCACATATTTTTGCTGGCACGCCTGGAGCTAGTGAAGGAAAGAACAATTGCATATTTTTGCTATGATGGCTGATAAAAGCAGCGTTACCATTAGGTGGGCATAACAATTGTGGGAATCAGCAAATTTTTCCACTTCGTTAGGAGAAAGTTATGGATTATGGGAGTGAAAGTGAGACAAAGATTTCCGAGTGTTTATTTTTGCATCAGTTTTACAACGCACAAATTTGATTTTAGCTTGCATTTTTTCGCTTTGCCATGATGGCAACTCTTGTGGTTCAGTGATGATAACCGTTGCAGAGAAATCATAACACTACAACCCTTGCGACACAGATGAGCGAATATGATGTTGCATGGAAAGATACGTTCGCATAAAAAATGAGAACCTGTGAGAAATGTTTGGAATGCTATACTCATGAACGCATTGCGCTGTGTCGCCGATGAGGACGCAGTCTTTCCCATCCTTCTTGCAATTTTCGGCTTGTGTCACTTCACATATTTTTGCTGGCACGCCTGGAGCTAGTGAAGGAAAGAACAATTGCATATTTTTGCTATGATGGCTGATAAAAGCAGCGTTACCATTAGGTGGGCACAAATATTGTGCGAAGCAGCAAATTTTTCCGCTTCGTTAAGAGAAAATGATGGATTACTCAAGTAAAATTGAGACAAGAATTTTGTTGTGTGTATTTTGGCATCATTTTTACAACGCACACTTTTCCCTTTAGCTTGCATTTTTTTCTTTGTCATGATGGCAACTCTTGTGCCTCAGGGATTATAACAGTTGCATAGAAATAATAACATTACCACTCTGGCAACACAGATGAGACACTATGATATGGCATAGAAAGATAAGTTCGCATAAAAAATGGGAACCTATGGCAAGTGTATGAAATGCTATACTCACGAACACATTGCGCTGTGTCGCCGATGAGGACGCAGTCTTTCCCATCCTTCTTGCAATTTGCGGCTTGTGTCACTTCACATATTTTTGCTGGCACGCCTGGAGCTAGTGAAGGAAAGAACAATTGCATATTTTTGCTATGATGGCTGATAAAAGCAGCGTTACCATTAGGTGGGCATAACAATTGTGGGAATCAGCAAATTTTTCCACTTCGTTAGGAGAAAGTTATGGATTATGGGAGTGAAAGTGAGACAAAGATTTCCGAGTGTTTATTTTTGCATCAGTTTTACAACGCACAAATTTGACTTTTAGCTTGCATTTTTTCGCTTTGCCATGATGGCAACTCTTGTGGTTCAGGCATGATAACCGTTGCAGAGAAATCATAACACTACAACCCTTGCGACACAGATGAGCGAATATGATGTTGCATGGAAAGATACGTTCGCATAAAAAATGAGAATCTGTGGGAAATGTTTGGAATGCTATACTCACGAACGCATTGCGCTGTGTCGCCGATGAGGACGCAGTCTTTCCCGTCCTTCTTGCAATTAGCGGCTTGTTTCGCATCACATGGTTTTGCTGGTATGCCTGGAGCTAGGAAAGGAAAGAACGATTGCATATTTTTGCTATGCCCGCTGATGAAGCAGCGTTTATATTAGGTGAGCATAACAATTGTGCGAATCTGCGAATTTTTCCGCTTCGTTAAGAGAAAATGATGGATTACTCAAGTAAAATTGAGACAAGAATACTGTTGTGTGTACTTTGGCATCATTTTTACAACGCACACTTTTCCCTTTAGCGTGCATTTTTTTCTTTGTCATGATGGCAACTCTTGTGCCTCAGGGATTATAACAGTTGTATAGAAATAATAACATTACCACTGTGGCAACACAGATGAGACACTATGATATGGCACAGAAAGATAAGTTCGCATAAAAAATGGGAACCTATGGCAAGTGTATGAAATGCTATACTCACGAACGCATTGCGCTGTGTCGCCGATGAGGACGCAGTCTTTCCCATCCTTTTTGCAATTAGCGGCTTGTTTCGCATCACATGGTTTTGCTGGTATGCCTGGAGCTAGTAAAGGAAAGAACAGTTGCACATTTTTGCTATGGCCTCTGATAAAGCAGCGTTAATATTAGGTGAGCATAACAATTGTGCGAATCTGCGAATTTTTCCACTTCGTTAGGAGAAAATGATGGATTACTCAAGTAAAATTGAGACAAAAATTTTGTTATGTGTATTTTGGCATCATTCTTACAACGCACACTTTTCCCTTTAGCTTGCATTTTTTTCTTTGTCATGATAGCAACTCTTGTGCCTCAGGGATTATAACAGTTGTATAGAAATAATAACATTACCACTCTCGCAACACAGATGAGACACTATGATATGGCATAGAAAGATAAGTTCGCATAAAAATATAGGAACCTATGGCAAGTGTATGAAATGCTATACTCACGAACGCATTGCGCTGTGTCGCCGATGAAGACGCAGTCTTTCCCATCCTTCTTGCAATTTGCGGCTTGTGTCGCATCACATGTTTTTGCTGGCACGCCTGGGGCTAGCAGAGGAAAGAACAAGTGCATATTTTTGCTGTGATGGCTGATAAAAGCAGCGCTACCATTAGGTGGGCACAAATATTGTGCGAAGCAGCAAATTTTTCCACTTCGTTAGGAGAAAGTTATGGATTATGGGAGTGAAAGTGAGACAAAGATTTCCGAGTGTTTATTTTTGCATCAGTTTTACAACGCACAAATTTGACTTTTAGCTTGCATTTTTTTCGCCTTGCCATGATGGCAACTCTTGTGGATTAGGGATGATAACCGTTGCATAGAAATCATAACACTACCACCCTTGCGACACAGATGAGCGAATATGATGTTGCATGGAAAGATACGTTCGCATAAAAAAGGAGAACCTGTGGGAAATGTTTGGAATGCTATACTCACGAACGCATTGCGCTGTGTCGCCGATGAGGACGCAGTCTTTCCCGTCCTTCTTGCAATTAGCGGCTTGTTTCGCATCACATGGTTTTGCTGGTATGCCTGGAGCTAGTAAAGGAAAGAACAGTTGCACATTTTTGCTATGGCCTCTGATAAAGCAGCGTTAATATTTGGTGAGCATAACAATTGTGCGAATCTGCGAATTTTTCCACTTCGTTAGGAGAAAATGATGGATTACTCAAGTAAAATTGAGACAAAAATTTTGTTGTGTGTATTTTGGCATCATTTTTAGAACGCACACTTTTCCCTTTAGCTTGCATTTTTTGCTTTGTCATGATGGCAACTCTTGTGCCTCAGGGATTATAACAGTTGTATAGAAATAATAACATTAACACTCTGGCAACACAGATGAGACACTATGATATGGCACAGAAAGATAAGTTCGCATAAAAAATGGGAACCTATGGCAAGTGTATGAAATGCTATACTCACGAACGCATTGCGCTGTGTCGCCGATGAGGACGCAGTCTTTCCCATCCTTCTTGCAATTTGCCGCTTGTGTCGCATCACATGTTTTTGCTGGCACGCCTGGAGCTAGCAGAGGAAAGAACAAGTGCATATTTTTGCTGTGATGGCTGATAAAAGCAGCGTTACCATTAGGTGGGAATAACAATTGCGCGAACAAGCAAATTTTTCCACTTCGTTAGGCGGAAGGTATGGATTATGGGAGTGAAAGTGAGACAAAGATTTCCGAGTGTTTATTTTTGCATCAGTTTTACAACGCACAAATTTGACTTTTAGCTTGCATTTTTTCGCCTTGCCATGATGGCAACTCTTGGGGTTCCGGGATGATAACCGTTGTATAGAAATCATAACACTACCACCCTTGCGACACAGATGAGCGAATATGATGTTGCATGGAAAGATACGTTCGCATAAAAAATGAGAACCTGTGGGAAATGTATGGAATGCTATACTCACGAACGCATTGCGCTGTGTCGCCGATGAGGACGCAGTCTTTCCCATCCTTCTTGCAATTTTCGGCTTGTGTCACTTCACATATTTTTGCTGGCACGCCTGGAGCTAGTGAAGGAAAGAACAATTGCATATTTTTGCTATGATGGCTGATAAAAGCAGCGTTACCATTAGGTGGGCACAAATATTGAGCGAAGCAGCAAATTTTTCCGCTTCGTTAAGAGAAAATGATGGATTACTCAAGTAAAATTGAGACAAGAATTTTGTTGTGTGTATTTTGGCATCATTTTTACAACGCACACTTTTCCCTTTAGCTTGCATTTTTTTCTTTGTCATGATGGCAACTCTTGTGCCTCAGGGATTATAACAGTTGCATAGAAATAATAACATTACCACTCTGGCAACACAGATGAGACACTATGATATGGCATAGAAAGATAAGTTCGCATAAAAAATGGGAACCTATGGCAAGTGTATGAAATGCTATACTCACGAACACATTGCGCTGTGTCGCCGATGAGGACGCAGTCTTTCCCATCCTTCTTGCAATTTGCGGCTTGTGTCACTTCACATATTTTTGCTGGCACGCCTGGAGCTAGTGAAGGAAAGAACAATTGCATATTTTTGCTATGATGGCTGATAAAAGCAGCGTTACCATTAGGTGGGCATAACAATTGTGGGAATCAGCAAATTTTTCCACTTCGTTAGGAGAAAGTTATGGATTATGGGAGTGAAAGTGAGACAAAGATTTCCGAGTGTTTATTTTTGCATCAGTTTTACAACGCACAAATTTGACTTTTAGCTTGCATTTTTTCGCTTTGCCATGATGGCAACTCTTGTGGTTCAGGGATGATAACCGTTGCAGAGAAATCATAACACTACAACCCTTGCGACACAGATGAGCGAATATGATGTTGCATGGAAAGATACGTTCGCATAAAAAATGAGAACCTGTGGGAAATGTTTGGAATGCTATACTCACGAACGCATTGCGCTGTGTCGCCGATGAGGACGCAGTCTTTCCCATCCTTCTTGCAATTTTCGGCTTGTGTCACTTCACATATTTTTGCTGGCACGCCTGGAGCTAGTGAAGGAAAGAACAATTGCATATTTTTGCTATGATGGCTGATAAAAGCAGCGTTACCATTAGGTGGGCACAAATATTGTGCGAAGCAGCAAATTTTTCCGCTTCGTTAAGAGAAAATGATGGATTACTCAAGTTAAATTGAGACAAGAATTTTGTTGTGTGTATTTTGGCATCATTTTTACAACGCACACTTTTCCCTTTAGCTTGCATTTTTTTCTTTGTCATGATGGCAACTCTTGTGCCTCAGGGATTATAACAGTTGCATAGAAATAATAACATTACCACTCTGGCAACACAGATGAGACACTATGATATGGCATAGAAAGATAAGTTCGCATAAAAAATGGGAACCTATGGCAAGTGTATGAAATGCTATACTCACGAACACATTGCGCTGTGTCGCCGATGAGGACACAGTCTTTCCCATCCTTCTTGCAATTTGCGGCTTGTGTCACTTCACATATTTTTGCTGGCACGCCTGGAGCTAGTGAAGGAAAGAACAATTGCATATTTTTGCTATGATGGCTGATAAAAGCAGCGTTACCATTAGGTGGGCATAACAATTGTGGGAATCAGCAAATTTTTCCACTTCGTTAGGAGAAAGTTATGGATTATGGGAGTGAAAGTGAGACAAAGATTTCCGAGTGTTTATTTTTGCATCAGTTTTACAACGCACAAATTTGACTTTTAGCTTGCATTTTTTCGCTTTGCCATGATGGCAACTCTTGTGGTTCAGGGATGATAACCGTTGCAGAGAAATCATAACACTACAACCCTTGCGACACAGATGAGCGAATATGATGTTGCATGGAAAGATACGTTCGCATAAAAAATGAGAATCTGTGGGAAATGTTTGGAATGCTATACTCACGAACGCATTGCGCTGTGTCGCCGATGAGGACGCAGTCTTTCCCGTCCTTCTTGCAATTAGCGGCTTGTTTCGCATCACATGGTTTTGCTGGTATGCCTGGAGCTAGGAAAGGAAAGAACGATTGCATATTTTTGCTATGCCCGCTGATGAAGCAGCGTTTATATTAGGTGAGCATAACAATTGTGCGAATCTGCGAATTTTTCCGCTTCGTTAAGAGAAAATGATGGATTACTCAAGTAAAATTGAGACAAGAATACTGTTGTGTGTATTTTGGCATCATTTTTACAACGCACACTTTTCCCTTTAGCTTGCATTTTTTTCTTTGTCATGATGGCAACTCTTGTGCCTCAGGGATTATAACAGTTGTATAGAAATAATAACATTACCACTGTGGCAACACAGATGAGACACTATGATATGGCACAGAAAGATAAGTTCGCATAAAAAATGGGAACCTATGGCAAGTGTATGAAATGCTATACTCACGAACGCATTGCGCTGTGTCGCCGATGGGGACGCAGTCTTTCCCGTCCTTCTTGCAATTTGCGGCTTGTTTCGCATCACATGGTTTTGCTGGTATGCCTGGAGCTAGTAATGGAAAGAACAGTTGCACATTTTTGCTATGGCCGCTGATAAAGGAGCGTTAATATTAGGTGAGCATAACAATTGTGCGAATGTGCGAATTTTTCCACTTCGTTAGGTGAAAGTGATGGATTACTCAAGTAAAATTGAGACACAAATTTTGTTGTGTGTATTTTGGCACCATTTTTAAAACGCACACTTTGCCCTTTAGCTTGCATTTTTTTCTTTGTCATGATGGCAACTCTTGTGTCTCAAGGATTATAACAGTTGCATAGAAATAATAACAATACCACTCTGGCAACACAGATGAGACACTATGATGTGGCATAGAAAGATAACTTCGCATAAGAAATGGGAACCTATGGCAAGTGTATGAAATGCTATACTCACGAACGCATTGCGCTGTGTCGCCGATGAAGACGCAGTCTTTCCCATCCTTCTTGCAATTTGCGGCTTGTGTCGCATCACATGTTTTTGCTGGCACGCCTGGAGCTAGTGAAGGAAAGAACAATTGCATATTTTTGCTATGATGGCTGATAAAAGCAGCGTTACCATTAGGTGGGCATAACAATTGTGGGAATCAGCAAATTTTTCCACTTCGTTAGGAGAAAGTTATGGATTATGGGAGTGAAAGGGAGACAAAGATTTCCGAGTGTTTATTTTTGCATCAGTTTTACAACGCACAAATTTGACTTTTAGCTTGCATTTTTTCGCTTTGCCATGATGGCAACTCTTGTGGTTCAGGGATGATAACCGTTGCAGAGAAATCATAACACTACAACCCTTGCGACACAGATGAGCGAATATGATGTTGCATGGAAAGATACGTTCGCATAAAAAATGAGAACCTGTGGGAAATGTTTGGAATGCTATACTCACGAACGCATTGCGCTGTGTCGCCGATGAGGACGCAGTCTTTCCCATCCTTCTTGCAATTTTCGGCTTGTGTCACTTCACATATTTTTGCTGGCACGCCTGGAGCTAGTGAAGGAAAGAACAATTGCATATTTTTTTTCTATGATGGCTGATAAAAGCAGCGTTACCATTAGGTGGGCACAAATATTGTGCGAATCTGCGAATTTTTCCACTTCGTTAGGAGAAAATGATGGATTACTCAAGTAAAATTGAGACAAAAATTTTGTTGTGTGTATTTTGGCATCATTTTTAGAACGCACACTTTTCACTTTAGCTTGCATTTTTTTCTTTGTCATGATGGCAACTCTTGTGCCTCAGGGATTATAACAGTTGTATAGAAATAATAACATTAACACTCTGGCAACACAGATGAGACACTATGATATGGCACAGAAAGATAAGTTCGCATAAAAAATGGGAACCTATGGCAAGTGTATGAAATGCTATACTCACGAACGCATTGCGCTGTGTCGCCGATGAGGACGCAGTCTTTCCCATCCTTCTTGCAATTAGCGGCTTGTTTCGCATCACATGGTTTTGCTGGTATGCCTGGAGCTAGTAAAGGAAAGAACAGTTGCACATTTTTGCTATGGCCTCTGATAAAGCAGCGTTAATATTAGGTGAGCATAACAATTGTGCGAATCTGCGAATTTTTCCACTTCGTTAGGAGAAAATGATGGATTACTCAAGTAAAATTGAGACACAAATTTTGTTGTGTGTATTTTGGCACCATTTTTACAACGCACACTTTGCCCTTTAGCTTGCATTTTTTTCTTTGTCATGATGGCAACTCTTGTGTCTCAGGGATTATAACAGTTGCATAGAAATAATAACACTACCACTCTGGCAACACAGATGAGACACTATGATGTGGCATAGAAAGATAACTTCGCATAAGAAATGGGAACCTATGGCAAGTGTATGAAATGCTATACTCACGAACGCATTGCGCTGTGTCGCCGATGAAGACGCAGTCTTTCCCATCCTTCTTGCAATTTGCGGCTTGTGTCGCATCACATGTTTTTGCTGGCACGCCTGGAGCTAGCAGAGGAAAGAACAAGTGCACATTTTTGCTGTGATGGCTGATAAAAGCAGCGTTACCATTAGGTGGGCATAACAATTGTGGGAATCAGCAAATTTTTCCACTTCGTTAGGAGGAAGTTATGGATTATGGGAGTGAAAGTGAGAGAAAGATTTCCGAGTGTTTATTTTTGCATCAGTTTTACAACGCACAAATTTGACTTTTAGCTTGCATTTTTTCGCCTTGCCATAATGGCAACTCTTGGGGTTCAGGGATGATAACCGTTGCATAGAAATCATAACACTACCACCCTTGCGACACAGATGAGCGAATATGATGTTTCATGGAAAGATACGTTCGCATAAAAAATGAGAACCTGTGGGAAATGTTTGGAATGCTATACTCACGAACGCATTGCGCTGTATCGCCGATGAGGACGCAGTCTTTCCCATCCTTCTTGCAATTTTCGGCTTGTGTCACTTCACATATTTTTGCTGGCACGCCTGGAGCTAGTGAAGGAAAGAACAATTGCATATTTTTGCTATGATGGCTGATAAAAGCAGCGTTACCATTAGGTGGGCACAAATATTGTGCGAAGCAGCAAATTTTTCCGCTTCGTTAAGAGAGAATGATGGATTACTCAAGTAAAATTGAGACAAGAATTTTGTTGTGTGTATTTTGGCATCATTTTTACGACGCACACTTTTCCCTTTAGCTTGCATTTTTTTCTTTGTCATGATGGCAACTCTTGTGCCTCAGGGATTATAACAGTTGCATAGAAATAATAACATTACCACTCTGGCAACACAGATGAGACACTATGATATGGCATAGAAAGATAAGTTCGCATAAAAAATGGGAACCTATGGCAAGTGTATGAAATGCTATAGTCACGAACACATTGCGCTGTGTCGCCGATGAGGACGCAGTCTTTCCCATCCTTCTTGCAATTTGCCGCTTGTGTCACTTCACATATTTTTGCTGGCACGCCTGGAGCTAGTGAAGGAAAGAACAATTGCATATTTTTGCTATGATGGCTGATAAAAGCAGCGTTACCATTAGGTGGGCATAACAATTGTGGGAATCAGCAAATTTTTCCACTTCGTTAGGAGAAAGTTATGGATTATGGGAGTGAAAGTGAGACAAAGATTTCCGAGTGTTTATTTTTGCATCAGTTTTACAACGCACAAATTTGACTTTTAGCTTGCATTTTTTCGCTTTGCCATGATGGCAACTCTTGTGGTTCAGTGATGATAACCGTTGCAGAGAAATCATAACACTACAACCCTTGCGACACAGATGAGCGAATATGATGTTGCATGGAAAGATACGTTCGCATAAAAAATGAGAACCTGTGAGAAATGTTTGGAATGCTATACTCATGAACGCATTGCGCTGTGTCGCCGATGAGGACGCAGTCTTTCCCATCCTTCTTGCAATTTTCGGCTTGTGTCACTTCACATATTTTTGCTGGCACGCCTGGAGCTAGTGAAGGAAAGAACAATTGCATATTTTTGCTATGATGGCTGATAAAAGCAGCGTTACCATTAGGTGGGCACAAATATTGTGCGAAGCAGCAAATTTTTCCGCTTCGTTAAGAGAAAATGATGGATTACTCAAGTAAAATTGAGACAAGAATTTTGTTGTGTGTATTTTGGCATCATTTTTACAACGCACACTTTTCCCTTTAGCTTGCATTTTTTTCTTTGTCATGATGGCAACTCTTGTGCCTCAGGGATTATAACAGTTGCATAGAAATAATAACATTACCACTCTGGCAACACAGATGAGACACTATGATATGGCATAGAAAGATAAGTTCGCATAAAAAATGGGAACCTATGGCAAGTGTATGAAATGCTATACTCACGAACACATTGCGCTGTGTCGCCAATGAGGACGCAGTCTTTCCCATCCTTCTTGCAATTTGCGGCTTGTGTCACTTCACATATTTTTGCTGGCACGCCTGGAGCTAGTGAAGGAAAGAACAATTGCATATTTTTGCTATGATGGCTGATATAAGCAGCGTTACCATTAGGTGGGCATAACAATTGTGGGAATCAGCAAATTTTTCCACTTCGTTAGGAGAAAGTTATGGATTATGGGAGTGAAAGTGAGACAAAGATTTCCGAGTGTTTATTTTTGCATCAGTTTTACAACGCACAAATTTGACTTTTAGCTTGCATTTTTTCGCTTTGCCATGATGGCAACTCTTGTGGTTCAGGGATGATAACCGTTGCAGAGAAATCATAACACTACAACCCTTGCGACACAGATGAGCGAATATGATGTTGCATGGAAAGATACGTTCGCATAAAAAATGAGAATCTGTGGGAAATGTTTGGAATGCTATACTCACGAACGCATTGCGCTGTGTCGCCGATGAGGACGCAGTCTTTCCCGTCCTTCTTGCAATTAGCGGCTTGTTTCGCATCACATGGTTTTGCTGGTATGCCTGGAGCTAGGAAAGGAAAGAACGATTGCATATTTTTGCTATGCCCGCTGATGAAGCAGCGTTTATATTAGGTGAGCATAACAATTGTGCGAATCTGTGAATTTTTCCGCTTCGTTAAGAGAAAATGATGGATTACTCAAGTAAAATTGAGACAAGAATACTGTTGTGTGTACTTTGGCATCATTTTTACAACGCACACTTTTCCCTTTAGCGTGCATTTTTTTCTTTGTCATGATGGCAACTCTTGTGCCTCAGGGATTATAACAGTTGTATAGAAATAATAACTTTACCACTGTGGCAACACAGATGAGACACTATGATATGGCACAGAAAGATAAGTTCGCATAAAAAATGGGAACCTATGGCAAGTGTATGAAATGCTTTACTCACGAACGCATTGCGCTGTGTCGCCGATGAGGACGCAGTCTTTCCCATCCTTCTTGCAATTAGCGGCTTGTTTCGCATCACATGGTTTTGCTGGTATGCCTGGAGCTAGTAAAGGAAAGAACAGTTGCACATTTTTGCTATGGCCTCTGATAAAGCAGCGTTAATATTAGGTGAGCATAACAATTGTGCGAATCTGCGAATTTTTCCACTTCGTTAGGAGAAAATGATGGATTACTCAAGTAAAATTGAGACAAAAATTTTGTTATGTGTATTTTGGCATCATTCTTACAACGCACACTTTTCCCTTTAGCTTGCATTTTTTTCTTTGTCATGATAGCAACTCTTGTGCCTCAGGGATTATAACAGTTGTATAGAAATAATAACATTACCACTCTCGCAACACAGATGAGACACTATGATATGGCATAGAAAGATAAGTTCGCATAAAAATATGGGAACCTATGGCAAGTGTATGAAATGCTATACTCACGAACGCATTGCGCTGTGTCGCCGATGAAGACGCAGTCTTTCCCATCCTTCTTGCAATTGGCGGCTTGTGTCGCATCACATGTTTTTGCTGGCACGCCTGGAGCTAGCAGAGGAAAGAACAAGTGCATATTTTTGCTGTGATGGCTGATAAAAGGAGCGCTACCATTAGGTGGGCACAAATATTGTGCGAAGCAGCAAATTTTTCCACTTCGTTAGGAGAAAGTTATGGATTATGGGAGTGAAAGTGAGACAAAGATTTCCGAGTGTTTATTTTTGCATCAGTTTTACAACGCACAAATTTGACTTTTAGCTTGCATTTTTTTCGCCTTGCCATGTTGGCAACTCTTGTGGATTAGGGATGATAACCGTTGCATAGAAATCATAACACTACCACCCTTGCGACACAGATGAGCGAATATGATGTTGCATGGAAAGATACGTTCGCATAAAAAAAGAGAACGTGTGGGAAATGTTTGGAATGCTATACTCACGAACGCATTGCGCTGTGTCGCCGATGCGGACGCAGTCTTTCCCATCCTTCTTGCAATTAGCGGCTTGTTTCGCATCACATGGTTTTGCTGGTATGCCTGGAGCTAGTAAAGGAAAGAACGATTGCACATTTTTGCTATGCCCGCTGATGAAGCAGCGTTTATGTTAGGTGAGCATAACAGTTGTTCGAATCTGCGAATTTTTCCGCTTCGTTAAGAGAAAATGATGGATTACTCAAGTAAAATTGAGACAAGAATTTTGTTGTGTGTATTTTGGCATCATTTTTACAACGCACACTTTTCCCTTTAGCTTGCATTTTTTTCTTTGTCATGATGGCAACTCTTGTGCCTCAGGGAATATAACAGTTGGATAGAAATAATAACATTACCACTCTGGCAACACAGATGAGACACTATGATATGGCATAGAAAGATAAGTTCGCATAAAAAATGGGAACCTATGGCAAGTGTATGAAATGCTATACTCACGAACACATTGCGCTGTGTCGCCGATGAGGACGCAGTCTTTCCCATCCTTCTTGCAATTTGCCGCTTGTGTCACTTCACATATTTTTGCTGGCACGCCTGGAGCTAGTGAAGGAAAGAACAATTGCATATTTTTGCTATGATGGCTGATAAAAGCAGCGTTACCATTAGGTGGGCATAACAATTGTGGGAATCAGCAAATTTTTCCACTTCGTTAGGAGAAAGTTATGGATTATGGGAGTGAAAGTGAGACAAAGATTTCCGAGTGTTTATTTTTGCATCAGTTTTACAACGCACAAATTTGACTTTTAGCTTGCATTTTTTCGCTTTGCCATGATGGCAACTCTTGTGGTTCAGTGATGATAACCGTTGCAGAGAAATCATAACACTACAACCCTTGCGACACAGATGAGCGAATATGATGTTGCATGGAAAGATACGTTCGCATAAAAAATGAGAACCTGTGGGAAATGTTTGGAATGCTATACTCACGAACGCATTGCGCTGTGTCGCCGATGAGGACGCAGTCTTTCCCATCCTTCATGCAATTTTCGGCTTGTGTCACTTCACATATTTTTGCTGGCACGCCTGGAGCTAGTGAAGGAAAGAACAATTGCATATTTTTGCTATGATGGCTGATAAAAGCAGCGTTTATATTAGGTGAGCATAACAATTGTGCGAATCTGCGAATTTTTCCGCTTCGTTAAGAGAAAATGATGGATTACTCAAGTAAAATTGAGACAAGAATACTGTTGTGTGTACTTTGGCATCATTTTTACAACGCACACTTTTCCCTTTAGCTTGCATTTTTTTCTTTGTCATGATGGCAACTCTTGTGCCTCAGGGATTATAACAGTTGTATAGAAATAATAACATTACCACTGTGGCAACACAGATGAGACACTATGATATGGCACAGAAAGATAAGTTCGCATAAAAAATGGGAACCTATGGCAAGTGTATGAAATGCTATACTCACGAACGCATTGCGCTGTGTCGCCGATGAGGACGCAGTCTCTCCCATCCTTCTTGCAATTTGCGGCTTGTGTCACTTCACATATTTTTGCTGGCACGCCTGGAGCTAGTGAAGGAAAGAACAATTGCATATTTTTGCTATGATGGCTGATAAAAGCAGCGTTACCATTAGGTGGGCATAACAATTGTCGGAATCAGCAAATTTTTCCACTTCGTTAGGAGAAAGTTATGGATTATGGGAGTGAAAGTGAGACAAAGATTTCCGAGTGTTTATTTTTGCATCAGTTTTACAACGCACAAATTTGACTTTTAGCTTGCATTTTTTCGCTTTGCCATGATGGCAACTCTTGTGGTTCAGGGATGATAACCGTTGCAGAGAAATCATAACACTACAACCCTTGCGACACAGATGAGCGAATATGATGTTGCATGGAAAGATACGTTCGCATAAAAAATGAGAATCTGTGGGAAATGTTTGGAATGCTATACTCACGAACGCATTGCGCTGTGTCGCCGATGAGGACGCAGTCTTTCCCGTCCTTCTTGCAATTAGCGGCTTGTTTCGCATCACATGGTTTTGCTGGTATGCCTGGAGCTAGGAAAGGAAAGAACGATTGCATATTTTTGCTATGCCCGCTGATGAAGCAGCGTTTATATTAGGTGAGCATAACAATTGTGCGAATCTGCGAATTTTTCCGCTTCGTTAAGAGAAAATGATGGATTACTCAAGTAAAATTGAGACAAGAATACTGTTGTGTGTACTTTGGCATCATTTTTACAACGCACACTTTTCCCTTTAGCTTGCATTTTTTTCTTTGTCATGATGGCAACTCTTGTGCCTCAGGGATTATAACAGTTGTATAGAAATAATAACATTACCACTGTGGCAACACAGATGAGACACTATGATATGGCACAGAAAGATAAGTTCGCATAAAAAATGGGAACCTATGGCAAGTGTATGAAATGCTATACTCACGAACGCATTGCGCTGTGTCGCCGATGAGGACGCAGTCTCTCCCATCCTTCTTGCAATTAGCGGCTTGTTTCGCATCACATGGTTTTCCTGGTATGCCTGGAGCTAGTAAAGGATAGAACAGTTGGACATTTTTGCTATGGCCGCTGATAAAGGAGCGTTCCTATTAGGTGAGCATAACAATTGTGCGAATCTGCGAATTTTTCCACTTCGTTAGGAGAAAATGATGGATTACTCAAGTAAAATTGAGACAAAAATTTTGTTATGTGTATTTTGGCATCATTCTTACAACGCATACTTTTCCCTTTAGCTTGCATTTTTTTCTTTGTCATGATAGCAACTCTTGTGCCTCAGGGATTATAACAGTTGTATAGAAATAATAACATTACCACTCTCGCAACACAGATGAGACACTATGATATGGCATAGAAAGATAAGTTCGCATAAAAATATGGGAACCTATGGCAAGTGTATGAAATGCTATACTCACGAACGCATTGCGCTGTGTCGCCGATGAAGACGCAGTCTTTCCCATCCTTCTTGCAATTTGCGGCTTGTGTCGCATCACATGTTTTTGCTGGCACGCCTGGAGCTAGCAGAGGAAAGACCAAGTGCATATTTTTGCTGTGATGGCTGATAAAAGCAGCGCTACCATTAGGTGGGCACAAATATTGTGCGAAGCAGGAAATTTTTCCACTTCGTTAGGAGAAAGTTATGGATTATGGGAGTGAAAGTGAGACAAAGATTTCCGATTGTTTATTTTTGCATCAGTTTTACAACGCACAAATTTGACTTTTAGCTTGCATTTTTTCGCCTTGCCATGATGGCAACTCTTGGGGTTCAGGGATGATAACCGTTGCATAGAAATCATAACACTACCACCCTTGCGACACAGATGAGCGAATATGATGTTGCATGGAAAGATACGTTCGCATAAAAAATGAGAACCTGTGGGAAATGTTTGGAATGCTATACTCACGAACGCATTGCGCTGTGTCGCCGATAAGGACGCAGTCTTTCCCATCCTTCTTGCAATTAGCGGCTTGTTTCGCATCACATGGTTTTGCTGGTATGCCTGGAGCTAGTAAAGGAAAGAACGATTGCATATTTTTGCTATGCCCGCTGATGAAGCAGCGTTTATATTAGGTGAGCGTAACGATCGTTCGAATCTGCGAATTTTTCCGCTTCGTTAAGAGAAAATGATGGATTACTCAAGTAAAATTGAGACAAGAATTTTGTTGTGTGTATTTTGGCATCATTTTTACAACGCACACTTTGCCCTTTAGTTTGCATTTTTTTCTTTGTCATGATGGGGACTCTTGCGTCTCAGGGATTATAACAGTTGCATAGAAATAATAACACTACCACTCTGGCAACACAGATGAGACACTATGATGTGGCATAGAAAGATAACTTCGCATAAAAAATGGGAACCTATGGCAAGTGTATGAAATGCTATACTCACGAACGCATTGCGCTGTGTCGCCGATGAGGACGCAGTCTTTCCCATCCTTCTTGCAATTAGCGGCTTGTTTCGCATCACATGGTTTTGCTGGTATGCCTGGAGCTAGTAAAGGAAAGAACAGTTGCACATTTTTGCTATGGCCTCTGATAAAGCAGCGTTAATATTAGGTGAGCATAACAATTGTGCGAATCTGCGAATTTTTCCACTTCGTTAGGAGAAAATGATGGATTACTCAAGTAAAATTGAGACACAAATTTTGTTGTGTGTATTTTGGCACCATTTTTACAACGCACACTTTGCCCTTTAGCTTGCATTTTTTTCTTTGTCATGATGGCAACTCTTGTGTCTCAGGGATTATAACAGTTGCATAGAAATAATAACACTACCACTCTGGCAACACAGATGAGACACTATGATGTGGCATAGAAAGATAACTTCGCATAAGAAATGGGAACCTATGGCAAGTGTATGAAATGCTATACTCACGAACGCATTGCGCTGTGTCGCCGATGAAGACGCAGTCTTTCCCATCCTTCTTGCAATTTGCGGCTTGTGTCGCATCACATGTTTTTGCTGGCACGCCTGGAGCTAGCAGAGGAAAGAACAAGTGCACATTTTTGCTGTGATGGCTGATAAAAGCAGCGTTACCATTAGGTGGGCATAACAATTGTGGGAATCAGCAAATTTTTCCACTTCGTTAGGAGGAAGTTATGGATTATGGGAGTGAAAGTGAGAGAAAGATTTCCGAGTGTTTATTTTTGCATCAGTTTTACAACGCACAAATTTGACTTTTAGCTTGCATTTTTTCGCCTTGCCATAATGGCAACTCTTGGGGTTCAGGGATGATAACCGTTGCATAGAAATCATAACACTACCACCCTTGCGACACAGATGAGCGAATATGATGTTTCATGGAAAGATACGTTCGCATAAAAAATGAGAACCTGTGGGAAATGTTTGGAATGCTATACTCACGAACGCATTGCGCTGTATCGCCGATGAGGACGCAGTCTTTCCCATCCTTCTTGCAATTTGCGGCTTGTTTCGCATCACATGGTTTTGCTGGTATGCCTGGAGCTAGTAATGGAAAGAACAGTTGCACATTTTTGCTATGGCGCTGATAAAGGAGCGTTAATATTAGGTGAGCATAACAATTGTGCGAATCTGCGAATTTTTCCACTTCGTTAGGTGAAAGTGATGGATTACTCAAGTAAAATTGAGACACAAATTTTGTTGTGTGTATTTTGGCACCATTTTTAAAACGCACACTTTGCCCTTTAGCTTCCATTTTTTTCTTTGTCATGATGGCAACTCTTGTGTCTCAAGGATTATAACAGTTGCATAGAAATAATAACAATACCACTCTGGCAACACAGATGAGACACTATGATGTGGCATAGAAAGATAACTTCGCATAAGAAATGGGAACCTATGGCAAGTGTATGAAATGCTATACTCACGAACGCATTGCGCTGTGTCGCCGATGAAGACGCAGTCTTTCCCATCCTTCTTGCAATTTGCGGCTTGTGTCGCATCACATGTTTTTGCTGGCACGCCTGGAGCTAGTGAAGGAAAGAACAATTGCATATTTTTGCTATGATGGCTGATAAAAGCAGCGTTACCATTAGGTGGGCATAACAATTGTGGGAATCAGCAAATTTTTCCACTTCGTTAGGAGAAAGTTATGGATTATGGGAGTGAAAGGGAGACAAAGATTTCCGAGTGTTTATTTTTGCATCAGTTTTACAATGCACAAATTTGACTTTTAGCTTGCATTTTTTCGCTTTGCCATGATGGCAACTCTTGTGGTTCAGGGATGATAACCGTTGCAGAGAAATCATAACACTACAACCCTTGCGACACAGATGAGCGAATATGATGTTGCATGGAAAGATACGTTCGCATAAAAAATGAGAACCTGTGGGAAATGTTTGGAATGCTATACTCACGAACGCATTGCGCTGTGTCGCCGATGAGGACGCAGTCTTTCCCATCCTTCTTGCAATTTTCGGCTTGTGTCACTTCACATATTTTTGCTGGCACGACTGGAGCTAGTGAAGGAAAGAACAATTGCATATTTTTGCTATGATGGCTGATAAAAGCAGCGTTACCATTAGGTGGGCACAAATATTGTGCGAATCTGCGAATTTTTCCACTTCGTTAGGAGAAAATGATGGATTACTCAAGTAAAATTGAGACAAAAATTTTGTTGTGTGTATTTTGGCATCATTTTTAGAACGCACACTTTTCACTTTAGCTTGCATTTTTTTCTTTGTCATGATGGCAACTCTTGTGCCTCAGGGATTATAACAGTTGTATAGAAATAATAACATTAACACTCTGGCAACACAGATGAGACACTATGATATGGCACAGAAAGATAAGTTCGCATAAAAAATGGGAACCTATGGCAAGTGTATGAAATGCTATACTCACGAACGCATTGCGCTGTGTCGCCGATGAGGACGCAGTCTTTCCCATCCTTCTTGCAATTAGCGGCTTGTTTCGCATCACATGGTTTTGCTGGTATGCCTGGAGCTAGTAAAGGAAAGAACAGTTGCACATTTTTGCTATGGCCTCTGATAAAGCAGCGTTAATATTAGGTGAGCATAACAATTGTGCGAATCTGCGAATTTTTCCACTTCGTTAGGAGAAAATGATGGATTACTCAAGTAAAATTGAGACACAAATTTTGTTGTGTGTATTTTGGCACCATTTTTACAACGCACACTTTGCCCTTTAGCTTGCATTTTTTTCTTTGTCATGATGGCAACTCTTGTGTCTCAGGGATTGTAACAGTTGCATAGAAATAATAACACTACCACTCTGGCAACACAGATGAGACACTATGATGTGGCATAGAAAGATAACTTCGCATAAGAAATGGGAACCTATGGCAAGTGTATGAAATGCTATACTCACGAACGCATTGCGCTGTGTCGCCGATGAAGACGCAGTCTTTCCCATCCTTCTTGCAATTTGCGGCTTGTGTCGCATCACATGTTTTTGCTGGCACGCCTGGAGCTAGCAGAGGAAAGAACAAGTGCACATTTTTGCTGTGATGGCTGATAAAAGCAGCGTTACCATTAGGTGGGCATAACAATTGTGGGAATCAGCAAATTTTTCCACTTCGTT
The DNA here is from genome assembly GCF_050947875.1 of Dermacentor variabilis. NCBI lineage: Eukaryota > Metazoa > Arthropoda > Arachnida > Ixodida > Ixodidae > Dermacentor > Dermacentor variabilis. Next base: position 60,729,803 of record NC_134575.1, read on the forward strand.
AGGAGGAAGTTATGGATTATGGGAGTGAAAGTGAGAGAAAGATTTCCGAGTGTTTATTTTTGCATCAGTTTTACAACGCACAAATTTGACTTTTAGCTTGCATTTTTTCGCCTTGCCATAATGGCAACTCTTGGGGTTCAGGGATGATAACCGTTGCATAGAAATCATAACACTACCACCCTTGCGACACAGATGAGCGAATATGATGTTTCATGGAAAGATACGTTCGCATAAAAAATGAGAACCTGTGGGAAATGTTTGGAATGCTATACTCACGAACGCATTGCGCTGTATCGCCGATGAGGACGCAGTCTTTCCCATCCTTCTTGCAATTTTCGGCTTGTGTCACTTCACATATTTTTGCTGGCACGCCTGGAGCTAGTGAAGGAAAGAACAATTGCATATTTTTGCTATGATGGCTGATAAAAGCAGCGTTACCATTAGGTGGGCACAAATATTGTGCGAAGCAGCAAATTTTTCCGCTTCGTTAAGAGAGAATGATGGATTACTCAAGTAAAATTGAGACAAGAATTTTGTTGTGTGTATTTTGGCATCATTTTTACGACGCACACTTTTCCCTTTAGCTTGCATTTTTTTCTTTGTCATGATGGCAACTCTTGTGCCTCAGGGATTATAACAGTTGCATAGAAATAATAACATTACCACTCTGGCAACACAGATGAGACACTATGATATGGCATAGAAAGATAAGTTCGCATAAAAAATGGGAACCTATGGCAAGTGTATGAAATGCTATGCTCACGAACACATTGCGCTGTGTCGCCGATGAGGACGCAGTCTTTCCCATCCTTCTTGCAATTTGCCGCTTGTGTCACTTCACATATTTTTGCTGGCACGCCTGGAGCTAGTGAAGGAAAGAACAATTGCATATTTTTGCTATGATGGCTGATAAAAGCAGCGTTACCATTAGGTGGGCATAACAATTGTGGGAATCAGCAAATTTTTCCACTTCGTTAGGAGAAAGTTATGGATTATGGGAGTGAAAGTGAGACAAAGATTTCCGAGTGTTTATTTTTGCATCAGTTTTACAACGCACAAATTTGACTTTTAGCTTGCATTTTTTCGCTTTGCCATGATGGCAACTCTTGTGGTTCAGTGATGATAACCGTTGCAGAGAAATCATAACACTACAACCCTTGCGACACAGATGAGCGAATATGATGTTGCATGGAAAGATACGTTCGCATAAAAAATGAGAACCTGTGAGAAATGTTTGGAATGCTATACTCATGAACGCATTGCGCTGTGTCGCCGATGAGGACGCAGTCTTTCCCATCCTTCTTGCAATTTTCGGCTTGTGTCACTTCACATATTTTTGCTGGCACGCCTGGAGCTAGTGAAGGAAAGAACAATTGCATATTTTTGCTATGATGGCTGATAAAAGCAGCGTTACCATTAGGTGGGCACAAATATTGTGCGAAGCAGCAAATTTTTCCGCTTCGTTAAGAGAAAATGATGGATTACTCAAGTAAAATTGAGACAAGAATTTTGTTGTGTGTATTTTGGCATCATTTTTACAACGCACACTTTTCCCTTTAGCTTGCATTTTTTTCTTTGTCATGATGGCAACTCTTGTGCCTCAGGGATTATAACAGTTGCATAGAAATAATAACATTACCACTCTGGCAACACAGATGAGACACTATGATATGGCATAGAAAGATAAGTTCGCATAAAAAATGGGAACCTATGGCAAGTGTATGAAATGCTATACTCACGAACACATTGCGCTGTGTCGCCGATGAGGACGCAGTCTTTCCCATCCTTCTTGCAATTTGCGGCTTGTGTCACTTCACATATTTTTGCTGGCACGCCTGGAGCTAGTGAAGGAAAGAACAATTGCATATTTTTGCTATGATGGCTGATAAAAGCAGCGTTACCATTAGGTGGGCATAACAATTGTGGGAATCAGCAAATTTTTCCACTTCGTTAGGAGAAAGTTATGGATTATGGGAGTGAAAGTGAGACAAAGATTTCCGAGTGTTTATTTTTGCATCAGTTTTACAACGCACAAATTTGACTTTTAGCTTGCATTTTTTCGCTTTGCCATGATGGCAACTCTTGTGGTTCAGGGATGATAACCGTTGCAGAGAAATCATAACACTACAACCCTTGCGACACAGATGAGCGAATATGATGTTGCATGGAAAGATACGTTCGCATAAAAAATGAGAATCTGTGGGAAATGTTTGGAATGCTATACTCACGAACGCATTGCGCTGTGTCGCCGATGAGGACGCAGTCTTTCCCGTCCTTCTTGCAATTAGCGGCTTGTTTCGCATCACATGGTTTTGCTGGTATGCCTGGAGCTAGGAAAGGAAAGAACGATTGCATATTTTTGCTATGCCCGCTGATGAAGCAGCGTTTATATTAGGTGAGCATAACAATTGTGCGAATCTGCGAATTTTTCCGCTTCGTTAAGAGAAAATGATGGATTACTCAAGTAAAATTGAGACAAGAATACTGTTGTGTGTACTTTGGCATCATTTTTACAACGCACACTTTTCCCTTTAGCGTGCATTTTTTTCTTTGTCATGATGGCAACTCTTGTGCCTCAGGGATTATAACAGTTGTATAGAAATAATAACATTACCACTGTGGCAACACAGATGAGACACTATGATATGGCACAGAAAGATAAGTTCGCATAAAAAATGGGAACCTATGGCAAGTGTATGAAATGCTATACTCACGAACGCATTGCGCTGTGTCGCCGATGAGGACGCAGTCTTTCCCATCCTTCTTGCAATTAGCGGCTTGTTTCGCATCACATGGTTTTGCTGGTATGCCTGGAGCTAGTAAAGGAAAGAACAGTTGCACATTTTTGCTATGGCCGCTGATAAAGGAGCGTTCCTATTAGGTGAGCATAACAATTGTGCGAATCTGCGAATTTTTCCGCTTCGTTAAGAGAAAATGATGGATTACTCAAGTAAAATTGAGACAAGAATTTTGTTGTGTGTATTTTGGCATCATTTTTACAACGCACACTTTTCCCTTTAGCTTGCATTTTTTTCTTTGTCATGATGGCAACTCTTGTGCCTCAGGGAATATAACAGTTGGATAGAAATAATAACATTACCACTCTGGCAACACAGATGAGACACTATGATATGGCATAGAAAGATAAGTTCGCATAAAAAATGGGAACCTATGGCAAGTGTATGAAATGCTATACTCACGAACACATTGCGCTGTGTCGCCGATGAGGACGCAGTCTTTCCCATCCTTCTTGCAATTTGCCGCTTGTGTCACTTCACATATTTTTGCTGGCACGCCTGGAGCTAGTGAAGGAAAGAACAATTGCATATTTTTGCTATGATGGCTGATAAAAGCAGCGTTACCATTAGGTGGGCATAACAATTGTGGGAATCAGCAAATTTTTCCACTTCGTTAGGAGAAAGTTATGGATTATGGGAGTGAAAGTGAGACAAAGATTTCCGAGTGTTTATTTTTGCATCAGTTTTACAACGCACAAATTTGACTTTTAGCTTGCATTTTTTCGCTTTGCCATGATGGCAACTCTTGTGGTTCAGTGATGATAACCGTTGCAGAGAAATCATAACACTACAACCCTTGCGACACAGATGAGCGAATATGATGTTGCATGGAAAGATACGTTCGCATAAAAAATGAGAACCTGTGGGAAATGTTTGGAATGCTATACTCACGAACGCATTGCGCTGTGTCGCCGATGAGGACGCAGTCTTTCCCATCCTTCTTGCAATTAGCGGCTTGTTTCGCATCACATGGTTTTGCTGGTATGCCTGGAGCTAGTAAAGGAAAGAACAGTTGCACATTTTTGCTATGGCCGCTGATAAAGGAGCGTTCCTATTAGGTGAGCATAACAATTGTGCGAATCTGCGAATTTTTCCGCTTCGTTAAGAGAAAATGATGGATTACTCAAGTAAAATTGAGACAAGAATTTTGTTGTGTGTATTTTGGCATCATTTTTACAACGCACACTTTTCCCTTTAGCTTGCATTTTTTTCTTTGTCATGATGGCAACTCTTGTGCCTCAGGGAATATAACAGTTGGATAGAAATAATAACATTACCACTCTGGCAACACAGATGAGACACTATGATATGGCATAGAAAGATAAGTTCGCATAAAAAATGGGAACCTATGGCAAGTGTATGAAATGCTATACTCACGAACACATTGCGCTGTGTCGCCGATGAGGACGCAGTCTTTCCCATCCTTCTTGCAATTTGCCGCTTGTGTCACTTCACATATTTTTGCTGGCACGCCTGGAGCTAGTGAAGGAAAGAACAATTGCATATTTTTGCTATGATGGCTGATAAAAGCAGCGTTACCATTAGGTGGGCATAACAATTGTGGGAATCAGCAAATTTTTCCACTTCGTTAGGAGAAAGTTATGGATTATGGGAGTGAAAGTGAGACAAAGATTTCCGAGTGTTTATTTTTGCATCAGTTTTACAACGCACAAATTTGACTTTTAGCTTGCATTTTTTCGCTTTGCCATGATGGCAACTCTTGTGGTTCAGTGATGATAACCGTTGCAGAGAAATCATAACACTACAACCCTTGCGACACAGATGAGCGAATATGATGTTGCATGGAAAGATACGTTCGCATAAAAAATGAGAACCTGTGGGAAATGTTTGGAATGCTATACTCACGAACGCATTGCGCTGTGTCGCCGATGAGGACGCAGTCTTTCCCATCCTTCATGCAATTTTCGGCTTGTGTCACTTCACATATTTTTGCTGGCACGCCTGGAGCTAGTGAAGGAAAGAACAATTGCATATTTTTGCTATGATGGCTGATAAAAGCAGCGTTACCATTAGGTGGGCACAAATATTGTGCGAAGCAGCAAATTTTTCCGCTTCGTTAAGAGAAAATGATGGATTACTCAAGTAAAATTGAGACAAGAATTTTGTTGTGTGTATTTTGGCATCATTTTTGCAACGCACACTTTTCCCTTTAGCTTGCATTTTTTTCTTTGTCATGATGGCAACTCTTGTGCCTCAGGGATTATAACAGTTGCATAGAAATAATAACATTACCACTCTGGCAACACAGATGAGACACTATGATATGGCATAGAAAGATAAGTTCGCATAAAAAATGGGAACCTATGGCAAGTGTATGAAATGCTATACTCACGAACACATTGCGCTGTGTCGCCGATGAGGACGCAGTCTTTCCCATCCTTCTTGCAATTTGCGGCTTGTGTCACTTCACATATTTTTGCTGGCACGCCTGGAGCTAGTGAAGGAAAGAACAATTGCATATTTTTGCTATGATGGCTGATAAAAGCAGCGTTACCATTAGGTGGGCATAACAATTGTGGGAATCAGCAAATTTTTCCACTTCGTTAGGAGAAAGTTATGGATTATGGGAGTGAAAGTGAGACAAAGATTTCCGAGTGTTTATTTTTGCATCAGTTTTACAACGCACAAATTTGACTTTTAGCTTGCATTTTTTCGCTTTGCCATGATGGCAACTCTTGTGGTTCAGGGATGATAACCGTTGCAGAGAAATCATAACACTACAACCCTTGCGACACAGATGAGCGAATATGATGTTGCATGGAAAGATACGTTCGCATAAAAAATGAGAATTTGTGGGAAATGTTTGGAATGCTATACTCACGAACGCATTGCGCTGTGTCGCCGATGAGGACGCAGTCTTTCCCGTCCTTCTTGCAATTAGCGGCTTGTTTCGCATCACATGGTTTTGCTGGTATGCCTGGAGCTAGGAAAGGAAAGAACGATTGCATATTTTTGCTATGCCCGCTGATGAAGCAGCGTTTATATTAGGTGAGCATAACAATTGTGCGAATCTGCGAATTTTTCCGCTTCGTTAAGAGAAAATGATGGATTACTCAAGCAAAATTGAGACAAGAATACTGTTGTGTGTACTTTGGCATCATTTTTACAACGCACACTTTTCCCTTTAGCTTGCATTTTTTTCTTTGTCATGATGGCAACTCTTGTGCCTCAGGGATTATAACAGTTGTATAGAAATAATAACATTACCACTGTGGCAACACAGATGAGACACTATGATATGGCACAGAAAGATAAGTTCGCATAAAAAATGGGAACCTATGGCAAGTGTATGAAATGCTATACTCACGAACGCATTGCGCTGTATCGCCGATGAGGACGCAGTCTCTCCCATCCTTCTTGCAATTAGCGGCTTGTTTCGCATCACATGGTTTTCCTGGTATGCCTGGAGCTAGTAAAGGATAGAACAGTTGCACATTTTTGCTATGGCCGCTGATAAAGGAGCGTTCCTATTAGGTGAGCGTAACAATTGTGCGAATCTGCGAATTTTTCCACTTCGTTAGGAGAAAATGATGGATTACTCAAGTAAAATTGAGACAAAAATTTTGTTATGTGTATTTTGGCATCATTCTTACAACGCATACTTTTCCCTTTAGCTTGCATTTTTTTTCTTTGTCATGATAGCAACTCTTGTGCCTCAGGGATTATAACAGTTGTATAGAAATAATAACATTACCACTCTCGCAACACAGATGAGACACTATGATATGGCATAGAAAGATAAGTTCGCATAAAAATATGGGAACCTATGGCAAGTGTATGAAATGCTATACTCACGAACGCATTGCGCTGTGTCGCCGATGAAGACGCAGTCTTTCCCATCCTTCTTGCAATTTGCGGCTTGTGTCGCATCACATGTTTTTGCTGGCACGCCTGGAGCTAGCAGAGGAAAGAGCAAGTGCATATTTTTGCTGTGATGGCTGATAAAAGCAGCGCTACCATTAGGTGGGCACAAATATTGTGCGAAGCAGCAAATTTTTCCACTTCGTTAGGAGAAAGTTATGGATTATGGGAGTGAAAGTGAGACAAAGATTTCCGATTGTTTATTTTTGCATCAGTTTTACAACGCACAAATTTGACTTTTAGCTTGCATTTTTTCGCCTTGCCATGATGGCAACTCTTGGGGTTCAGGGATGATAACCGTTGCATAGAAATCATAACACTACCACCCTTGCGACACAGATGAGCGAATATGATGTTGCATGGAAAGATACGTTCGCATAAAAAATGAGAACCTGTGGGAAATGTTTGGAATGCTATACTCACGAACGCATTGCGCTGTGTCGCCGATAAGGACGCAGTCTTTCCCATCCTTCTTGCAATTAGCGGCTTGTTTCGCATCACATGGTTTTGCTGGTATGCCTGGAGCTATTAAAGGAAAGAACGATTGCATATTTTTGCTATGCCCGCTGATGAAGCAGCGTTTATATTAGGTGAGCGTAACGATTGTTCGAATCTGCGAATTTTTCCGCTTCGTTAAGAGAAAATGATGGATTACTCAAGTAAAATTGAGACAAGAATTTTGTTGTGTGTATTTTGGCATCATTTTTACAACGCACACTTTGCCCTTTAGTTTGCATTTTTTTCTTTGTCATGATGGGGACTCTTGCGTCTCAGGGATTATAACAGTTGCATAGAAATAATAACACTACCACTCTGGCAACACAGATGAGACACTATGATGTGGCATAGAAAGATAACTTCGCATAAGAAATGGGAACCTATGGCAAGTGTATGAAATGCTATACTCACGAACGCATTGCGCTGTGTCGCCGATGAAGACGCAGTCTTTCCCATCCTTCTTGCAATTTGCGGCTTGTGTCGCATCACATGTTTTTGCTGGCACGCCTGGAGCTAGCAGAGGAAAGAACAAGTGCATATTTTTGCTGTGATGGCTGATAAAAGCAGCGTTACCATTAGGTGGGCATAACAATTATGCGAATAAGCAAATTTTTCCACTTCGTTAGGCGGAAGGTATGGATTATGGGAGTGAAAGTGAGACAAAGATTTCCGAGTGTTTATTTTTGCATCAGTTTTACAACGCACAAATTTGACTTTTAGCTTGCATTTTTTCGCCATGCCATAATGGCAACTCTTGGGGTTCAGGGATGATAACCGTTGCATACAAATCATAACACTACCACCCTTGCGGCACAGATGAGCGAATATGATGTTGCATGGAAAGATACGTTCGCATAAAAAATGAGAACCTGTGGGAAATGTTTGGAATGCTATACTCACGAACGCATTGCGCTGTGTCGCCGATGAGGACGCAGTCTTTCCCATCCTTCTTGCAATTAGCGGCTTGTTTCGCATCACATGGTTTTGCTGGTATGCCTGGAGCTAGTAAAGGAAAGAACAGTTGCACATTTTTGCTATGGCCTCTGATAAAGCAGCGTTAATATTAGGTGAGCATAACTATTGTGCGAATCTGCGAATTTTTCCACTTCGTTAGGAGAAAATGATGGATTACTCAAGTAAAATTGAGACAAGAATTTTGTTGTGTGTATTTTGGCATCATTTTTACAACGCACACTTTTCCCTTTAGCTTGCATTTTTTTCTTTGTCATGATGGCAACTCTTGTGCCTCAGGGATTATAACAGTTGCATAGAAATAATAACATTACCACTCTGGCAACACAGATGAGACACTATGATATGGCATAGAAAGATAAGTTCGCATAAAAAATGGGAACCTATGGCAAGTGTATGAAATGCTATACTCACGAACGCATTGCGCTGTGTCGCCGATGAGGACGCAGTCTTTGCCATCCTTCTTGCAATTTTCAGCTTGTGTCACTTCACATATTTTTGCAGGCACGCCTGGAGCTAGTGAAGGAAAGAACAATTGCATATTTTTGCTATGATGGCTGATAAAAGCAGGGTTACCATTAGGTGGGCATAAAAATTGTGGGAATCAGCAAATTTTTCCACTTCGTTAGGAGAAAGTTATGGATTATGGGAGTGAAAGTGAGACAAAGATTTCCGAGTGTTTATTTTTGCATCAGTTTTACAACGCACAAATTTGACTTTTAGCTTGCATTTTTTCGCCTTGCCATGATGGCAACTCTTGTGGATTAGGGATGATAACCGTTGCATAGAAATCATAACACTACCACCCTTGCGACACAGATGAGCGAATATGATGTTGCATGGAAAGATACGTTCGCATAAAAAAAGAGAACGTGTGGGAAATGTTTGGAATGCTATACTCACGAACGCATTGCGCTGTGTCGCCGATGAGGACGCAGTCTTTCCCATCCTTCTTGCAATTAGCGGCTTGTTTCGCATCACATGGTTTTGCTGGTATGCCTGGAGCTAGTAAAGGAAAGAACGATTGCACATTTTTGCTATGCCCGCTGATGAAGCAGCGTTTATATTAGGTGGGCATAACAATTGTGCGAATCTGCGAATTTTTCCGCTTCGTTAAGAGAAAATGATGGATTACTCAAGTAAAATTGAGTCAAAAATTTTGTTGTGTGTATTTTGGCACCATTTTTACAACGCACACTTTGCCCTTTAGCTTGCATTTTTTTTCTTTGTCATGATGGCAGTATTGCGTCTCAGGGATTATCACCGTTGCATAGAAATAATAACGCTACCACTCTGGCAACACAGATGAGACACTATGATGTGGCATAGAAAGATAAGTTCGCATAAAAAATGGGAACCTATGGCAAGTGTATGAAATGCTATACTCACGAACGCAATGCGCTGTGTCGCCGATGAGGACGCAGTCTTTCCCATCCTTCTTGCAATTAGCGGCTTGTTTCGCATCACATGGTTTTGCTGGTATGCCTGGAGCTAGTAAAGGAAAGAACAGTTGCACATTTTTGCTATGGCCTCTGATAAAGCAGCGTTAATATTAGGTGAGCATAACAATTGTGCGAATCTGCGAATTTTTCCGCTTCGTTAAGAGAAAATGATGGATTACTCAAGTAAAATTGAGACAAGAATTTTTTTGTGTGTATTTTGGCATCATTTTTACAACGCACGCTTTTCCCTTTAGCTTGCATTTTTTTCTTTGTCATGATGGCAACTCTTGTGCCTCAGGGAATATAACAGTTGTATAGAAATAATAACATTACCACTCTGGCAACACAGATGAGACACTATGATATGGCACAGAAAGATAAGTTCGCATAAAAAATGGGAACCTATGGCAAGTGTATGAAATGCTATACTCACGAACGCATTGCGCTGTGTCGCCGATGAGGACGCAGTCTTTCCCATCCTTCTTGCAATTAGCGGCTTGTTTCGCATCACATGGTTTTGCTGTTATGCCTGGAGCTGGTAAAGGAAAGAACAGTTGCACATTTTTGCTATGGCCTCTGATAAAGCAGCGTTAATATTAGGTGAGCATAAATGTTGTGCGAATTTGCGAATTTTTCCACTTCGTTAGGAGAAAATGATGGATTACTCAAGTAAAATTGAGACACAAATTTTGTTGTGTGTATTTTGGCACCATTTTTACAACGCACACTTTGCCCTTTAGCTTGCATTTTTTTCTTTGTCATGATGGCAACTCTTGTGTCTCAGGGATTATAACAGTTGCATAGAAATAATAACACTACCACTCTGGCAACACAGATGAGACACTATGATGTGGCATAGAAAGATAACTTCGCATAAGAAATGGGAACCTGTGGCAAGTGTATGAAATGCTATACTCACGAACGCATTGCGCTGTGTCGCCGATGAAGACGCAGTCTTTCCCATCCTTCTTGCAATTTGCGGCTTGTGTCGCATCACATGTTTTTGCTGGCACGCCTGGAGCTAGCAGAGGAAAGAACAAGTGCATATTTTTGCTGTGATGGCTGATAAAAGCAGCGTTACCATTAGGTGGGCATAACAATTGTGCGAATAAGCAAATTTTTCCACTTCGTTAGGCGGAAGGTATGGATTATGGGAGTGAAAGTGAGACAAAGATTTCCGAGTGTTTATTTTTGCATCAGTTTTACAACGCACAAATTTGACTTTTAGCTTGCATTTTTTCGCCTTGCCATAATGGCAACTCTTGGGGTTCAGGGATGATAACCGTTGCATACAAATCATAACACTACCACCCTTGCGACACAGATGAGCGAATATGATGTTGCATGGAAAGATACGTTCGCATAAAAAATGAGAACCTGTGGAATATGTTTGGAATGCTATACTCACGAACGCATTGCGCTGTGTCGCCGATGAGGACGCAGTCTTTCCCATCCTTCTTGCAATTAGCGGCTTGTTTCGCATCACATGGTTTTGCTGGTATGCCTGGAGCTAGTAAAGGAAAGAACAGTTGCACATTTTTGCTATGGCCTCTGATAAAGCAGCGTTAATATTAGGTGAGCATAACAATTGTGCGAATCTGCGAATTTTTCCACTTCGTTAGGAGAAAATGATGGATTACTCAAGTAAAATTGAGACAAGAATTTTGTTGTGTGTATTTTGGCATCATTTTTACAACGCACACTTTTCCCTTTAGCTTGCATTTTTTTCTTTTTCATGATGGCAACTCTTGTGCCTCAGGGATTATAACAGTTGCATAGAAATAATAACATTACCACTCTGGCAACACAGATGAGACACTATGATATGGCATAGAAAGATAAGTTCGCATAAAAAATGGGAACCTATGGCAAGTGTATGAAATGCTATACTCACGAACGCATTGCGCTGTGTCGCCGATGAGGACGCAGTCTTTCCCATCCTTCTTGCAATTTTCGGCTTGTGTCACTTCACATATTTTTGCAGGCACGCCTGGAGCTAGTGAAGGAAAGAACAATTGCATATTTTTGCTATGATGGCTGATAAAAGCAGGGTTACCATTAGGTGGGCATAAAAATTGTGGGAATCAGCAAATTTTTCCACTTCGTTAGGAGAAAGTTATGGATTATGGGAGTGAAAGTGAGACAAAGATTTCCGAGTGTTTATTTTTGCATCAGTTTTACAACGCACAAATTTGACTTTTAGCTTGCATTTTTTCGCCTTGCCATGATGGCAACTCTTGTGGATTAGGGATGATAACCGTTGCATAGAAATCATAACACTACCACCCTTGCGACACAGATGAGCGAATATGATGTTGCATGGAAAGATACGTTCGCATAAAAAAAGAGAACGTGTGGGAAATGTTTGGAATGCTATACTCACGAACGCATTGCGCTGTGTCGCCGATGAGGACGCAGTCTTTCCCATCCTTCTTGCAATTAGCGGCTTGTTTCGCATCACATGGTTTTGCTGGTATGCCTGGAGCTAGTAAAGGAAAGAACGATTGCACATTTTTGCTATGCCCGCTGATGAAGCAGCGTTTATATTAGGTGAGCATAACAATTGTGCGAATCTGCGAATTTTTCCGCTTCGTTAAGAGAAAATGATGGATTACTCAAGTAAAATTGAGTCAAAAATTTTGTTGTGTGTATTTTGGCACCATTTTTACAACGCACACTTTGCCCTTTAGCTTGCATTTTTTTTCTTTGTCATGATGGCAGTATTGCGTCTCAGGGATTATCACCGTTGCATAGAAATAATAACGCTACCACTCTGGCAACACAGATGAGACACTATGATGTGGCATAGAAAGATAAGTTCGCATAAAAAATGGGAACCTATGGCAAGTGTATGAAATGCTATACTCACGAACGCAATGCGCTGTGTCGCCGATGAGGACGCAGTCTTTCCCATCCTTCTTGCAATTAGCGGCTTGTTTCGCATCACATGGTTTTGCTGGTATGCCTGGAGCTAGTAAAGGAAAGAACAGTTGCACATTTTTGCTATGGCCTCTGATAAAGCAGCGTTAATATTAGGTGAGCATAACAATTGTGCGAATCTGCGAATTTTTCCGCTTCGTTAAGAGAAAATGATGGATTACTCAAGTAAAATTGAGACAAGAATTTTGTTGTGTGTATTTTGGCATCATTTTTACAACGCACAGTTTTCCCTTTAGCTTGCATTTTTTTCTTTGTCATGATGGCAACTCTTGTGCCTCAGGGAATATAACAGTTGTATAGAAATAATAACATTACCACTCTGGCAACACAGATCAGACACTATGATATGGCACAGAAAGATAAGTTCGCATAAAAAATGGGAACCTATGGCAAGTGTATGAAATGCTATACTCACGAACGCATTGCGCTGTGTCGCCGATGAGGACGCAGTCTTTCCCATCCTTCTTGCAATTAGCGACTTGTTTCGCATCACATGGTTTTGCTGGTATGCCTGGAGCTAGTAAAGGAAAGAACAGTTGCACATTTTTGCTATGGCCTCTGATAAAGCAGCGTTAATATTAGGTGAGCATAACAATTGTGCGAATTTGCGAATTTTTCCACTTCGTTAGGAGAAAATGATGGATTTCTCAAGTAAAATTGAGACACAAATTTTGTTGTGTGTATTTTGGCACCATTTTTACAACGCACACTTTGCCCTTTAGCTTGCATTTTTTTCTTTGTCATGATGGCAACTCTTGTGCCTCAGGGAATATAACAGTTGTATAGAAATAATAACATTACCACTCTGGCAACACAGATCAGACACTATGATATGGCACAGAAAGATAAGTTCGCATAAAAAATGGGAACCTATGGCACGTGTATGAAATGCTATACTCACGAACGCATTGCGCTGTGTCGCCGATGAAGACGCAGTCTTTCCCATCCTTCTTGCAATTTGCGGCTTGTGTCGCATCACATGTTTTTGCTGGCACGCCTGGAGCTAGCAGAGGAAAGAAGAAGTGCATATTTTTGCTGTGATGGCTGATAAAAGCAGCGTTACCATTAGGTGGGCATAACAATTGTGCGAATAAGCAAATTTTTCCACTTCGTTAGGCGGAAGGTATGGATTATGGGAGTGAAAGTGAGACAAAGATTTCCGAGTGTTTATTTTTGCATCAGTTTTACAACGCACAAATTTGACTTTTAGCTTGCATTTTTTCGCCTTGCCATAATGGCAACTCTTGGGGTTCAGGGATGATAACCGTTGCATACAAATCATAACACTACCACCCTTGCGACACAGATGAGCGAATATGATGTTGCATGGAAAGATACGTTCGCATAAAAAATGAGAACCTGTGGAATATGTTTGGAATGCTATACTCACGAACGCATTGCGCTGTGTCGCCGATGAGGACGCAGTCTTTCCCATCCTTCTTGCAATTAGCGGCTTGTTTCGCATCACATGGTTTTGCTGGTATGCCTGGAGCTAGTAAAGGAAAGAACGATTGCACATTTTTGCTATGCCCGCTGATGAAGCAGCGTTTATATTAGGTGAGCATAACAATTGTGCAAATCTGCGAATTTATCCGCTTCGTTAAGAGATAATAATGGATTACTCAAGTAAAATTGAGTCAAAAATTTTGTTGTGTGTATTTTGGCACCATTTTTACAACGCACACTTTGCCCTTTAGCTTGCATTTTTTTTCTTTGTCATGATGGCAACTCTTGTGTCTCAGGGAATATAACAGTTGCATAGAAATAATAACACTACCACTCTGGCAACACAGATGAGACACTATGATGTGGCATAGAAAGATAACTTCGCATAAGAAATGGGAACCTATGGCAAGTGTATGAAATGCTATACTCACGAACGCATTGCGCTGTGTCGCCGATGAAGACGCAGTCTTTCCCATCCTTCTTGCAATTTGCGGCTTGTGTCGCATCACATGTTTTTGCTGGCACGCCTGGAGCTAGCAGAGGAAAGAACAAGTGCATATTTTTGCTGTGATGGCTGATAAAAGCAGCGTTACCATTAGGTGGGCATAACAATTGTGCGAATAAGCAAATTTTTCCACTTCGTTAGGCGGAAGGTATGGATTATGGGAGTGAAAGTGAGACAAAGATTTCCGAGTGTTTATTTTTGCATCAGTTTTACAACGCACAAATTTGACTTTTAGCTTTCATTTTTTCGCCTTGCCATAATGGCAACTCTTGGGGTTCAGGGATGATAACCGTTGCATACAAATCATAACACTACCACCCTTGCGACACAGATGAGCGAATATGATGTTGCATGGAAAGATACGTTCGCATAAAAAATGAGAACCTGTGGGAAATGTTTGGAATGCTATACTCACGAACGCATTGCGCTGTGTCGCCGATGAGGACGCAGTCTTTCCCATCCTTCTTGCAATTAGCGGCTTGTTTCGCATCACATGGTTTTGCTGGTATGCCTGGAGCTAGTAAAGGAAAGAACGATTGCATATTTTTGCTATGCCCGCTGATGAAGCAGCGTTTATATTAGGTGAGCGTAACAATTGTTCGAATCTGCGAATTTTTCCGCTTCGTTAAGAGAAAATGATGGATTACTCAAGTAAAATTGAGACAAGAATTTTGTTGTGTGTATTTTGGCATCATTTTTACAACGCACAGTTTTCCCTTTAGCTTGCATTTTTTTCTTTGTCATGATGGCAACTCTTGTGCCTCAGGGATTATAACAGTTGTATAGAAATAATAACATTACCACTGTGGCAACACAGATGAGACACTATGATATGGCACAGAAAGATAAGTTCGCATAAAAAATGGGAACCTATGGCAAGTGTATGAAATGCTATACTCACGAACGCATTGCGCTGTGTCGCCGATGAGGACGCAGTCTTTCCCATCCTTCTTGCAATTAGCGGCTTGTTTCGCATCACATGGTTTTGCTGGTATGCCTGGAGCTAGTAAAGGAAAGAACAGTTGCACATTTTTGCTATGGCCTCTGATAAAGCAGCGTTAATATTAGGTGAGCATAACAATTGTGCGAATCTGCGAATTTTTCCACTTCGTTAGGAGAAAATGATGGATTACTCAAGTAAAATTGAGACAAAAATTTTGTTATGTGTATTTTGGCATCATTCTTACAACGCACACTTTTCCCTTTAGCTTGCATTTTTTTCTTTGTCATGATAGCAACTCTTGTGCCTCAGGGATTATAACAGTTGTATAGAAATAATAACATTACCACTCTCGCAACACAGATGAGACACTATGATATGGCATAGAAAGATAAGTTCGCATAAAGATATGGGAACCTATGGCAAGTGTATGAAATGCTATACTCACGAACGCATTGCGCTGTGTCGCCGATGAGGACGCAGTTTTTCCCATCCTTCTTGCAATTTTCGGCTTGTGTCACATCACATGCTTTTGCTGGCACGCCTGAAGCTAGTGAAGGAAAGAACAATTGCATATTTTTGCTATGATGGCTGATAAAAGCAGCGCTACCATTAGGTGGGCACAAATATTGTGCGAAGCAGCAAATTTTTCCACTTCGTTAGGAGAAAGTTATGGATTAAGGGAGTGAAAGTGAGACAAAGATTTCCGATTGTTTATTTTTGCATCAGTTTTACAACGCACAAATTTGACTTTTAGCTTGCATTTTTTCGCCTTGCCATGATGGCAACTCTTGGGGTTCAGGGATGATAACCGTTGCATAGAAATCATAACACTACCACCCTTGCGACACAGATGAGCGAATATGATGTTGCATGGAAAGATACGTTCGCATAAAAAATGAGAACCTGTGGGAAATGTTTGGAATGCTATACTCACGAACGCATTGCGCTGTGTCGCCGATGAGGACGCAGTCTTTCCCATCCTTCTTGCAATTAGCGGCTTGTTTCGCATCACATGGTTTTGCTGGTATGCCTGGAGCTAGTAAAGGAAAGAACGATTGCATATTTTTGCTATGCCCGCTGATGAAGCAGCGTTTATATTAGGTTAGCGTAACCATTGTTCGAATCTGCGAATTTTTCCGCTTCGTTAAGAGAAAATGATGGATTACTCAAGTAAAATTGAGACAAGAATTTTGTTGTGTGTATTTTGGCATCATTTTTACAACGCACACTTTGCCCTTTAGTTTGCATTTTTTTCTTTGTCATGATGGCAACTCTTGCGTCTCAGGGATTATGACAGTTGCATAGAAATAATAACACTACCACTCTGGCAACACAGATGAGACACTATGATGTGGCATAGAAAGATAACTTCGCATAAGAAATGGGAACCTATGGCAAGTGTATGAAATGCTATACTCACGAACGCATTGCGCTGTGTCGCCGATGAATACGCAGTCTTTCCCATCCTTCTTGCAATTTGCTGCTTGTGTCGCATCACATGTTTTTGCTGGCACGCCTGGCGCTAGCAGAGGAAAGAACAAGTGCATATTTTTGCTGTGATGACTGATAAAAGCAGCGTTACCATTAGGTGGGCATAACAATTGTGGGAATCCGCAAATTTTTCCACTTCGTTAGGAGAAAGGTATGGATTATGGGAGTGAAAGTGAGACAAAGATTTCCGAGTGTTTATTTTTGCATCAGTTTTACAACGCACAAATTTGACTTTTAGCTTGCATTTTTTTCGCCTTGCCATGATGGCAACTCTTGTGGATAAGGGATGATAACCGTTGCATAGAAATCATAACACTACCACCCTTGCGACACAGATGAGCGAATATGATGTTGCATGGAAAGATACGTTCGCATAAAAAAAGAGAACGTGCGGGAAATGTTTGGAATGCTATACTCGCGAACGCATTGCGCTGTGTCGCCGATGCGGACGCAGTCTTTCCCATCCTTCTTGCAATTAGCGGCTTGTTTCGCATCACATGGTTTTGCTGGTATGCCTGGAGCTAGTAAATGAAAGAACGATTGCACATTTTTGCTATGCCCGCTGATGAAGCAGCGTTTATATTAGGTGAGCATAACAATTGTTCGAATCTGCGAATTTTTCCGCTTCGTTAAGAGAAAATGATGGATTACTCAAGTAAAATTGAGACAAGAATTTTGTTGTGTGTATTTTGGCATCATTTTTACAACGCACACTTCTCCCTTTAGCTTGCATTTTTTTCTTTGTCATGATGGCAACTCTTGTGCCTCAGGGAATATAACAGTTGTATAGAAATAATAACATTACCACTCTGGCAACACAGATGAGACACTATGATATGGCACAGAAAGATAAGTTCGCATAAAAAATGGGAACCTATGGCAAGTGTATGAAATGCTATACTCACGAACGCATTGCGCTGTGTCGCCGATGAGGACGCAGTCTTTCCCATCCTTCTTGCAATTAGCGGCTTGTTTCGCATCACATGGTTTTGCTGGTATGCCTGGAGCTAGTAAAGGAAAGAACAGTTGCACATTTTTGCTATGGCCTCTGATAAAGCAGCGTTAATATTAGGTGAGCATAACAATTGTGCGAATCTGCGAATTTTTCCACTTCGTTAGGAGAAAATGATGGATTACTCAAGTAAAATTGAGACAAGAATTTTGTTGTGTGTATTTTGGCATCATTTTTACAACGCACACTTTTCCCTTTAGCTTGCATTTTTGTCTTTGTCGTGATGGCAACTCTTGTGTCTCAGGGATTATAACAGTTGCATAGAAATAATAACACTACCACTCTGGCAACACAGATGAGACACTATGATGTGGCATAGAAAGATAACTTCGCATAAGAAATGGGAACCTATGGCACGTGTATGAAATGCTATACTCACGAACGCATTGCGCTGTGTCGTCGATGAGGACGCAGTCTTTCCCATCCTTCTTGCAATTTTCGGCTTGTGTCACTTCACATATTTTTGCAGGCACGCCTGGAGCTAGTGAAGGAAAGAACAATTGCATATTTTTGCTATGATGGCTGATAAAAGCAGCGTTACCATTAGGTGGGCATAACAATTGTGGGAATCAGCAAATTTTTCCACTTCGTTAGGAGAAAGTTATGGATTATGGGAGTGAAAGTGAGACAAAGATTTCCGAGTGTTTATTTTTGCATCAGTTTTACAACGCACAAATTTGACTTTTAGCTTGCATTTTTTCGCCTTGCCATGATGGCAACTCTTGTGGATTAGGGATGATAACCGTTGCATAGAAATCATAACACTACCACCCTTGCGACACAGATGAGCGAATATGATGTTGCATGGAAAGATACGTTCGCATAAAAAAAGAGAACGTGTGGGAAATGTTTGGAATGCTATACTCACGAACGCATTGCGCTGTGTCGCCGATGAGGACGCAGTCTTTCCCATCCTTCTTGCAATTAGCGGCTTGTTTCGCATCACATGGTTTTGCTGGTATGCCTGGAGCTAGTAAAGGAAAGAACGATTGCACATTTTCGCTATGCCCGCTGATGAAGCAGCGTTTATATTAGGTGAGCATAACAATTGTGCGAATCTGCGAATTTTTCCGCTTCGTTAAGAGAAAATGATGGATTACTCAAGTAAAATTGAGTCAAAAATTTTGTTGTGTGTATTTTGGCACCATTTTTACAACGCACACTTTGCCCTTTAGCTTGCATTTTTTTTCTTTGTCATGATGGCAGTATTGCGTCTCAGGGATTATCACCGTTGCATAGAAATAATAACGCTACCTCTCTGGCAACACAGATGAGACACTATGATGTGGCATAGAAAGATAAGTTCGCCTAAAAATTGGGAGCCTATGGCAAGTGTATGAAATGCTATACTCACGAACGCATTGCGCTGTGTCGCCGATGAGGACGCAGTCTTCCCCGTCCTTCTTGCAATTTGCGGCTTGTTTCGCATCACATGGTTTTGCTGGTATGCCTGGAGCTAGTAAAGGAAAGAACAGTTGCACATTTTTGCTATGGCCTCTGATAAAGCAGCGTTAATATTAGGTGAGCATAACAATTGTTCGAATCTGCGAATTTTTCCGCTTCGTTAAGAGAAAATGATGGATTACTCAAGTAAAATTGAGACAAGAATTTTGTTGTGTGTATTTTGGCATCATTTTTACAACGCACACTTTTCCCTTTAGCTTGCATTTTTTTCTTTGTCATGATGGCAACTCTTGTGCCTCAGGGAATATAACAGTTGTATAGAAATAATAACATTACCACTCTGGCAACACAGATGAGACACTATGATATGGCACAGAAAGATAAGTTCGCATGAAAAATGGGAACCTATGGCAAGTGTATGAAATGCTATACTCACGAACGCATTGCGCTGTGTCGCCGATGAGGACGCAGTCTTTCCCATCCTTCTTGCAATTAGCGGCTTGTTTCGCATCACATGGTTTTGCTGGTATGCCTGGAGCTAGTAAAGGAAAGAACAGTTGCACATTTTTGCTATGGCCTCTGATAAAGCAGCGTTAATATTAGGTGAGCATAACAATTGTGCGAATCTGCGAATTTTTCCACTTCGTTAGGAGAAAATTATGGATTACTCAAGTAAAATTGAGACACAAATTTTGTTGTGTGTATTTTGGCACCATTTTTACAACGCACACTTTGCCCTTTAGCTTGCATTTTTTTCTTTGTCATGATGGCAACTCTTGTGTCTCAGGGATTATAACAGTTGCATAGAAATAATAACACTACCACTCTGGCAACACAGATGAGACACTATAATGTGGCATAGAAAGATAACTTCGCATAAGAAATGGGAACCTATGGCAAGTGTATGAAATGCTATACTCACGAACGCATTGCGCTGTGTCGCCGATGAAGACGCAGTCTTTCCCATCCTTCTTGCAATTTGCGGCTTGTGTCGCATCACATGTTTTTGCTGGCACGCCTGGAGCTAGCAGAGGAAAGAACAAGTGCATATTTTTGCTGTGATGGTTGATAAAAGCAGCGTTACCATTAGGTGGGCATAACAATTGTGCGAATAAGCAAATTTTTCCACTTCGTTAGGCGGAAGGTATGGATTATGGGAGTGAAAGTGAGACAAAGATTTCCGAGTGTTTATTTTTGCATCAGTTTTACAACGCACAAATTTGACTTTTAGCTTGCATTTTTTCGCCTTGCCATAATGGCAACTCTTGGGGTTCAGGGATGATAACCGTTGCATAGAAATCATAACACTACCACCCTTGCGACACAGATGAGCGAATATGATGTTGCATGGAAAGATACGTTCGCATAAAAAATGAGAACCTGTGGGAAATGTTTGGAATGCTATACTCACGAACGCATTGCGCTGTGTCGCCGATGAGGACGCAGTCTTTCCCGTCCTTCTTGCAATTAGCGGCTTGTTTCGCATCACATGGTTTTGCTGGTATGCCTGGAGCTAGTAAAGGAAAGAACGATTGCATATTTTTGCTATGCCCGCTGATGAAGCAGCGTTTATATTAGGTGAGCATAACAATTGTGCGAATCTGCGAATTTTTCCGCTTCGTTAAGAGAAAATGATGGATTACTCAAGTAAAATTGAGACACAAATTTTGGTGTGTGTATTTTGGCACCATTTTTACAACGCACACTTTGCCCTTTAGCTTGCATTTTTTTCTTTGTCATGATGGCAACTGTTGTGTCTCAGGGATTATAACAGTTGCATAGAAATAATAACACTACCACTCTGGCAACACAGATGAGACACTATGATGTGGCATAGAAAGATAACTTCGCATAAGAAATGGGAACCTATGGCAAGTGTATGAAATGCTATACTCACGAACACATTGCGCAGTATGGGCGATGAGGACGCAGTATTTCCCGTCCTTCTTGCAATTTGCGGCCTGTTTCGCATCACATGGTTTTGCTGGCACGCCTGGAGCTAGTGAAGGAAAAATCAATTGCATATTTTTGCTGTATGGCTGATAAAAGCTGCGTTACAATTAGGTGGGCATAACAATTGTGCGAATGTGCAAATTTTTCCACTTCGTTAGGAGAAAGTTATGGATTATGGGAGTGAAAATGAGACAAAGATATCCGAGTGTTTATTTTTGCATCAGTTTTACAACGCACAAATTTGACTTTTAGCTTGCATGTTTTTTTCCTTGCCATGATGGCAACTCTTATGGTTCAGAGATGATAACAGTTGCATAGAAATCATAACACTACCACCCTTGCGACACAGATGAGGGAATATGATGTGGCATAGAAAGATACGTTGGCATGAAAAATGGGAACCTATGGGAAGTGTTCGAAATGCTATACTCACGAACACATTGCGCTGTGTCGCCGATGAGGACGCAGCCTTTCCCGTCCTTCTTGCAATTTGCGGCTTGTTTCGTATCACATGGTTTTGCTGGTATGCCTGGAGCTGGTAAAGGAAAGAATAGTTGTACATTTTTGCTATGACCGCAGATAAAGCAGCGTTTATATTAGGTGAGCATAACAATAGTGCGAATCTGCGAATTTTTCCGCTTCGTTAAGAGAAAGTGATGGATTACTCAACTAAGATTGAGACAAAGATTTTTTGTGTGGATTTTGGCACCATTTTTACAACGCACACTTTTCCCTTTAGCTTGCATTTTTTTCTTTGTCATAATGGCAACTCTTGTGTCTCAGGGATTATAACAGTTGCATAGAAATAATAACACTACCACTCTGGCAACACAGAATAGACACTATGATGTGGCATAGAAAGATAACTTCGCATAAAAAATGGGAACCTATGGGAAGTGTTCGAAATGCTATACTCACGAACGCATTGCGCTGTGTCGCCGATGCGGACGCAGTCTTTCGCATCCTTCTTGCAATTTGAGGCTTGTTTCGCATCACATGGTTTTGCTGGTATGCCTGGAGCTAGTAAAGGAAAGAATAGTTGCACATTTTTGCTATGGCCGCCTATAAAGCAGCGTTAATATTAGGTGAGCATAACAATTGTGCGAATCTCCGAATTTTCCGCTTCGTTAGGAGAAAATGATGGATTACTCAAGTAAAATTGAGACAAAAATATTGTTGTGTGTATTTTGGCATCATTTTTACAACGCACAGTTTTCCCTTCAGCTTCCATTTTTTTCTTTGTCATGATGGCAACTCTTGTGTCTCAGGGATTATAACAGTTGCATAGAAATAATAACACTACCACTCTGGCAACACAGAATAGACACTATGATGTGGCATAGAAAGATAACTTCGCATAAGAAATGGGAACCTATGGCAAGTGTATGAAATGCTATACTCACGAACACATTGCGCTGTGTCGCCGATGAAGACGCAGTCTTTCCCATCCTTCTTGCAATTTGCGGCTTGTGTCGCATCACATGTTTTTGCTGGCACGCCTGGAGCTAGTAAAGGAAAGAACAATTGCTCATTTTTGCTATGATGGCTGATAAAAAAAGCGTTACCATTAGGCGGGCATAACAATTGTGCGAATCTGCAAATTTTTCCACTTCGTTTGAGAGGAAGTTATGGTTTATAGGAGTGAAAGTGAGACAACGATTTCCGAGTGTTTATTTTTGCACCAGTTTTACAACGCACACTTTGGCTTTTAGCTTGCATTTTTTTTTCCTTGCCATGATGGCAGTATTGCGTCTCAGGGATTATCACCGTTGCATAGAAATAATAACGCTACCACTCTGGCAACACAGATGAGACACTATGATGTGGCATAGAAAGATAAGTTCGCCTAAAAATTGGGAGCCTATGGCAAGTGTATGAAATGCTATACTCACGAACGCAGTGCGCTGTGTCGCCGATGAGGACGCAGTCTTTCCCGTCCTTCTTGCAATTTGCGGCTTGTTTCGCATCACATGGTTTTGCTGGTATGCCTGGAGCTAGTAAAGGAAAGAACAGTTGCACATTTTTGCTATGGCCTCTGATAAAGCAGCGTTAATATTAGGTGAGCATAACAATTGTGCGAATCTCCGAATTTTCCGCTTCGTTAGGAGAAAATGATGGATTACTCAAGTAAAATTGAGACAAAAATATTGTTGTGTGTATTTTGGCATCATTTTTACAACGCACAGTTTTCCCTTTAGCTTGCATTTTTTTCTTTGTCATGATGGCAACTCTTGTGGTTCAGGGATGATAACAGTTGCATAGAAATCATAACACTACCACCCTTGCGACACAGATGAGGGAATATGATGTGGCATAGAAAGATACGTTGGCATGAAAAATGGGAACCTATGGGAAGTGTTCGAAATGCTATACTCACGAACACATTGCGCTGTGTCGCCGATGAGGACGCAGCCTTTCCCGTCCTTCTTGCAATTTGCGGCTTGTTTCGTATCACATGGTTTTGCTGGTATGCCTGGAGCTGGTAAAGGAAAAAATAGTTGTACATTTTTGCTATGACCGCTGATAAAGCAGCGTTTATATTAGGTGAGCATAACAATTGTGCGAATCTGCGAATTTTTCCACTTCGTTAAGAGAAAGTGATGGATTACTCAACTAAGATTGAGACAAAGATTTTTTGTGTGTATTTTGGCACCATTTTTACAACGCACAATTTGCCCTTAAGCTTTCATTTTTTTCATTGCCATGATAGCAACTCTTGTGGTTCGGGGATGATAACAGTTGCATAGAAATCATAACACTACAACGCTTGCAACTGAGATGAGCGAGTATGATGTGGCATAAAAAGATACGTTGGCATAAAAAATTGGGAACTTATGGGAAGTGTTCGAAATGCTATACTCACGAACGCATTGCGCTGTGTCGCCGATGCGGACGCAGTCTTTCCCATCCTTCTTGCAATTTGAGGCTTGTTTCGCATCACATGGTTTTGCTGGTATGCCTGGAGCTAGTGTAGGAAAGAATAGTTGCACATTTTTGCTATGGCCGCTTCTAAAGCAGCGTTAATATTAGGTGAGCATAACAATTGTGCGAATCTGCGAATTTTTCCACTTCGTTAGGTGAAAGTGATGGATTACTCAAGTAAATTTGAGACACAAATTTTGTTGTCTGTATTTTGGCACCATTTTTACAACGCACACTTTGCCCTTTAGCTTGCATTTTTTTCTTTGTCATGATGGCAACTCTTGTGTCTCAGGGATTATAAAAGTTGCATAGAAATAATAACACTACCACTCTGGCAACACAGATGAGACACTATGATGTGGCATAGAAAGATAACTTCGCATAAGAAATGGGAACCTATGGCAAGTGTATGAAATGCTATACTCACGAACGCATTGCGCTGTGTCGCCGATGAAGACACAGTCTTTCCCATCCTTCTTGCAATTTGCGGCTTGTGTCGCATCACATGTTTTTGCTGGCACGCCTGGAGCTAGCAGAGGAAAGAACAAGTGCATATTTTTGCTCTGATGGCTGATAAAAGCAGCGTTACCATTAGGTGGGCATAACAATTGTGGGAATCAGCAAATTTTTCCACTTCGTTAGGAGAAAGTTATGGATTATGGGAGTGAAAGTGAGACAAAGATTTCCGAGTGTTTATTTTTGCATCAGTTTTACAACGCACAAATTTGATTTTAGCTTGCATTTTTTCGCCTTGCCATGATGGCAACTCTTGTGGATTAGGGATGATAAGCGTTTCATAGAAATCATAACACTACCACCCTTGCGACACAGATGAGCGAATATGATGTTGCATGGAAAGATACGTTCGCATAAAAAATGAGAACCTTTGGGAAATGTTTGGAATGCTATACTCACGAACGCATTGCGCTGTGTCGCCGATGAGGACGCAGTCTGTCCCATCCTTCTTGCAATTAGCGGCTTGTTTCGCATCACATGGTTTTGCTGGTATAACTTCATAGCAATCATAATTACACCGCAAACTCATTACCACAGACATGGCGCTCTTTGGCCACACCTGGCCCTTGCGCCATAAAACTCCACACATCATCATGGTTTTGCTGGTATGCCTGGGGCTAGTAAAGGAACGAACGATTGCACATTTTTGCTATGCCCGCTGATGAAGCAGCGTTTATATTAGGTGAGCATAACAATTGTGCGAATCTGCGAATTTTTCCACTTCGTTAGGTGAAAGTGATGGATTACTCAAGTAAATTTGAGACACAAATTTTGTTGTCTGTATTTTGGCACCATTTTTACAACGCACACTTTGCCCTTTAGCTTGCATTGTTTTCTTTGTCATGATGGCAACTCTTGTGTCTCAGGGATTATAAAAGTTGCATAGAAATAATAACACTACCACTCTGGCAACACAGATGAGACACTATGATGTGGCATAGAAAGATAACTTCGCATAAGAAATGGGAACCTATGGCAAGTGTATGAAATGCTATACTCACGAACGCATTGCGCTGTGTCGCCGATGAAGACACAGTCTTTCCCATCCTTCTTGCAATTTGCGGCTTGTGTCGCATCACATGTTTTTGCTGGCACGCCTGGAGCTAGCAGAGGAAAGAACAAGTGCATATTTTTGCTCTGATGGCTGATAAAAGCAGCGTTACCATTAGGTGGGCATAACAATTGTGGGAATCAGCAAATTTTTCCACTTCGTTAGGAGAAAGTTATGGATTATGGGAGTGAAAGTGAGACAAAGATTTCCGAGTGTTTATTTTTGCATCAGTTTTACAACGCACAAATTTGATTTTAGCTTGCATTTTTTCGCCTTGCCATGATGGCAACTCTTGTGGATTAGGGATGATAAGCGTTTCATAGAAATCATAACACTACCACCCTTGCGACACAGATGAGCGAATATGATGTTGCATGGAAAGATACGTTCGCATAAAAAATGAGAACCTTTGGGAAATGTTTGGAATGCTATACTCACGAACGCATTGCGCTGTGTCGCCGATGAGGACGCAGTCTGTCCCATCCTTCTTGCAATTAGCGGCTTGTTTCGCATCACATGGTTTTGCTGGTATAACTTCATAGCAATCATAATTACACCGCAAACTCATTACCACAGACATGGCGCTCTTTGGCCACACCTGGCCCTTGCGCCATAAAACTCCACACATCATCATGGTTTTGCTGGTATGCCTGGGGCTAGTAAAGGAACGAACGATTGCACATTTTTGCTATGCCCGCTGATGAAGCAGCGTTTATATTAGGTGAGCATAACAATTGTGCGAATCTGCGAATTTTTCCACTTCGTTAGGTGAAAGTGATGGATTACTCAAGTAAATTTGAGACACAAATTTTGTTGTCTGTATTTTGGCACCATTTTTACAACGCACACTTTGCCCTTTAGCTTGCATTGTTTTCTTTGTCATGATGGCAACTCTTGTGTCTCAGGGATTATAAAAGTTGCATAGAAATAATAACACTACCACTCTGGCAACACAGATGAGACACTATGATGTGGCATAGAAAGATAACTTCGCATAAGAAATGGGAACCTATGGCAAGTGTATGAAATGCTATACTCACGAACGCATTGCGCTGTGTCGCCGATGAAGACACAGTCTTTCCCATCCTTCTTGCAATTTGCGGCTTGTGTCGCATCACATGTTTTTGCTGGCACGCCTGGAGCTAGCAGAGGAAAGAACAAGTGCATATTTTTGCTCTGATGGCTGATAAAAGCAGCGTTACCATTAGGTGGGCATAACAATTGTGGGAATCAGCAAATTTTTCCACTTCGTTAGGAGAAAGTTATGGATTATGGGAGTGAAAGTGAGACAAAGATTTCCGAGTGTTTATTTTTGCATCAGTTTTACAACGCACAAATTTGATTTTAGCTTGCATTTTTTCGCCTTGCCATGATGGCAACTCTTGTGGATTAGGGATGATAAGCGTTTCATAGAAATCATAACACTACCACCCTTGCGACACAGATGAGCGAATATGATGTTGCATGGAAAGATACGTTCGCATAAAAAATGAGAACCTTTGGGAAATGTTTGGAATGCTATACTCACGAACGCATTGCGCTGTGTCGCCGATGAGGACGCAGTCTTTCCCATCCTTCTTGCAATTAGCGGCTTGTTTCGCATCACATGGTTTTGCTGGTATGCCTGGGGCTAGTAAAGGAACGAACGATTGCACATTTTTGCTATGCCCGCTGATGAAGCAGCGTTTATATTAGGTGAGCATAACAATTGTGCGAATCTGCGAATTTTTCCGCTTCGTTAAGAGAAAATGATGGATTACTCAAGTAAAATGGAGAGAAAAATTTTGTTGTGTGTATTTTGGCACCATTTTTACAACGCACACTTTGCCCTTTAGCTTGCATTTTTTTCTTTGTCATGATGGCAGTATTGCGTCTCAGGGATTATCACTGTTGCATAGAAATAATAACGCTACCACTCTGGCAACACAGATGAGACACTATGATGTGGCATAGAAAGATAAGTTCTCCTAAAAATTGGGAGCCTATGGTAAGAGTATGAAATGCTATACTCACGAACGCATTGCGCTGTGTCGCCTATGAGGACGCAGTCTTTCCCATCCTTCTTGCAATTTTCGGCTAGTGTCAGATCACATGTTTTTGCTGGCACGCCTGGAGCTAGCAGAGGAAAGAACAAGTGCATATTGTTGCTGTGATGGCTGATAAAAGGAGCGTTACCATTAGGTGGGCATAACAATTGTGGGAATCAGCAAATTTTTCCACTTCGTTAGGAGAAATTTATGGATTATGGGAGTGAAAGTGAGACAAAGATTTCCGAGTGTTTATTTTTGCATCAGTTTTACAACGCAGAAATTTGATTTTAGCTTGCATTTCTTCGCCTTGCCATGATGGCAACTCTTGTGGATTAGGGATGATAACCGTTGCATAGAAATCATAACACTACCACCCTTGCGACACAGATGAGCGAATATGATGTTGCATGGAAAGATACGTTCGCATAAAAAATGAGAACCTGTGGGAAATGTTTGGAATGCTATACTCACGAACGCATTGCGCTGTGTCGCCGATGAGGACGCAGTCTTTCCCATCCTTCTTGCAATTTTCGGCTTGTGTCACATCACATGTTTTTGCTGGCACGCCTGGAGCTAGCAGAGGAAAGAACAAGTGCATATTTTAGCTTTGATGGCTGATAAAAGCAGCGTTACCATTAGGTGGGCATAACAATTGTGGGAATCAGCAAATTTTTCCACTTCGTTAGGAGAAAGTTATGGATTATGGGAGTGAAAGTGAGGCAAATATTTCCGGGTGTTTATTTTTGCATCAGTTTTACAACGCACAAATTTGACTTTTAGCTTGCATTTTTTCGCCTTGCCATGATGGCAACTCTTGCGGATTAGGGATGATAACCGTTGCAGAGAAATCATAACACTACCACCCTTGCGACACAGATGAGCGAATATGATGTTGCATGGAAAGATACGTTCGCATAAAATATGAGAACCTGTGGGAAATGTTTGGAATGCTATACTCACGAACGCATTGCGCTGTGTCGCCGATGAGGACGCAGTCTTTCCCGTCCTTCTTGCAATTAGCGGCTTGTTTCGCGTCACATGGTTTTGCTGGTATGCCTGGAGCTAGTAAAGGAAAGAACGATTGCATATTTTTGCTATGCCCGCTGATGAAGCAGCGTTTATATTAGGTGAGCGTAACAATTGTGCGAATCTGCGAATTTTTCCGCTTCGTTAAGAGAAAATGATGGATTACTCAAGTAAAATTGAGACAAGAATACCGTTGTGTGTATTTTGGCATCATTTTCACAACGCACACTTTTCCCTTTAGCTTGCATTTTTTTCTTTGTCATGATTGCAACTCTTGTGCCTCAGGGATTATAACAGTTGTAGAGAAATCATAACACTACCACCCTTGCGACACAGATGAGCGAATATGATGTTGCATGGAAAGATACGTTCGCATAAAAAATGAGAACCTGTGGGAAATGTCTGGAATGCTATACTCACGAACGCATTGCGCTGTGTCGCCGATGAGGACGCAGTCTTTCCCATCCTTCTTGCAATTTTCGGCTTGTGTCACTTCACATATTTTTGCTGGCACGCCTGGAGCTAGTGAAGGAAAGAACAGTTGCATATTTTTGCTATGATGGCTGATAAAAGCAGCGTTACCATTAGGTGGGCATAACAATTGTGCGAATAAGCAAGTTTTTCCACTTCGTTAGGAGAAAGTTATGGATTATGGGTGTGAAAGTGAGACAAAGATTTCCGAGTGCTTAGTTTTGCATCAGTTTTACAACGCACAAATTTGACTTTTAGCTTGCATTTTTTCGCCTTGCCATGATGGCAACTCTTGGGGTTCCGGAATGATAACCGTTGCATAGAAATCATAACACTACCACCCTTGCGACACAGATGAGCGAATATGATGTTGCATGGAAAGATACGTTCGCATAAAAAATGAGAACCTGTGGGAAATGTTTGGAATGCTATACTCACGAACGCATTGCGCTGTGTCGCCGATGAGGACGCAGTCTTTCCCGTCCTTCTTGCAATTAGCGGCTTGTTTCGCATCACATGGTTTTGCTGGTATGCCTGGAGCTAGTAAAGGAAAGAACGATTGCACATTTTTGCTATGCCCGCTGATGAAGCAGCGTTTATATTAGGTGAGCATAACAATTGTGCGAATCTGCGAATTTTTCCGCTTCGTTAAGAGAAAATGATGGATTACTGAAGTAAAATTGAGACAAGAATACCGTTGTGTGTATTTTGGCATCATTTTCACAACGCACACTTTTCCCTTTAGCTTGCATTTTTTTCTTTGTCATGATTGCAACTCTTGTGCCTCAGGGATTATAACAGTTGTAGAGAAATCATAACACTACCACCCTTGCGACACAGATGAGCGAATATGATGTTGCATGGAAAGATACGTTCGCATAAAAAATGAGAACCTGTGGGAAATGTCTGGAATGCTATACTCACGAACGCATTGCGCTGTGTCGCCGATGAGGACGCAGTCTTTCCCATCCTTCTTGCAATTTTCGGCTTGTGTCACTTCACATATTTTTGCTGGCACGCCTGGAGCTAGTGAAGGAAAGAACAGTTGCATATTTTTGCTATGATGGCTGATAAAAGCAGCGTTACCATTAGGTGGGCATAACAATTGTGCGAATAAGCAAGTTTTTCCACTTCGTTAGGAGAAAGTTATGGATTATGGGAGTGAAAGTGAGACAAAGATTTCCGAGTGTTTATTTTTGCATCAGTTTTACAACGCACAAATTTGACTTTTAGCTTGCATTTTTTCGCCTTGCCATGATGGCAACTCTTGGGGTTCCGGAATGATAACCGTTGCATAGAAATCATAACACTACCACCCTTGCGACACAGATGAGCGAATATGATGTTGCATGGAAAGATACGTTCGCATAAAAAATGAGAACCTGTGGGAAATGTTTGGAATGCTATACTCACGAACGCATTGCGCTGTGTCGCCGATGAGGACGCAGTCTTTACCATCCTTCTTGCAATTAGCGGCTTGTTTCGCATCACATGGTTTTGCTGGTATGCCTGGAGCTAGTAAAGGAAAGAACGATTGCACATTTTTGCTATGCCCGCTGATGAAGCAGCGTTTATATTAGGTGAGCATAACAATTGTGCGAATCTGCGAATTTTTCCGCTTCGTTAAGAGAAAATGATGGATTACTCAAGTAAAATTGAGACAAAAATTTTGTTGTGTGTATTTTGCCACCATTTTTACAACGCACACTTTGCCCTTTAGCTTGCATTTTTTTTCTTTGTCATGATGGCAGTATTGCGTTTCAGGGATTATCACCGTTGCATAGAAATAATAACGCTACCACTCTGGCAACACAGATGAGACACTATGATGTGGCATAGAAAGATAAGTTCGCCTAAAAATTGGGAGCCTATGGCAAGTGTATGAATTGCTATACTTACGAACGCATTGCGCTGTGTCGCCGATGAGGACGCAGTCTTTCCCGTCCTGCTTGCAATTTGCGGCTTGTTTCGCATCACATGGTTTTGCTGGTATGCCTGGAGCTAGTAAAGGAAAGAACAGTTGCACATTTTTGCTATGGCCTCTGATAAAGCAGCGTTAATATTAGGTGAGCATAACAATTGTGCGAATCTGCGAATTTTACCACTTCGTTAGGAGAAAATGATGGATTACTCAAGTAAAATTGAGACAAAAATTTTGTTGTGTGTATTTTGGCATCAATTTTACAACGCACACTTTTCCCTTTAGCTTGCATTTTTTTCTTTGTCATGATGGCAACTCTTGTGCCCCTCAGGTATTATAACCGTTGTATAGAAATAATAACATTACCACTCTGGCAACCCAGATGTGACACTATGATATGGCATAGAAAGATAAGTTCGCATAAAAAAATGGGAACCTATGGCAAGTGTATGAAATGCTATACTCACGAACGCATTGCGCTGTGTCGCCGATGAGGACGCAGTCTTTCCCATCCTTCTTGCAATTTTCGGCTTGTGTCACATCACATGTTTTTGCTGGCACGCCTGGAGCCAGCAGGGGAAAGAACAATTGAATATTTTTGCTATGATGGCTGATAAAAGCAGCGTTACCATTAGGTGGGCATAACAATTGTGCGAACCAGCAAATTTTTCCACTTCGTTAGGTGAAAGTGATGGATTACTCAAGTAAAATTGAGACACAAATTTTGTTGTGTGTATTTTGGCACCATTTTTACAACGCACACTTTGCCCTTTAGCTTGCATTTTTTTCTTTGTCATGATGGCAACTTGTTTCTCAGGGATTATAACAGTTGCATAGAAATAATAACACTACCACTCTGGCAACACAGATGAGACACTATGATGCGGCATAGAAAGATAACTTCGCATAAGAAATGGGAACCTATGGCAAGTGTACGAAATGCTATACTCACGAACGCATTGCGCTGTGTCGCCGATGAAGACGCAGTCTTTCCCATCCTTCTTGCAATTTGCGGCTTGTGTCGCATCACATGTTTTTGCTGGCACGCCTGGAGCTAGCAGAGGAAAGAACAAGTGCATATTTTTGCTGTGATGGCTGATAAAAGCAGCGTTACCATTAGGTGGGCATAACAATTGTGGGAATCAGCAAATTTTTCCACTTCGTTAGGAGAAAGTTATGGATTATGGGAGTGAAAGTGAGACAAAGATTTCCGAGTGTTTATTTTTGCATCAGTTTCACAACGCACAAATTTGACTTTTAGCTTGCATTTTTTCGCTTTGCCATGATGGCAACTCTTGTGGTTCAGGGATGATAACCGTTGCAGAGAAATCATAACACTACCACCCTTGCGACACAGATGAGCGAATATGATGTTGCATGGAAAGATACGTTCGCATAAAATATGAGAACCTGTGGGAAATGTTTGGAATGCTATACTCACGAACGCATTGCGCTGTGTCGCCGATGAGGACGCAGTCTTTCCCGTCCTTCTTGCAATTAGCGGCTTGTTTCGCATCACATGGTTTTGCTGGCACGCCTGGAGCTAGTGAAGGAAAGAACAGTTGCATATTTTTGCTATGATGGCTGATAAAAGCAGCGTTACCATTAGGTGGGCATAACAATTGTGCGAATAAGCAAGTTTTTCCACTTCGTTAGGAGAAAGTTATGGATTATGGGAGTGAAAGTGAGACAAAGATTTCCGGGTGTTTATTTTTGCATCAGTTTTACAACGCACAAATTTGACTTTTAGCTTGCATTTTTTCGCCATGCCATGATGGCAACTCTTGGGGTTCCGGAATGATAACCGTTGCATAGAAATCATAACACTACCACCCTTGCGACACAGATGAGCGAATATGATGTTGCATGGAAAGATACGTTCGCATAAAAAATGAGAACCTGTGGGAAATGTTTGGAATGCTATACTCACGAACGCATTGCGCTGTGTCGCCGATGAGGACGCAGTCTTTACCATCCTTCTTGCAATTAGCGGCTTGTTTCGCATCACATGGTTTTGCTGGTATGCCTGGAGCTAGTAAAGGAAAGAACGATTGCACATTTTTGCTATGCCCGCTGATGAAGCAGCGTTTATATTAGGTGAGCATAACAATTGTGCGAATCTGCGAATTTTTCCGCTTCGTTAAGAGAAAATGATGGATTACTCAAGTAAAATTGAGACAAAAATTTTGTTGTGTGTATTTTGGCACCATTTTTACAACGCACACTTTGCCCTTTAGCTTGCATTTTTTTTCTTTGTCATGACGGCAGTATTGCGTTTCAGGGATTATCACCGTTGCATAGAAATAATAACGCTACCACTCTGGCAACACAGATGAGACACTATGATGTGGCATAGAAAGATAAGTTCGCCTAAAAATTGGGAGCCTATGGCAAGTGTATGAATTGCTATACTCACGAACGCATTGCGCTGTGTCGCCGATGAGGACACAGTCTTTCCCGTCCTGCTTGCAATTTGCGGCTTGTTTCGCATCACATGGTTTTGCTGGTATGCCTGGAGCTAGTAAAGGAAAGAACAGTTGCACATTTTTGCTATGGCCTCTGATAAAGCAGCGTTAATATTAGGTGAGCATAACAATTGTGCGAATCTGCGAATTTTACCACTTCGTTAGGAGAAAATGATGGATTACTCAAGTAAAATTGAGACAAAAATTTTGTTGTTTGTATTTTGGCATCATTCTTACAACGCACGCTTTTCCCTTTAGCTTGCATTTTTTTCTTTGTCATGATGGCAACTCTTGTGCCTCAGGGATTATGACAGTTGTATAGAAATAATAACATTACCACTCTGGCAACACAGATGAGACACTATGATATGGCATAGAAAGATAAGTTCGCATAAAAAAATGGGAACCTATGGCAAGTGTATGAAATGCTATACTCACGAGCGCACTGCGCTGTGTCGCCGATGAAGACGCAGTCTTTCCCATCCTTCTTGCAATTTGCGGCTTGTGTCGCATCACATGTTTTTGCTGGCACGCCTGGAGCTAGCAGAGGAAAGAACAAGTGCATATTTTTGCTGTGATGGCTGATAAAAGCGGCGTTACCATTAGGTGGGCATAACAATTGTGCGAATAAGCAAATTTTTCCACTTTGTTAGGCGGAAGGTATGGATTATGGGAGTGAAAGTGAGACAAAGATTTCCGAGTGTTTATTTTTGCATCAGTTTTACAACGCACAAATTTGACTTTTAGCTTGCATTTTTTCGCCTTGCCATGATGGCAACTCTTGGGGTTCCGGGATGATAACCGTTGTATAGAAATCATAACACTACCACCCTTGCGACACAGATGAGCGAATATGATGTTGCATGGAAAGATACGTTCGCATAAAAAATGAGAACCTGTGGGAAATGTTTGGAATGCTATACTCACGAACGCATTGCGCCTTGTCGCCGATGAGGACGCAGTCTTTCCCATCCTTCTTGCAATTAGCGGCTTGTTTCGCATCACATGGTTTTCCTGGTATGCCTGGAGCTAGTAAAGGAAAGAACAGTTGCACTTTTTTGCTATGGCCTCTGATAAAGCAGCGTTAATATTAGGTGAGCATAACAATTGTGCGAATCTGCGAATTTTTCCACTTCGTTAAGAGAAAGTGATGGATTACTCAAGTAAAATTTAGACGAAAGTTTTGTTGTGTGTATTTTGGCACCATTTTTACAACGCAGATTTTGCCCTTTAGCTTGCATTTTTTCTTTGTCATGACGGGAACTCTTGTGACTCAGGGATTATAACAGTTGCATGGAAATATTACCACTACCACTCTGGCCACACATATGATACACTATGATGTGGCATAGAAAGATAAGTTCGCAGAAAAAATGGTAACTTGTGGGAAGCGTTTGAAATGCTGTACTCACGAACGCATTGCGCCGTGTGGCCGATGAAGACGCAGTCTTTCCCATCCTTCTTGCAATTGGCGGCTTGTGTTGCATCACATCTTTTTGCTGGCACGCCTGGAGCTAGTGAAGGAAATAACAAATGCATATTTTTGCTCTGATGGCTGATAAAAGCAGCGTTAATATTAGGTGAGCATAACAATTGTGCGAATCTGCGAATTTTTCCACTTCGTTAGGAGAAAATGATGGATTACTCAAGTAAAATTGCGAGAGAAACTTTGTTGTGTGTATTTTGGCACCATTTTTACAACGCACACTTTGCCCTTTAGCTTGCGTTATTTTCTTTCTCATGATGGCAACTCTTGTGTCTCAGGGATTATAACAGTTGCATAGAAATAATAACACTACCACTCTGGCAACACAGATGAGACACTATGATGTGGCATAGAAAGATAACTTCGCATATGAAATGGGAACCTATGTCAAGTGTATGAAATGCTATACTCACGAACGCATTGCGCTGTGTCGCCGATGAAGATGCAGTCTTTCCCATCCTTCTTGCAATTTGCGGCTTGTGTCGCATCACATGTTTTTGCTGGCACGCCTGGAGCTAGCAGAGGAATGAACAAGTGCATATTTTTGCTGTGATGGCTGATAAAAGCAGCGTTACCATTAGGTGGGCATAACAATTGTGGGAATCAGCAAATTTTTCCACTTCGTTAGGAGAAAGTTATGGATTATGGGAGTGAAAGTGAGACAAAGATTTCCGAGTGTTTATTTTTTCATCAGTTTTACAACGCACAAATTTGACTTTTAGCTCGCATTTTTTCGCCTTGCCATGATGGCAACTCTTGGGGTTCAGGGATGATAACCGTTGCATAGAAATCATAACACTACCACCCTTGCGACACATATGAGCGAATATGATGTTGCATGGAAAGTTACGTTCGCATAAAAAATGAGAACCTGTGGGAAATGTTTGTAATGCTATACTCACGAACGCATTGCGCTGTGTCGCCGATGAGGACGCAGTCTTTCCCATCCGTCTTGCAATTAGCGGCTTGTTTCGCATCACATGGTTTTGCTGGTATGCCTGGAGCTAGTAAAGGAAAGAACGATTGCATATTTTTGCTATGCCCGCTGATGAAGCAGCGTTTATATTAGGTGAGCATAACAATTGTTCGAATCTGCGAATTTTTCCGCTTCGTTAACAGAAAATGATGGATTACTCAAGTAAAATTGAGACAAGAATTTTGTTGTGTGTATTTTGGCATCATTTTTACAACGCACACTTTTCCCTTTAGCTTGCATTTTTTTCTTTGTCATGATGGCAACTCTTGTGCCTCAGGGAATATAACAGTTGTATAGAAATAATAACATTACCACTCTGGCAACACAGATGAGACACTATGATATGGCACAGAAAGATAAGTTCGCATAAAAAATGGGAACCTATGGCAAGTGTATGAAACGCTATACTCACGAACGCATTGCGCTGTGTCGCCGATGAAGATGCAGTCTTTCCCATCCTTCTTGCAATTTGCGGCTTGTGTCGCATCACATGTTTTTGCTGGCACGCCTGGAGCTAGCAGAGGAATGAACAAGTGCATATTTTTGCTGTGATGGCTGATAAAAGCAGCGTTACCATTAGGTGGGCATAACAATTGTGGGAATCAGCAAATTTTTCCACTTCGTTAGGAGAAAGTTATGGATTATGGGAGTGAAAGTGAGACAAAGATTTCCGAGTGTTTATTTTTTCATCAGTTTTACAACGCACAAATTTGACTTTTAGCTTGCATTTTTTCGCCTTGCCATGATGGCAACTCTTGGGGTTCAGGGATGATAACCGTTGCATAGAAATCATAACACTACCACCCTTGCGACACAGATGAGCGAATATGATGTTGCATGGAAAGTTACGTTCGCATAAAAAATGAGAACCTGTGGGAAATGTTTGGAATGCTATACTCACGAACGCATTGCGCTGTGTCGCCGATGAGGACGCAGTCTTTCCCATCCGTCTTGCAATTAGCGGCTTGTTTCGCATCACATGGTTTTGCTGGTATGCCTGGAGCTAGTAAAGGAAAGAACGATTGCATATTTTTGCTATGCCCGCTGATGAAGCAGCGTTTATATTAGGTGAGCATAACAATTGTTCGAATCTGCGAATTTTTCCGCTTCGTTAAGAGAAAATGATGGATTACTCAAGTAAAATTGAGACAAGAATTTTGTTGTGTGTATTTTGGCATCATTTTTACAACGCACACTTTTCCCTTTAGCTTGGATTTTTTTCTTTGTCATGATGGCAACTCTTGTGCCTCAGGGAATATAACAGTTGTATAGAAATAATAACATTACCACTCTGGCAACACAGATGAGACACTATGATATGGCACAGAAAGATAAGTTCGCATAAAAAATGGGAACCTATGGCAAGTGTATGAAATGCTATACTCACGAACGCATTGCGCTGTGTCGCCGATGAGTACGCAGTCTTTCCCATCCTTCTTGCAATTAGCGGCTTGTTTCGCATCACATGGTTTTCCTGGTATGCCTGGAGCTAGTAAAGGAAAGAACAGTTGCACATTTTTGCTATGGCCTCTGATAAAGCAGCGTTAATATTAGGTGAGCATAACAATTGTGCGAATCTGCGAATTTTTCCACTTCGTTAGGAGAAAATGATGGATTACTCAAGTAAAATTGAGACACAAATTTTGTTGTGTGTATTTTGGCACCATTTTTACAACGCACACTTTGCCCTTTAGCTTGCATTTTTTTCTTTGTCATGATGGCAACTCTTGTGTCTCAGGGATTATAACAGTTGCATAGAAATAATAACACTACCACTCTGGCAACACAGATGAGACACTATGATGTGGCATAGAAAGATAACTTCGCATAAGAAATGGGAACCTATGGCAAGTGTATGAAATGCTATACTCACGAACGCATTGCGCTGTGTCGCCGATGAAGACGCAGTCTTTCCCATCCTTCTTGCAATTTGCGGCTTGTGTCGCATAACATGTTTTTGCTGGCACGCCTGGAGCTAGCAGAGGAAAGAACAAGTGCATATTTTTGCTGTGATGGCTGATAAAAGCGGCGTTACCTTTAGGTGGGCATAACAATTGTGCGAATAAGCAAATTTTTCCACTTCGTTAGGCGGAAGGTATGGATTATGGGAGTGAAAGTGAGACAAAGATTTCCGAGTGTTTATTTTTGCATCAGTTTTACAACGCACAAATTTGACTTTTAGCTTGCATTTTTTCGCCTTGCCATGATGGCAACTCTTGGGGTTCAGGGATGATAACCGTTGCATAGAAATCATAACACTACCACCCTTGCGACACAGATGAGCGAATATGATGTTGCATGGGAAGATACGTTCGCATAAAAAATGAGAACCTGGGGGAAATGTTTGGAATGCTATACTCACGAACGCATTGCGCTGTGTCGCCGATGAGGACGCAGTCTTTCCCATCCTTCTTGCAATTAGCGGCTTGTTTCGCATCACATGGTTTTGCTGGTATGCCTGGAGCTAGTAAAGGAAAGAACGATTGCATATTTTTGCTATGCCCGCTGATGAAGCAGCGTTTATATTAGGTGAGCATAACAATTGTTCGAATCTGCGAATTTTTCCGCTTCGTTAAGAGAAAATGATGGATTACTCAAGTAAAATTGAGACAAGAATTTTGTTGTGTGTATTTTGGCATCATTTTTACAACGCACACTTTTCCCTTTAGCTTGCATTTTTTTCTTTGTCATGATGGCAACTCTTGTGCCTCAGGGAATATAACAGTTGTATAGAAATAATAACATTACCACTCTGGCAACACAGATGAGACACTATGATATGGCACAGAAAGATAAGTTCGCATAAAAAATGGGAACCTATGGCAAGTGTATGAAATGCTATACTCACGAACGCATTGCGCTGTGTCGCCGCTGAGGACGCAGTCTTTCCCATCCTTCTTGCAATTAGCGGCTTGTTTCGCATCACATGGTTTTGCTGGTATGCCTGGAGCTAGTAAAGGAAAGAACAGTTGCACATTTTTGCTATGGCCTCTGATAAAGCAGCGTTAATATTAGGTGAGCATAACAATTGTGCGAATCTGCGAATTCTTCCACTTCGTTAGGAGAAAATGATGGATTACTCAAGTAAAATTGAGACACAAATTTTGTTGTGTGTATTTTGGCACCATTTTTACAACGCACACTTTGCCCTTTAGCTTGCATTTTTTTCTTTGTCATGATGGCAACTCTTGTGTCTCAGGGATTATAACAGTTGCATAGAAATAATAATACTACCACTCTGGCAACACAGATGAGACACTATGATGTGGCATAGAAAGATAACTTCGCATAAGAAATGGGAACCTATGGCAAGTGTATGAAATGCTATACTCACGAGCGCATTGCGCTGTGTCGCCGATGAAGACGCAGTCTTTCCCATCCTTCTTGCAATTTGCGGCTTGTGTCGCATCACATGTTTTTGCTGGCACGCCTGGAGCTAGCAGAGGAAAGAACAATTGCATATTTTTGCTGTGATGGCTGATGAAAGCAGCGTTACCATTAGGTGGGCATAACAATTGTGCGAATAAGCAAATTTTTCCACTTCGTTAGGCGGAAGGTATGGATTATGGGAGTGAAAGTGAGACAAAGATTTCCGAGTGTTTATTTTTGCATCAGTTTTACAACGCACAAATTTGACTTTTAGCTTGCATTTTTTCGCCTTGCCATGATGGCAACTCTTGGGGTTCCGGGATGATAACCGTTGTATAGAAATCATAACACTACCACCCTTGCGACACAGATGAGCGAATATGATGTTGCATGGAAAGATACGTTCGCATAAAAAATGAGAACCTGTGGGAAATGTTTGGAATGCTATACTCACGAACGCATTGCGCTGTGTCGCCGATGAGGACGCAGTCTTTCCCATCCTTCTTGCAATTAGCGGCTTGTTTCGCATCACATGGTTTTCCTGGTATGCCTGGAGCTAGTGAAGGAAAGAACAGTTGCACATTTTTGCTATGGCCTCTGATAAAGCAGCGTTAATATTAGGTGAGCATAACAATGGTGCGAATCTGCGAATTTTTCCACTTCGTTAGGAGAAAATGATGGATTACTCAAGTAAAATTGCGAGAGAAACTTTGTTGTGTGTATTTTGGCACCATTTTTACAACGCACACTTTGCCCTTTAGCTTGCATTTTTTTCTTTCTCATGATGGCAACTCTTGTGTCTCAGGGATTATAACAGTTGCATAGAAATAATAACACTACCACTCTGGCAACACAGATGAGACACTATGATGTGGCATAGAAAGATAACTTCGCATAAGAAATGGGAACCTATGGCAAGTGTATGAAATGCTATACTCACGAACGCATTGCGCTGTGTCGCCGATGAAGACGCAGTCTTTCCCATCCTTCTTGCAATTTGCGGCTTGTGTCGCATCACATGTTTTTGCTGGCACGCCTGGAGCTAGCAGAGGAATGAACAAGTGCATATTTTTGCTGTGATGGCTGATAAAAGCAGCGTTACCATTAGGTGGGCATAACAATTGTGGGAATCAGCAAATTTTTCCACTTCGTTAGGAGAAAGTTATGGATTATGGGAGTGAAAGTGAGACAAAGATTTCCGAGTGTTTATTTTTTCATCAGTTTTACAACGCACAAATTTGACTTTTAGCTTGCATTTTTTCGCCTTGCCATGATGGCAACTCTTGGGGTTCAGGGATGATAACCGTTGCATAGAAATCATAACACTACCACCCTTGCGACACAGATGAGCGAATATGATGTTGCATGGAAAGTTACGTTCGCATAAAAAATGAGAACCTGTGGGAAATGTTTGGAATGCTATACTCACGAACGCATTGCGCTGTGTCGCCGATGAGGACGCAGTCTTTCCCATCCGTCTTGCAATTAGCGGCTTGTTTCGCATCACATGGTTTTGCTGGTATGCCTGGAGCTAGTAAAGGAAAGAACGATTGCATATTTTTGCTATGCCCGCTGATGAAGCAGCGTTTATATTAGGTGAGCATAACAATTGTTCGAATCTGCGAATTTTTCCGCTTCGTTAAGAGAAAATGATGGATTACTCAAGTAAAATTGAGACAAGAATTTTGTTGTGTGTATTTTGGCATCATTTTTACAACGCACACTTTTCCCTTTAGCTTGGATTTTTTTCTTTGTCATGATGGCAACTCTTGTGCCTCAGGGAATATAACAGTTGTATAGAAATAATAACATTACCACTCTGGCAACACAGATGAGACACTATGATATGGCACAGAAAGATAAGTTCGCATAAAAAATGGGAACCTATGGCAAGTGTATGAAATGCTATACTCACGAACGCATTGCGCTGTGTCGCCGATGAGTACGCAGTCTTTCCCATCCTTCTTGCAATTAGCGGCTTGTTTCGCATCACATGGTTTTCCTGGTATGCCTGGAGCTAGTAAAGGAAAGAACAGTTGCACATTTTTGCTATGGCCTCTGATAAAGCAGCGTTAATATTAGGTGAGCATAACAATTGTGCGAATCTGCGAATTTTTCCACTTCGTTAGGAGAAAATGATGGATTACTCAAGTAAAATTGAGACACAAATTTTGTTGTGTGTATTTTGGCACCATTTTTACAACGCACACTTTGCCCTTTAGCTTGCATTTTTTTCTTTGTCATGATGGCAACTCTTGTGTCTCAGGGATTATAACAGTTGCATAGAAATAATAACACTACCACTCTGGCAACACAGATGAGACACTATGATGTGGCATAGAAAGATAACTTCGCATAAGAAATGGGAACCTATGGCAAGTGTATGAAATGCTATACTCACGAACGCATTGCGCTGTGTCGCCGATGAAGACGCAGTCTTTCCCATCCTTCTTGCAATTTGCGGCTTGTGTCGCATAACATGTTTTTGCTGGCACGCCTGGAGCTAGCAGAGGAAAGAACAAGTGCATATTTTTGCTGTGATGGCTGATAAAAGCGGCGTTACCTTTAGGTGGGCATAACAATTGTGCGAATAAGCAAATTTTTCCACTTCGTTAGGCGGAAGGTATGGATTATGGGAGTGAAAGTGAGACAAAGATTTCCGAGTGTTTATTTTTGCATCAGTTTTACAACGCACAAATTTGACTTTTAGCTTGCATTTTTTCGCCTTGCCATGATGGCAACTCTTGGGGTTCAGGGATGATAACCGTTGCATAGAAATCATAACACTACCACCCTTGCGACACAGATGAGCGAATATGATGTTGCATGGGAAGATACGTTCGCATAAAAAATGAGAACCTGGGGGAAATGTTTGGAATGCTATACTCACGAACGCATTGCGCTGTGTCGCCGATGAGGACGCAGTCTTTCCCATCCTTCTTGCAATTAGCGGCTTGTTTCGCATCACATGGTTTTGCTGGTATGCCTGGAGCTAGTAAAGGAAAGAACGATTGCATATTTTTGCTATGCCCGCTGATGAAGCAGCGTTTATATTAGGTGAGCATAACAATTGTTCGAATCTGCGAATTTTTCCGCTTCGTTAAGAGAAAATGATGGATTACTCAAGTAAAATTGAGACAAGAATTTTGTTGTGTGTATTTTGGCATCATTTTTACAACGCACACTTTTCCCTTTAGCTTGCATTTTTTTCTTTGTCATGATGGCAACTCTTGTGCCTCAGGGAATATAACAGTTGTATAGAAATAATAACATTACCACTCTGGCAACACAGATGAGACACTATGATATGGCACAGAAAGATAAGTTCGCATAAAAAATGGGAACCTATGGCAAGTGTATGAAATGCTATACTCACGAACGCATTGCGCTGTGTCGCCGCTGAGGACGCAGTCTTTCCCATCCTTCTTGCAATTAGCGGCTTGTTTCGCATCACATGGTTTTGCTGGTATGCCTGGAGCTAGTAAAGGAAAGAACAGTTGCACATTTTTGCTATGGCCTCTGATAAAGCAGCGTTAATATTAGGTGAGCATAACAATTGTGCGAATCTGCGAATTCTTCCACTTCGTTAGGAGAAAATGATGGATTACTCAAGTAAAATTGAGACACAAATTTTGTTGTGTGTATTTTGGCACCATTTTTACAACGCACACTTTGCCCTTTAGCTTGCATTTTTTTCTTTGTCATGATGGCAACTCTTGTGTCTCAGGGATTATAACAGTTGCATAGAAATAATAATACTACCACTCTGGCAACACAGATGAGACACTATGATGTGGCATAGAAAGATAACTTCGCATAAGAAATGGGAACCTATGGCAAGTGTATGAAATGCTATACTCACGAGCGCATTGCGCTGTGTCGCCGATGAAGACGCAGTCTTTCCCATCCTTCTTGCAATTTGCGGCTTGTGTCGCATCACATGTTTTTGCTGGCACGCCTGGAGCTAGCAGAGGAAAGAACAATTGCATATTTTTGCTGTGATGGCTGATGAAAGCAGCGTTACCATTAGGTGGGCATAACAATTGTGCGAATAAGCAAATTTTTCCACTTCGTTAGGCGGAAGGTATGGATTATGGGAGTGAAAGTGAGACAAAGATTTCCGAGTGTTTATTTTTGCATCAGTTTTACAACGCACAAATTTGACTTTTAGCTTGCATTTTTTCGCCTTGCCATGATGGCAACTCTTGGGGTTCCGGGATGATAACCGTTGTATAGAAATCATAACACTACCACCCTTGCGACACAGATGAGCGAATATGATGTTGCATGGAAAGATACGTTCGCATAAAAAATGAGAACCTGTGGGAAATGTTTGGAATGCTATACTCACGAACGCATTGCGCTGTGTCGCCGATGAGGACGCAGTCTTTCCCATCCTTCTTGCAATTAGCGGCTTGTTTCGCATCACATGGTTTTCCTGGTATGCCTGGAGCTAGTGAAGGAAAGAACAGTTGCACATTTTTGCTATGGCCTCTGATAAAGCAGCGTTAATATTAGGTGAGCATAACAATGGTGCGAATCTGCGAATTTTTCCACTTCGTTAGGAGAAAATGATGGATTACTCAAGTAAAATTGCGAGAGAAACTTTGTTGTGTGTATTTTGGCACCATTTTTACAACGCACACTTTGCCCTTTAGCTTGCATTTTTTTCTTTCTCATGATGGCAACTCTTGTGTCTCAGGGATTATAACAGTTGCATAGAAATAATAACACTACCACTCTGGCAACACAGATGAGACACTATGATGTGGCATAGAAAGATAACTTCGCATAAGAAATGGGAACCTATGGCAAGTGTATGAAATGCTATACTCACGAACGCATTGCGCTGTGTCGCCGATGAAGACGCAGTCTTTCCCATCCTTCTTGCAATTTGCGGCTTGTGTCGCATCACATGTTTTTGCTGGCACGCCTGGAGCTAGCACAGGAAAGAACAAGTGCATATTTTTGCTGTGATGGCTGATAAAAGCAGCGTTACCATTAGGTGGGCATAGCAATTGTGGGAATCAGCAAATTTTTCCACTTCGTTAGGAGAAAGTTATGGATTATGGGAGTGAAAGGGAGACAAAGATTTCCGAGTGTTTATTTTTGCATCAGTTTTACAACGCACAAATTTGATTTTAGCTTGCATTTTTTCGCCTTGCCATGATGGCAACTCTTGTGGATT
Source organism: Dermacentor variabilis (assembly GCF_050947875.1). Lineage (NCBI taxonomy): Eukaryota > Metazoa > Arthropoda > Arachnida > Ixodida > Ixodidae > Dermacentor > Dermacentor variabilis. Next base: position 60,774,510 of record NC_134575.1, read on the forward strand.
AGGGATGATAAGCGTTTCATAGAAATCATAACACTACCACCCTTGCGACACAGATGAGCGAATATGATGTTGCATGGAAAGTTACGTTCGCATAAAAAATGAGAACCTGTGGGAAATGTTTGGAATGCTATACTCACGAACGCATTGCGCTGTGTCGCCGATGAGGACGCAGTCTTTCCCATCCGTCTTGCAATTAGCGGCTTGTTTCGCATCACATGGTTTTGCTGGTATGCCTGGAGCTAGTAAAGGAAAGAACGATTGCATATTTTTGCTATGCCCGCTGATGAAGCAGCGTTTATATTAGGTGAGCATAACAATTGTTCGAATCTGCGAATTTTTCCGCTTCGTTAAGAGAAAATGATGGATTACTCAAGTAAAATTGAGACAAGAATTTTGTTGTGTGTATTTTGGCATCATTTTTACAACGCACACTTTTCCCTTTAGCTTGCATTTTTTTCTTTGTCATGATGGCAACTCTTGTGCCTCAGGGAATATAACAGTTGTATAGAAATAATAACATTACCACTCTGGCAACACAGATGAGACACTATGATATGGCACAGAAAGATAAGTTCGCATAAAAAATGGGAACCTATGGCAAGTGTATGAAATGCTATACTCACGAACGCATTGCGCTGTGTCGCCGATGAGTACGCAGTCTTTCCCATCCTTCTTGCAATTAGCGGCTTGTTTCGCATCACATGGTTTTCCTGGTATGCCTGGAGCTAGTAAAGGAAAGAACAGTTGCACATTTTTGCTATGGCCTCTGATAAAGCAGCGTTAATATTAGGTGAGCATAACAATTGTGCGAATCTGCGAATTTTTCCACTTCGTTAGGAGAAAATGATGGATTACTCAAGTAAAATTGAGACACAAATTTTGTTGTGTGTATTTTGGCACCATTTTTACAACGCACACTTTGCCCTTTAGCTTGCATTTTTTTCTTTGTCATGATGGCAACTCGTGTGTCTCAGGGATTATAACAGTTGCATAGAAATAATAACACTACCACTCTGGCAACACAGATGAGACACTATGATGTGGCATAGAAAGATAACTTCGCATAAGAAATGGGAACCTATGGCAAGTGTATGAAATGCTATACTCACGAACGCATTGCGCTGTGTCGCCGATGAAGACGCAGTCTTTCCCATCCTTCTTGCAATTTGCGGCTTGTGTCGCATCACATGTTTTTGCTGGCACGCCTGGAGCTAGCAGAGGAAAGAACAAGTGCATATTTTTGCTGTGATGGCTGATAAAAGCGGCGTTACCTTTAGGTGGGCATAACAATTGTGCGAATAAGCAAATTTTTCCACTTCGTTAGGCGGAAGGTATGGATTATGGGAGTGAAAGTGAGACAAAGATTTCCGAGTGTTTATTTTTGCATCAGTTTTACAACGCACAAATTTGACTTTTAGCTTGCATTTTTTCGCCTTGCCATGATGGCAACTCTTGGGGTTCAGGGATGATAACCGTTGCATAGAAATCATAACACTACCACCCTTGCGACACAGATGAGCGAATATGATGTTGCATGGGAAGATACGTTCGCATAAAAAATGAGAACCTGGGGGAAATGTTTGGAATGCTATACTCACGAACGCATTGCGCTGTGTCGCCGATGAGGACGCAGTCTTTCCCATCCTTCTTGCAATTAGCGGCTTGTTTCGCATCACATGGTTTTGCTGGTATGCCTGGAGCTAGTAAAGGAAAGAACGATTGCATATTTTTGCTATGCCCGCTGATGAAGCAGCGTTTATATTAGGTGAGCATAACAATTGTTCGAATCTGCGAATTTTTCCGCTTCGTTAAGAGAAAATGATGGATTACTCAAGTAAAATTGAGACAAGAATTTTGTTGTGTGTATTTTGGCATCATTTTTACAACGCACACTTTTCCCTTTAGCTTGCATTTTTTTCTTTGTCATGATGGCAACTCTTGTGCCTCAGGGAATATAACAGTTGTATAGAAATAATAACATTACCACTCTGGCAACACAGATGAGACACTATGATATGGCACAGAAAGATAAGTTCGCATAAAAAATGGGAACCTATGGCAAGTGTATGAAATGCTATACTCACGAACGCATTGCGCTGTGTCGCCGCTGAGGACGCAGTCTTTCCCATCCTTCTTGCAATTAGCGGCTTGTTTCGCATCACATGGTTTTGCTGGTATGCCTGGAGCTAGTAAAGGAAAGAACAGTTGCACATTTTTGCTATGGCCTCTGATAAAGCAGCGTTAATATTAGGTGAGCATAACAATTGTGCGAATCTGCGAATTCTTCCACTTCGTTAGGAGAAAATGATGGATTACTCAAGTAAAATTGAGACACAAATTTTGTTGTGTGTATTTTGGCACCATTTTTACAACGCACACTTTGCCCTTTAGCTTGCATTTTTTCTTTGTCATGATGGCAACTCTTGTGTCTCAGGGATTATAACAGTTGCATAGAAATAATAATACTACCACTCTGGCAACACAGATGAGACACTATGATGTGGCATAGAAAGATAACTTCGCATAAGAAATGGGAACCTATGGCAAGTGTATGAAATGCTATACTCACGAGCGCATTGCGCTGTGTCGCCGATGAAGACGCAGTCTTTCCCATCCTTCTTGCAATTTGCGGCTTGTGTCGCATCACATGTTTTTGCTGGCACGCCTGGAGCTAGCAGAGGAAAGAACAATTGCATATTTTTGCTGTGATGGCTGATGAAAGCAGCGTTACCATTAGGTGGGCATAACAATTGTGCGAATAAGCAAATTTTTCCACTTCGTTAGGCGGAAGGTATGGATTATGGGAGTGAAAGTGAGACAAAGATTTCCGAGTGTTTATTTTTGCATCAGTTTTACAACGCACAAATTTGACTTTTAGCTTGCATTTTTTCGCCTTGCCATGATGGCAACTCTTGGGGTTCCGGGATGATAACCGTTGTATAGAAATCATAACACTACCACCCTTGCGACACAGATGAGCGAATATGATGTTGCATGGAAAGATACGTTCGCATAAAAAATGAGAACCTGTGGGAAATGTTTGGAATGCTATACTCACGAACGCATTGCGCTGTGTCGCCGATGAGGACGCAGTCTTTCCCATCCTTCTTGCAATTAGCGGCTTGTTTCGCATCACATGGTTTTCCTGGTATGCCTGGAGCTAGTGAAGGAAAGAACAGTTGCACATTTTTGCTATGGCCTCTGATAAAGCAGCGTTAATATTAGGTGAGCATAACAATGGTGCGAATCTGCGAATTTTTCCACTTCGTTAGGAGAAAATGATGGATTACTCAAGTAAAATTGCGAGAGAAACTTTGTTGTGTGTATTTTGGCACCATTTTTACAACGCACACTTTGCCCTTTAGCTTGCATTTTTTTCTTTCTCATGATGGCAACTCTTGTGTCTCAGGGATTATAACAGTTGCATAGAAATAATAACACTACCACTCTGGCAACACAGATGAGACACTATGATGTGGCATACAAAGATAACTTCGCATAAGAAATGGGAACCTATGGCAAGTGTATGAAATGCTATACTCACGAACGCATTGCGCTGTGTCGCCGATGAAGACGCAGTCTTTCCCATCCTTCTTGCAATTTGCGGCTTGTGTCGCATCACATGTTTTTGCTGGCACGCCTGGAGCTAGCACAGGAAAGAACAAGTGCATATTTTTGCTGTGATGGCTGATAAAAGCAGCGTTACCATTAGGTGGGCATAGCAATTGTGGGAATCAGCAAATTTTTCCACTTCGTTAGGAGAAAGTTATGGATTATGGGAGTGAAAGTGAGACAAAGATTTCCGAGTGTTTATTTTTGTATCAGTTTTACAACGCACAAATTCGACTTTTAGCTTGCATTTTTTCGCCTTGCCATGATGGCAACTCTTGGGGTTCAGGGATGATAACCGTTGCATAGAAATCATAACACTACCACCCTTGCGACACAGATGAGCGAATATGATGTTGCATGGGAAGATACGTTCGCATAAAAAATGAGAACCTGGGGGAAATGTTTGGAATGCTATACTCACGAACGCATTGCGCTGTGTCGCCGATGAGGACGCAGTCTTTCCCATCCTTCTTGCAATTAGCGGCTTGTTTCGCATCACATGGTTTTGCTGGTATGCCTGGAGCTAGTAAAGGAAAGAACGATTGCATATTTTTGCTATGCCCGCTGATAAAACAGCGTTTATATTAGGTGAGCATAACAATTGTTCGAATCTGCGAATTTTTCCGCTTCGTTAAGAGAAAATGATGGATTACTCAAGTAAAATTGAGACAAGAATTTTGTTGTGTGTATTTTGGCATCATTTTTACAACGCACACTTTTCCCTTTAGCTTGCATTTTTTTCTTTGTCATGATGGCAACTCTTGTGCCTCAGGGAATATAACAGTTGTATAGAAATAATAACATTACCACTTTGGCAACACAGATGAGACACTATGATATGGCACAGAAAGATAAGTTCGCATAAAAAATGGGAACCTATGGCAAGTGTATGAAATGCTATACTCACGAACGCATTGCGCTGTGTCGCCGATGAGGACGCAGTCTTTCCCATCCTTCTTGCAATTAGCGGCTTGTTTCGCATCACATGGTTTTGCTGGTATGCCTGGAGCTAGTAAAGGAAAGAACAGTTGCACATTTTTGCTATGGCCTCTGATAAAGCAGCGTTAATATTAGGTGAGCATAACAATTGTGCGAATCTGCGAATTCTTCCACTTCGTTAGGAGAAAATGATGGATTACTCAAGTAAAATTGAGACACAAATTTTGTTGTGTGTATTTTGGCACCATTTTTACAACGCACACTTTGCCCTTTAGCTTGCATTTTTTTCTTTGTCATGATGGCAACTCTTGTGTCTCAGGGATTATAACAGTTGCATAGAAATAATAACACTACCACTCTGGCAACACAGATGAGACACTATGATGTGGCATAGAAAGATAACTTCGCATAAGAAATGGGAACCTATGGCAAGTGTATGAAATGCTATACTCACGAGCGCATTGCGCTGTGTCGCCGATGAAGACGCAGTCTTTCCCATCCTTCTTGCAATTTGCGGCTTGTGTCGCATCACATGTTTTTGCTGGCACGCCTGGAGCTAGCAGAGGAAAGAACAATTGCATATTTTTGCTGTGATGGCTGATGAAAGCAGCGTTACCATTAGGTGGGCATAGCAATTGTGGGAATCAGCAAATTTTTCCACTTCGTTAGGAGAAAGTTATGGATTATGGGAGTGAAAGTGAGACAAAGATTTCCGAGTGTTTATTTTTTCATCAGTTTTACAACGCACAAATTTGACTTTTAGCTTGCATTTTTTCGCCTTGCCATGATGGCAACTCTTGGGGTTCAGGGATGATAACCGTTGCATAGAAATCATAACACTACCACCCTTGCGACACAGATGAGCGAATATGATGTTGCATGGAAAGTTACGTTCGCATAAAAAATGAGAACCTGTGGGAAATGTTCGAAATGCTATACTCACGAACGCATTGCGCTGTGTCGCCGATGAGGACGCAGTCTTTCCCATCCTTCTTGCAATTAGCGGCTTGTTTCGCATCACATGGTTTTCCTGGTATGCCTGGAGCTAGTGAAGGAAAGAACAGTTGCACATTTTTGCTATGGCCTCTGATAAAGCAGCGTTAATATTAGGTGAGCATAACAATTGTGCGAATATGCGAATTTTTCCACTTCGTTAGGAGAAAATGATGGATTACTCAAGTAAAATTGCGAGAGAAACTTTGTTGTGTGTATTTTGGCACCATTTTTACAACGCACACTTTGCCCTTTAGCTTGCATTTTTTTCTTTCTCATGATGGCAACTCTTGTGTCTCAGGGATTATAACAGTTGCATAGAAATAATAACACTACCACTCTTGCAACACAGATGAGACACTATGATGTGGCATAGAAAGATAACTTCGCATAAGAAATGGGAACCTATGGCAAGTGTATGAAATGCTATACTCACGAACGCATTGCGCTGTGTCGCCGATGAAGACGCAGTCTTTCCCATCCTTCTTGCAATTTGCGGCTTGTGTCGCATCACATGTTTTTGCTGGCACGCCTGGAGCTAGCACAGGAAAGAACAAGTGCATATTTTTGCTGTGATGGCTGATAAAAGCAGCGTTACCATTAGGTGGGCATAGCAATTGTGGGAATCAGCAAATTTTTCCACTTCGTTAGGAGAAAGTTATGGATTATGGGAGTGAAAGTGAGTCAAAAATTTCCGAGTGTTTATTTTTGCATCAGTTTTACAACGCACAAATTCGACTTTTAGCTTGCATTTTTTCGCCTTGCCATGATGGCAACTCTTGGGGTTCCGGGATGATAACCGTTGTATAGAAATCATAACACTACCAACCTTGCGACACAGATGAGCGAATATGATGTTGCATGGAAAGATACGTTCGCATAAAAAATGAGAACCTGTGGGAAATGTTTGGAATGCTATACTCACGAACGCATTGCGCTGTGTCGCCGATGAGGACGCAGTCTTTCCCATCCTTCTTGCAATTAGCGGCTTGTTTCGCATCACATGGTTTTCCTGGTATGCCTGGAGCTAGTGAAGGAAAGAACAGTTGCACATTTTTGCTATGGCCTCTGATAAAGCAGCGTTAATATTAGGTGAGCATAACAATGGTGCGAATCTGCGAATTTTTCCACTTCGTTAGGAGAAAATGATGGATTACTCAAGTAAAATTGCGAGAGAAACTTTGTTGTGTGTATTTTGGCACCATTTTTACAACGCACACTTTGCCCTTTAGCTTGCATTTTTTTCTTTCTCATGATGGCAACTCTTGTGTCTCAGGGATTATAACAGTTGCATAGAAATAATAACACTACCACTCTGGCAACACAGATGAGACACTATGATGTGGCATACAAAGATAACTTCGCATAAGAAATGGGAACCTATGGCAAGTGTATGAAATGCTATACTCACGAACGCATTGCGCTGTGTCGCCGATGAAGACGCAGTCTTTCCCATCCTTCTTGCAATTTGCGGCTTGTGTCGCATCACATGTTTTTGCTGGCACGCCTGGAGCTAGCACAGGAAAGAACAAGTGCATATTTTTGCTGTGATGGCTGATAAAAGCAGCGTTACCATTAGGTGGGCATAGCAATTGTGGGAATCAGCAAATTTTTCCACTTCGTTAGGAGAAAGTTATGGATTATGGGAGTGAAAGTGAGACAAAGATTTCCGAGTGTTTATTTTTGTATCAGTTTTACAACGCACAAATTCGACTTTTAGCTTGCATTTTTTCGCCTTGCCATGATGGCAACTCTTGGGGTTCAGGGATGATAACCGTTGCATAGAAATCATAACACTACCACCCTTGCGACACAGATGAGCGAATATGATGTTGCATGGGAAGATACGTTCGCATAAAAAATGAGAACCTGGGGGAAATGTTTGGAATGCTATACTCACGAACGCATTGCGCTGTGTCGCCGATGAGGACGCAGTCTTTCCCATCCTTCTTGCAATTAGCGGCTTGTTTCGCATCACATGGTTTTGCTGGTATGCCTGGAGCTAGTAAAGGAAAGAACGATTGCATATTTTTGCTATGCCCGCTGATAAAACAGCGTTTATATTAGGTGAGCATAACAATTGTTCGAATCTGCGAATTTTTCCGCTTCGTTAAGAGAAAATGATGGATTACTCAAGTAAAATTGAGACAAGAATTTTGTTGTGTGTATTTTGGCATCATTTTTACAACGCACACTTTTCCCTTTAGCTTGCATTTTTTTCTTTGTCATGATGGCAACTCTTGTGCCTCAGGGAATATAACAGTTGTATAGAAATAATAACATTACCACTTTGGCAACACAGATGAGACACTATGATATGGCACAGAAAGATAAGTTCGCATAAAAAATGGGAACCTATGGCAAGTGTATGAAATGCTATACTCACGAACGCATTGCGCTGTGTCGCCGATGAGGACGCAGTCTTTCCCATCCTTCTTGCAATTAGCGGCTTGTTTCGCATCACATGGTTTTGCTGGTATGCCTGGAGCTAGTAAAGGAAAGAACAGTTGCACATTTTTGCTATGGCCTCTGATAAAGCAGCGTTAATATTAGGTGAGCATAACAATTGTGCGAATCTGCGAATTCTTCCACTTCGTTAGGAGAAAATGATGGATTACTCAAGTAAAATTGAGACACAAATTTTGTTGTGTGTATTTTGGCACCATTTTTACAACGCACACTTTGCCCTTTAGCTTGCATTTTTTTCTTTGTCATGATGGCAACTCTTGTGTCTCAGGGATTATAACAGTTGCATAGAAATAATAACACTACCACTCTGGCAACACAGATGAGACACTATGATGTGGCATAGAAAGATAACTTCGCATAAGAAATGGGAACCTATGGCAAGTGTATGAAATGCTATACTCACGAGCGCATTGCGCTGTGTCGCCGATGAAGACGCAGTCTTTCCCATCCTTCTTGCAATTTGCGGCTTGTGTCGCATCACATGTTTTTGCTGGCACGCCTGGAGCTAGCAGAGGAAAGAACAATTGCATATTTTTGCTGTGATGGCTGATGAAAGCAGCGTTACCATTAGGTGGGCATAGCAATTGTGGGAATCAGCAAATTTTTCCACTTCGTTAGGAGAAAGTTATGGATTATGGGAGTGAAAGTGAGACAAAGATTTCCGAGTGTTTATTTTTTCATCAGTTTTACAACGCACAAATTTGACTTTTAGCTTGCATTTTTTCGCCTTGCCATGATGGCAACTCTTGGGGTTCAGGGATGATAACCGTTGCATAGAAATCATAACACTACCACCCTTGCGACACAGATGAGCGAATATGATGTTGCATGGAAAGTTACGTTCGCATAAAAAATGAGAACCTGTGGGAAATGTTCGAAATGCTATACTCACGAACGCATTGCGCTGTGTCGCCGATGAGGACGCAGTCTTTCCCATCCTTCTTGCAATTAGCGGCTTGTTTCGCATCACATGGTTTTCCTGGTATGCCTGGAGCTAGTGAAGGAAAGAACAGTTGCACATTTTTGCTATGGCCTCTGATAAAGCAGCGTTAATATTAGGTGAGCATAACAATTGTGCGAATATGCGAATTTTTCCACTTCGTTAGGAGAAAATGATGGATTACTCAAGTAAAATTGCGAGAGAAACTTTGTTGTGTGTATTTTGGCACCATTTTTACAACGCACACTTTGCCCTTTAGCTTGCATTTTTTTCTTTCTCATGATGGCAACTCTTGTGTCTCAGGGATTATAACAGTTGCATAGAAATAATAACACTACCACTCTTGCAACACAGATGAGACACTATGATGTGGCATAGAAAGATAACTTCGCATAAGAAATGGGAACCTATGGCAAGTGTATGAAATGCTATACTCACGAACGCATTGCGCTGTGTCGCCGATGAAGACGCAGTCTTTCCCATCCTTCTTGCAATTTGCGGCTTGTGTCGCATCACATGTTTTTGCTGGCACGCCTGGAGCTAGCACAGGAAAGAACAAGTGCATATTTTTGCTGTGATGGCTGATAAAAGCAGCGTTACCATTAGGTGGGCATAGCAATTGTGGGAATCAGCAAATTTTTCCACTTCGTTAGGAGAAAGTTATGGATTATGGGAGTGAAAGTGAGACAAAAATTTCCGAGTGTTTATTTTTGCATCAGTTTTACAACGCACAAATTCGACTTTTAGCTTGCATTTTTTCGCCTTGCCATGATGGCAACTCTTGGGGTTCCGGGATGATAACCGTTGTATAGAAATCATAACACTACCAACCTTGCGACACAGATGAGCGAATATGATGTTGCATGGAAAGATACGTTCGCATAAAAAATGAGAACCTGTGGGAAATGTTTGGAATGCTATACTCACGAACGCATTGCGCTGTGTCGCCGATGAGGACGCAGTCTTTCCCATCCTTCTTGCAATTAGCGGCTTGTTTCGCATCACATGGTTTTCCTGGTATGCCTGGAGCTAGTGAAGGAAAGAACAGTTGCACATTTTTGCTATGGCCTCTGATAAAGCAGCGTTAATATTAGGTGAGCATAACAATGGTGCGAATCTGCGAATTTTTCCACTTCGTTAGGAGAAAATGATGGATTACTCAAGTAAAATTGCGAGAGAAACTTTGTTGTGTGTATTTTGGCACCATTTTTACAACGCACACTTTGCCCTTTAGCTTGCATTTTTTTCTTTCTCATGATGGCAACTCTTGTGTCTCAGGGATTATAACAGTTGCATAGAAATAATAACACTACCACTCTGGCAACACAGATGAGACACTATGATGTGGCATACAAAGATAACTTCGCATAAGAAATGGGAACCTATGGCAAGTGTATGAAATGCTATACTCACGAACGCATTGCGCTGTGTCGCCGATGAAGACGCAGTCTTTCCCATCCTTCTTGCAATTTGCGGCTTGTGTCGCATCACATGTTTTTGCTGGCACGCCTGGAGCTAGCACAGGAAAGAACAAGTGCATATTTTTGCTGTGATGGCTGATAAAAGCAGCGTTACCATTAGGTGGGCATAGCAATTGTGGGAATCAGCAAATTTTTCCACTTCGTTAGGAGAAAGTTATGGATTATGGGAGTGAAAGTGAGACAAAGATTTCCGAGTGTTTATTTTTGTATCAGTTTTACAACGCACAAATTCGACTTTTAGCTTGCATTTTTTCGCCTTGCCATGATGGCAACTCTTGGGGTTCAGGGATGATAACCGTTGCATAGAAATCATAACACTACCACCCTTGCGACACAGATGAGCGAATATGATGTTGCATGGGAAGATACGTTCGCATAAAAAATGAGAACCTGGGGGAAATGTTTGGAATGCTATACTCACGAACGCATTGCGCTGTGTCGCCGATGAGGACGCAGTCTTTCCCATCCTTCTTGCAATTAGCGGCTTGTTTCGCATCACATGGTTTTGCTGGTATGCCTGGAGCTAGTAAAGGAAAGAACGATTGCATATTTTTGCTATGCCCGCTGATAAAACAGCGTTTATATTAGGTGAGCATAACAATTGTTCGAATCTGCGAATTTTTCCGCTTCGTTAAGAGAAAATGATGGATTACTCAAGTAAAATTGAGACAAGAATTTTGTTGTGTGTATTTTGGCATCATTTTTACAACGCACACTTTTCCCTTTAGCTTGCATTTTTTTCTTTGTCATGATGGCAACTCTTGTGCCTCAGGGAATATAACAGTTGTATAGAAATAATAACATTACCACTTTGGCAACACAGATGAGACACTATGATATGGCACAGAAAGATAAGTTCGCATAAAAAATGGGAACCTATGGCAAGTGTATGAAATGCTATACTCACGAACGCAATGCGCTGTGTCGCCGATGAGGACGCAGTCTTTCCCATCCTTCTTGCAATTAGCGGCTTGTTTCGCATCACATGGTTTTGCTGGTATGCCTGGAGCTAGTAAAGGAAAGAACAGTTGCACATTTTTGCTATGGCCTCTGATAAAGCAGCGTTAATATTAGGTGAGCATAACAATTGTGCGAATCTGCGAATTCTTCCACTTCGTTAGGAGAAAATGATGGATTACTCAAGTAAAATTGAGACACAAATTGTGTTGTGTGTATTTTGGCACCATTTTTACAACGCACACTTTGCCCTTTAGCTTGCATTTTTTTCTTTGTCATGATGGCAACTCTTGTGTCTCAGGGATTATAACAGTTGCATAGAAATAATAACACTACCACTCTGGCAACACAGATGAGACACTATGATGTGGCATAGAAAGATAACTTCGCATAAGAAATGGGAACCTATGGCAAGTGTATGAAATGCTATACTCACGAGCGCATTGCGCTGTGTCGCCGATGAAGACGCAGTCTTTCCCATCCTTCTTGCAATTTGCGGCTTGTGTCGCATCACATGTTTTTGCTGGCACGCCTGGAGCTAGCAGAGGAAAGAACAATTGCATATTTTTGCTGTGATGGCTGATGAAAGCAGCGTTACCATTAGGTGGGCATAGCAATTGTGGGAATCAGCAAATTTTTCCACTTCGTTAGGAGAAAGTTATGGATTATGGGAGTGAAAGTGAGACAAAGATTTCCGAGTGTTTATTTTTTCATCAGTTTTACAACGCACAAATTTGACTTTTAGCTTGCATTTTTTCGCCTTGCCATGATGGCAACTCTTGGGGTTCAGGGATGATAACCGTTGCATAGAAATCATAACACTACCACCCTTGCGACACAGATGAGCGAATATGATGTTGCATGGAAAGTTACGTTCGCATAAAAAATGAGAACCTGTGGGAAATGTTCGAAATGCTATACTCACGAACGCATTGCGCTGTGTCGCCGATGAGGACGCAGTCTTTCCCATCCTTCTTGCAATTAGCGGCTTGTTTCGCATCACATGGTTTTCCTGGTATGCCTGGAGCTAGTGAAGGAAAGAACAGTTGCACATTTTTGCTATGGCCTCTGATAAAGCAGCGTTAATATTAGGTGAGCATAACAATTGTGCGAATATGCGAATTTTTCCACTTCGTTAGGAGAAAATGATGGATTACTCAAGTAAAATTGCGAGAGAAACTTTGTTGTGTGTATTTTGGCACCATTTTTACAACGCACACTTTGCCCTTTAGCTTGCATTTTTTTCTTTCTCATGATGGCAACTCTTGTGTCTCAGGGATTATAACAGTTGCATAGAAATAATAACACTACCACTCTTGCAACACAGATGAGACACTATGATGTGGCATAGAAAGATAACTTCGCATAAGAAATGGGAACCTATGGCAAGTGTATGAAATGCTATACTCACGAACGCATTGCGCTGTGTCGCCGATGAAGACGCAGTCTTTCCCATCCTTCTTGCAATTTGCGGCTTGTGTCGCATCACATGTTTTTGCTGGCACGCCTGGAGCTAGCACAGGAAAGAACAAGTGCATATTTTTGCTGTGATGGCTGATAAAAGCAGCGTTACCATTAGGTGGGCATAGCAATTGTGGGAATCAGCAAATTTTTCCACTTCGTTAGGAGAAAGTTATGGATTATGGGAGTGAAAGTGAGACAAAAATTTCCGAGTGTTTATTTTTGCATCAGTTTTACAACGCACAAATTCGACTTTTAGCTTGCATTTTTTCGCCTTGCCATGATGGCAACTCTTGGGGTTCCGGGATGATAACCGTTGTATAGAAATCATAACACTACCAACCTTGCGACACAGATGAGCGAATATGATGTTGCATGGAAAGATACGTTCGCATAAAAAATGAGAACCTGTGGGAAATGTTTGGAATGCTATACTCACGAACGCATTGCGCTGTGTCGCCGATGAGGACGCAGTCTTTCCCATCCTTCTTGCAATTAGCGGCTTGTTTCGCATCACATGGTTTTCCTGGTATGCCTGGAGCTAGTGAAGGAAAGAACAGTTGCACATTTTTGCTATGGCCTCTGATAAAGCAGCGTTAATATTAGGTGAGCATAACAATGGTGCGAATCTGCGAATTTTTCCACTTCGTTAGGAGAAAATGATGGATTACTCAAGTAAAATTGCGAGAGAAACTTTGTTGTGTGTATTTTGGCACCATTTTTACAACGCACACTTTGCCCTTTAGCTTGCATTTTTTTCTTTCTCATGATGGCAACTCTTGTGTCTCAGGGATTATAACAGTTGCATAGAAATAATAACACTACCACTCTGGCAACACAGATGAGACACTATGATGTGGCATACAAAGATAACTTCGCATAAGAAATGGGAACCTATGGCAAGTGTATGAAATGCTATACTCACGAACGCATTGCGCTGTGTCGCCGATGAAGACGCAGTCTTTCCCATCCTTCTTGCAATTTGCGGCTTGTGTCGCATCACATGTTTTTGCTGGCACGCCTGGAGCTAGCACAGGAAAGAACAAGTGCATATTTTTGCTGTGATGGCTGATAAAAGCAGCGTTACCATTAGGTGGGCATAGCAATTGTGGGAATCAGCAAATTTTTCCACTTCGTTAGGAGAAAGTTATGGATTATGGGAGTGAAAGTGAGACAAAGATTTCCGAGTGTTTATTTTTGTATCAGTTTTACAACGCACAAATTCGACTTTTAGCTTGCATTTTTTCGCCTTGCCATGATGGCAACTCTTGGGGTTCAGGGATGATAACCGTTGCATAGAAATCATAACACTACCACCCTTGCGACACAGATGAGCGAATATGATGTTGCATGGGAAGATACGTTCGCATAAAAAATGAGAACCTGGGGGAAATGTTTGGAATGCTATACTCACGAACGCATTGCGCTGTGTCGCCGATGAGGACGCAGTCTTTCCCATCCTTCTTGCAATTAGCGGCTTGTTTCGCATCACATGGTTTTGCTGGTATGCCTGGAGCTAGTAAAGGAAAGAACGATTGCATATTTTTGCTATGCCCGCTGATAAAACAGCGTTTATATTAGGTGAGCATAACAATTGTTCGAATCTGCGAATTTTTCCGCTTCGTTAAGAGAAAATGATGGATTACTCAAGTAAAATTGAGACAAGAATTTTGTTGTGTGTATTTTGGCATCATTTTTACAACGCACACTTTTCCCTTTAGCTTGCATTTTTTTCTTTGTCATGATGGCAACTCTTGTGCCTCAGGGAATATAACAGTTGTATAGAAATAATAACATTACCACTTTGGCAACACAGATGAGACACTATGATATGGCACAGAAAGATAAGTTCGCATAAAAAATGGGAACCTATGGCAAGTGTATGAAATGCTATACTCACGAACGCAATGCGCTGTGTCGCCGATGAGGACGCAGTCTTTCCCATCCTTCTTGCAATTAGCGGCTTGTTTCGCATCACATGGTTTTGCTGGTATGCCTGGAGCTAGTAAAGGAAAGAACAGTTGCACATTTTTGCTATGGCCTCTGATAAAGCAGCGTTAATATTAGGTGAGCATAACAATTGTGCGAATCTGCGAATTCTTCCACTTCGTTAGGAGAAAATGATGGATTACTCAAGTAAAATTGAGACACAAATTGTGTTGTGTGTATTTTGGCACCATTTTTACAACGCACACTTTGCCCTTTAGCTTGCATTTTTTTCTTTCTCATGATGGCAACTCTTGTGTCTCAGGGATTATAACAGTTGCATAGAAATAATAACACTACCACTCTGGCAACACAGATGAGACACTATGATGTGGCATAGAAAGATAACTTCGCATAAGAAATGGGAACCTATGGCAAGTGTATGAAATGCTATACTCACGAGCGCATTGCGCTGTGTCGCCGATGAAGACGCAGTCTTTCCCATCCTTCTTGCAATTTGCGGCTTGTGTCGCATCACATGTTTTTGCTGGCACGCCTGGAGCTAGCAGAGGAAAGAACAATTGCATATTTTTGCTGTGATGGCTGATGAAAGCAGCGTTACCATTAGGTGGGCATAGCAATTGTGGGAATCAGCAAATTTTTCCACTTCGTTAGGAGAAAGTTATGGATTATGGGAGTGAAAGTGAGACAAAGATTTCCGAGTGTTTATTTTTTCATCAGTTTTACAACGCACAAATTTGAGTTTTAGCTTGCATTTTTTCGCCTTGCCATGATGGCAACTCTTGGGGTTCAGGGATGATAACCGTTGCATAGAAATCATAACACTACCACCCTTGCGACACAGATGAGCGAATATGATGTTGCATGGAAAGTTACGTTCGCATAAAAAATGAGAACCTGTGGGAAATGTTCGAAATGCTATACTCACGAACGCATTGCGCTGTGTCGCCGATGAGGACGCAGTCTTTCCCATCCTTCTTGCAATTAGCGGCTTGTTTCGCATCACATGGTTTTCCTGGTATGCCTGGAGCTAGTGAAGGAAAGAACAGTTGCACATTTTTGCTATGGCCTCTGATAAAGCAGCGTTAATATTAGGTGAGCATAACAATTGTGCGAATATGCGAATTTTTCCACTTCGTTAGGAGAAAATGATGGATTACTCAAGTAAAATTGCGAGAGAAACTTTGTTGTGTGTATTTTGGCACCATTTTTACAACGCACACTTTGCCCTTTAGCTTGCATTTTTTTCTTTCTCATGATGGCAACTCTTGTGTCTCAGGGATTATAACAGTTGCATAGAAATAATAACACTACCACTCTTGCAACACAGATGAGACACTATGATGTGGCATAGAAAGATAACTTCGCATAAGAAATGGGAACCTATGGCAAGTGTATGAAATGCTATACTCACGAACGCATTGCGCTGTGTCGCCGATGAAGACGCAGTCTTTCCCATCCTTCTTGCAATTTGCGGCTTGTGTCGCATCACATGTTTTTGCTGGCACGCCTGGAGCTAGCACAGGAAAGAACAAGTGCATATTTTTGCTGTGATGGCTGATAAAAGCAGCGTTACCATTAGGTGGGCATAGCAATTGTGGGAATCAGCAAATTTTTCCACTTCGTTAGGAGAAAGTTATGGATTATGGGAGTGAAAGTGAGACAAAAATTTCCGAGTGTTTATTTTTGCATCAGTTTTACAACGCACAAATTCGACTTTTAGCTTGCATTTTTTCGCCTTGCCATGATGGCAACTCTTGGGGTTCCGGGATGATAACCGTTGTATAGAAATCATAACACTACCACCCTTGCGACACAGATGAGCGAATATGATGTTGCATGGAAAGATACGTTCGCATAAAAAATGAGAACCTGTGGGAAATGTTTGGAATGCTATACTCACGAACGCATTGCGCTGTGTCGCCGATGAGTACGCAGTCTTTCCCATCCTTCTTGCAATTAGCGGCTTGTTTCGCATCACATGGTTTTCCTGGTATGCCTGGAGCTAGTGAAGGAAAGAACAGTTGCACATTTTTGCGATGGCCTCTGATAAAGCAGCGTTAATATTAGGTGAGCATAACAATTGTGCGAATCTGCGAATTTTTCCACTTCGTTAGGAGAAAATGATGGATTACTCAAGTAAAATTGCGAGAGAAACTTTGTTGTGTGTATTTTGGCACCATTTTTACAACGCACACTTTGCCCTTTAGCTTGCATTTTTTTCTTTCTCATGATGGCAACTCTTGTGTCTCAGGGATTATAACAGTTGCATAGAAATAATAACACTACCACTCTGGCAACACAGATGAGACACTATGATGTGGCATAGAAAAATAACTTCGCATAAGAAATGGGAACCTATGTCAAGTGTATGAAATGCTATACTCACGAACGCATTGCGCTGTGTCGCCGATGAAGACGCAGTCTTTCCCATCCTTCTTGCAATTTGCGGCTTGTGTCGCATCACATGTTTTTGCTGGCACGCCTGGAGCTAGCAGAGGAAAGAACAAGTGCATATTTTTGCTGTGATGGCTGATAAAAGCAGCGTTACCATTAGGTGGGCATAACAATTGTGGGAATCAGCAAATTTTTCCACTTCGTTAGGAGAAAGTTATGGATTATGGGAGTGAAAGTGAGACAAAGATTTCCGAGTGTTTATTTTTTCATCAGTTTTACAACGCA